>NW_020454561.1:1779460-1874553 GCF_003342845.1 Nothoprocta perdicaria
CCTGAAAAGCCTATAGCCCTCCATGGCCACATTCCAGTCATGGGAGCTGTCCCACCCTGTCTCAGTAATTGCAATGAGATCATGGCCCGGTAGCTGCACGTGCATCTCCAGCTCCTCTTGTTTATTCCCCATGCTGCGTGTGTTTATGTAGAGGCATTTGCGGGGCTCCCACTGTGCCTGTCCTCCTTGTCGGGACAGCTGCAGCCTGACTGTGTGGGCTCACAGAAGTTTGCCTATTTTGTCCTCTGGCCTCTAGAGTCCTAGAGGACTTCCTTCCATAAAGGGAAAAGTCTTGCCGTGAAAGGTTCTTCAAGTATCCTTCAAGTATCCTTGAAATGGAAAGTTGTTTCATTTGTCTAGAATTCCTGCATAATCACAATMTTTTCCTTTGTCCATTTCTCCAGGCAATAGAGAGTCAGAGGTCCTGAATCCTAGTCGGGCGCAGGACAAGAAGGAAATTCTCTAGTTAGCAGAATCTGGTGTTAATCAGTCTTCCAGAAGATTTTCCACTAAACCCATTCAATATAACAGATTACAGGCAAGTTCTAAAGGCTAAGATTCTCAGAATATTAATCTTGCCCCTGTTATGGTTTTGATCTTAGAGATCTCTAAGAAGAAAGAGAAAAACTGATTCCTCAAAAAAGTTTCTTTTTTTTCACTCACTTTTTCAGCTCTCAAGGATCTGCAGCCCATTTGCACTGCATATTGGTATGCATATGCCTATAGTATATATGATTCACTGTATGATTATGTGTAAACTACAGCATGGGCACACCACTGTATCACAGAGAGCAATAATAGTTCTCTGTAAGATGCAATTCTGAATTGGTTGATGAGCTAGTAACATAATGCCAAAGAAGTAGATTAAAGTAAAAAGTCCATTAGAGAGGACTCTAAGACAGAGGTATGCCCTTTTGCTTGGAGCAACACCCCTTTATTTCTTATTTCTGGAGTCTGCCTTTATTTGTTTACATCAGCTAAATACACACTTTAGTGATTTATAAGAATGCCCCCAAAAGATTATACGAGAAGTAGTGGAGTTTCCTTGGGAGTAGGGGGGGAGTATACATGTGTATATACATATTTGTATATACGTATACCTATAAATATGTATATATATATTTATATATATATACAGGTACATATATTCCTGTTTTGGGAAATACTTAGCGCAGTAACACATATAGAAGAAGAAAAACACAGTTTAAGACATAATGCAAATAGACAGGATAAGAAAAGTGATTTGTACCAGATTAGACTAGAATTTTGCTGTAAAAATATATTGTTGATCTTGCAAAATAAAGGTGCTTTAGAAAAACTGGTACTCTAATCTTTCATTCATAAGTCATAAAATGAAATTAGTCTTTAAATAAAGAAAAAAATCACATGCATAATTGTAAAGTGATTAAATACATCCATATATGTGTGTGTTTATTGTTTATCTCAAAACATATTTCTGTGATAACAGAATTATGAATAGATTTTTGGATATTCAAAAGGATATTCAAATGTGGCAACACTGAATAAAATTCAAGAAGTAATTCAAGAATGTCATGGATTATGTTCCTTCCCACATTAACAGAGTGGTAAATAGACTAAGATTTCTATCTTTTGTTGTATCTTGCTGCTCCAAACAGCACAACCGTACTACTTGTTTTTAAAAGAGATTTTTTTTTTTTTTTTTAATTGGAAAGGTGAGAAATATGCCTAAAAGCTTGGTGCCAATGTAAACTGAGAATAAGTGTCATATTCTTTTTTTTATCTCCGTTTGATTCTCACCTTTAGACTACATCAGTTGCAGATAAGTACCTCAGTGCAGGTAATCTTTTAATTGTTGTAATTAAGCTAAGTCAAAAATGTTAATAGCCTAATGAATTCTTGTGAGCTGTTGGTATAGAAAAAGATAGATCTCAACTGCCTTTTTAGTTATTAAGCAAAGTCTTTCTTTGATGGTCAGGGCTTAAAATAAAGTGGAAAAATCTATTGTCTATATTAGATTGAAAATTAATCATCAAAACCGCTTAACTTAGCTTGAAAGTTGAAGAAAAGCCTTATGAGGAATGTTATTTGAAGATCCACTTTATTAATTGAAAATAATTTCTTTCCTTTAATAATGTAAAAAAGAAATAAAATACACTTTAAAAACAGCTTTTTTGTGTATATAAAATTTTTAAGTAGAGGATTTGTCTGTTATTTCTGAGGTTAAAGGTGAAAGAATCTACTTTTTAATTATTTTTTTCTTAACTAGTCTTACTTTAGTTTGCATGACATAAGAGATAGATGATTTTGTGGCTTCTTGGACACAGCCTAAGTTTACAAGTCTAATAAAACATTACCCAACCTTTGATTGTACTATTCTTGTCTTGGCTTTCTGGAGAAGACAAGTAAAAAAACTAATAATGGAAAAAAAAAAAACAAAAAAAAAAAACTATCCAGCCTTTATAGGAAGGTTGGTTTGTTGTGCCAAAAAAATAGAGTTTTAGTTCTATGCAGTATCTGAACCTTCACATTTAAAACAAAACCGCTTAATAAACTTCAATGACAATGATTATATTTGACAGTAACAAAGAAACATATTTTCCCTCCACAAAATATGGTTTATTTTAAACACATTTTGTATGACACTTTTGATAGCTACTCTGCATTCAAAAGTCTAGTTGAAGCTGAAACTGCATAATTCCATTTTACTTTTTCACTGTACTGCTTCTGACATAGTTGCAGAATGTTTCGTTCTGCTGTCCATAAATGCATTAAGTTTAAAAAAAAGAAGTCAGAAATACTGAAAAAAAAGTATTTTCACCTTCATATAACCTTCTTTTTTTACAAAAGGATAAAGAATCTGTGCTTACATAATCTGGAGTAGAGCATGCAGTCTGGATGTTGGTATCACCTTCACAGGTATGAGAATGTAAAATTATGTGATCAGATATGCAAAGCTCAGATTATTCTGTTCTAGCAGCAGAAGCTTTTTGGTGCATTATGTACGGCTTCTGTGCCACAGGAGCTTTTACAATACTGCAGTTTCAAGCATTTGGGATTTAGAAGCTACCAGGATCTGTGCAAATAAACAATGAACTCATAAAGCTTTGAAGAAAGGAAAGGATGGTGCTCTGGAAACGTAAACCCTATGTGACTAGAAACTACAGTTTCTTCTAGTTTGTCAGGGCTTCATTAGCCAGGTTGCAAGAGACTTTGCCAGCAATAAATACATAGCTTAAAAATTTACAACAATTGTTTGTTGGATACCTCTGACTTAAATTAGCTGGGATTTTACTAGGCTAGGCATTTGTGTACTCACGTCTGTGATAAAGCACCTGCTGGAGATGCAGACACCAATCCCCACAGCTCCCAGCACGATTCCTGTTTGCTCGGCCATATTCTGTGTTAACACTGATGCTACCAGTAGCTCAACCCAGCAATACTCTGCTAGATACTTAAAAGAGATACTTTTTTTTCTTTTTCTTTTTTTTTTTTTTCTTTATGGTAGTGATGTTTTTTCTTCTTGGATCCATGAGGCAATGGCAATCCCTGTCTCAACAGTTCTACCTTCTGTCTGCACTTTTACCTTCTCCATTCACTCTTGTGCAAAAACTCTCTCTCACAACTTTGCAATTTCCTCAGAAGTCTGAGGCAAGCTAGTGCCCATGGGTTGTATCAGAGGTGGGCACTGGACCTTCAGAGCACAAGGCACTGAGGCCAAAGGTCACAGGAATTACAGAAGAGATTACAGAGAGAACAGGTTACTTTGGTGGACAAGAAGCAGAACAAATCCACACCAACATATGCACATAGGCAGGCATATCTGCATTTATATAAAGCAGATGCTACGATATTTCCTTAGGGAAAGACTGAATTTACTATGCATGCCATGGGCAGATTTCTCTGTTTCCTGTGCAAAGGGAAAGTGGTGGTACTACTGAATGTGGCTCTTCCTTCTTATGAAGGTTTCAGTGCTATAAGCATACGTCAAATTTTATCACAGTACTTCTACTAGATTGTGCATCATAGTTTCTAGAGACTCTGAATCTCTATCATTGGACCTTTTATTCTTTTGTATTCCATTTTTGTTTTTGGCGAATGAGGGAAAATAACCAAAGGGGAAGAAGGTATTGTAGACACCATTTGGAGTTACAAAGGATCTGTTGAGAAACATGAAATGTAATATATTAATTCATCTGAGGGTATATCACATATATATGAGGTGTATATGTCTTATAACCCTTTCCCTTTTCTCTCACATGGCAAGTTAGGTATTTTTTTCATTTTTAGCTCTAGAAACAGTAAAAAATATAACAATATGCTAATAACTTCAGCATTACTTCACAATCGTCACATTAATGCATGTGAAGTTAATAAGCAGAAATAATTAATTTGAAAAGAAAATTTACTGATTCCCTAGTATATCTCAGGGGAGATCCTATTGCAAGATCTTCTCTTTCAATGCTATTTTAAAAACATCCTCATTCTCTTTGCGCTTTTATTCATGTTATCTTGGAAAAACAAAACAAACAAAAATACTACTATCATTAGAGATSAGGATTGTTCCTGATTAATCCTAAATAGCCTTCTTCATCCTAGCTCCCCCAAAATTGGAACCACAAAGTAAAACCTATACTGAGGAAATCCTTTTCTAGATGGGTTCAAAAAAAAATCTTTTGAACATCTGTGAAGCAAACAGTTGAATTTCTTTCAGCTTTTGTTTTCACTCTACGAAACTTGCATATTAGGTAAATGCCATATCATACATATGCTTTTTTCAGCTATGAGAGTTGCTTAATATGAAGAAGACATAAAATAGACTAGATGGAAAACATATACAAAAACTCCTAGCAACTTCATGATACTTTTCAAAATCTAGGTAAACAGACTTTTGCATGTCTGTTATCTGTATTCATTTGCCACAGGTAAAATAAATCAATATCTTCTTTGCTTATCTTAGAAAAATGGAGTTTTGAAATGTGGTGTGGATTTAATTATAAATTCTCAGCTGCATAATTTATTCTTGTATAGGTAGATTTTCTTCCTTATAGATTTGAGGTACACTGAGATACACTGCTTAAAGTATGATTCCCTGATATACTGCTTGCATTCAAGTAAAACAAGGGATGCTGAAACAAAATATGTCTGTGCTAGATGGGAAGGTATATATATATTTGAATCTAAATGAGACCACTTACTGTTTTAATGTCACAAGTTCTTGTATAAGAATCAAAAATCTCTATTACACTCTTGATAGATTTTTACATTTGCAGCTCTGTTTTGTCTGACAAATACAAATTTCTGGCAACCAGATATCTCATTAGGGCCCTAGGAGGTATTCATGGCAATATTTCTCCATCAGTATTAATATCGTTTTAGATACTTTGCAAGTGCTGATATAGCTGGCAGCTTTATTGCACATGGGCATTGTTTGAATAATTATTTTAAATACTATATTGAAAAATTCTGCTTGGAGCATGGCAATGTTTTGTATTACTAAGAAATTTCCCAAGAGGGCTCAGGTTCTAAGAATGAAAACTCCTCTTCACTACTTGTAGCTTCCAGAAGAGAAAGATAATTCAGTCAAATTAATTCAAGGATTGACCACAAAACTTGGTACAGAATTTCCTTTTCTTTTTCCTTTCCTTTCCTTTCCTTTCCTTTCCTTTCCTTTCCTTTCCTTTCCTTTCCTTTCCTTTCCTTTCCTTTCCTTTCCTTTCCTTTCCTTTCCTTNTCCTTTCCTTTCCTTTCCTTTCCTTTCCTTTCCTTTCCTTTCCTTTCCTTTCCTTTCCTTTCCTTTCCTTTCCTTTCCTTTCCTTTCCTTTCCTTCTTTTTCATTAGTCCAATATATAATATTGGAGTTGCATCTGTATCTGTATCACGTGTCTCTGCTAAGAGACTGAAAGCTCCTTTTTACCTTTCTTCTAGTGATTTAGATTAGTTTGGTTTTTATTTTCCAAAAATCCATTTCCATCATTTGTGCACCAATCTCTGTACTTTTTAAATTTACTGAACAGAAGAGTGCATTTACTACATTCAGTCTCTCCCAGGGCTTAATAACTTGTTAAGACATGAAGAAAATCAATCACTAAGGCCACAGAAGGTAGTGAAGATTGTAGTCTTACAAGAGTTCATCCAGAATTTCCATTTTATACTACTCTAATTTCTTAGATAATAAAAATAAATAAATTTTGGAAGTAAAAATATTTGCAAATGCATGTCATCTAAAAATGGTTGAGAATTTTCTAATAAATAAACAATAATTAATAAACTACTGGATTAATTTGTAAATACAGGTTGTCAGAAAACTTATTCTGAAACTAGTTTCAATTGAATCACAATTTTATTTCTAGTTTGTTTTGACACAGTCAAGTCTATTGTTTGATACGTCTTAATACCACAGAGTCACAGAATGCTTAAGTTTGAAAGGGACTTCTAGAGATCATCTAGTCCAATCACCCTGCTCAAGAAGAGACACGTACAGCATGTGGCACAGGGTTGCATTCAGGCAGGTTTTTAAGATCTCCAGAGGAGATTCTGTAACTTCTCTGGGCAGCCTGTTCCAGTGCTCTGTCACCTTCATATTAATCTCATATGGAGAAGAAACTTCCTGTGTTTCAATTTGTACGCATTACCCCTTGTTCTATCGCTGGCCACCACCAAGGCAGTTTAGCCCCATCCTGTTCACATTCTCCTCTTAAGTATTTGTACATTTTGGTAAGATCCCCTCTCAAGCTTCTCCAGGTTAAACAGGCCTAGCTCACTTAATCATTTCTCATTAGATGTTTGAGTCCCTTTACCATCTTTGTCACTGTATGCTGGACCCTCCCTAGAAGTTCCAGTCCCTCTTCTACTGGGAAGCCCAGAACTGCACACAGTACTCCAGGTGGGGCCTCACCAGAGCTGAAGAGAGAGGAAGAATCACCTCCCTCCACCTACTGGCAACACTCCTCCTGATGCAGGCCAGGATCCCATTCGCCTTCTTGGCCACGAGGGCACACTGCTCACTCATGGTTAACTTAATGTCAACCAGGACTCCCAGCTCCCTCTCCGTGGAGGTGCTTTCCAGCAGATTAGTTCCTAATCTGTCCAGGTGCCTGAGCCTCCTCCCCAGGTGCAGGACCCCACACTTGTGCTTGTTGAACCTCTCTGTCCAACTCACCAGCCTGTCCATGTCCCTCTGGATGGCAACACAGTACTCTGGAGTGTCGGCCACTCCACCCAGCTTGGATTCATCCACAAACTTGCTCTGGGTGCCCTTTGTTCTTTTGTTCGTCATTGATGAACAAACTGAACAGCACTGGGCCCAGTACTGACCCCTGGGG
This sequence comes from Nothoprocta perdicaria, assembly GCF_003342845.1. Classification (NCBI taxonomy): domain Eukaryota; kingdom Metazoa; phylum Chordata; class Aves; order Tinamiformes; family Tinamidae; genus Nothoprocta; species Nothoprocta perdicaria. Next base: position 1,786,765 of record NW_020454561.1, read on the forward strand.
GACACCACTGGCCACAGGCCTCCAGCTAGGAGACCCTCTGAGCTCTGCCATCTAGCCAGTCCTTAATCCACCTCACTAATATACACGTATCACAGGCTACACAATTGGTTAGCAATCTTGCCATCTGTGTAAAATAACCCTGTTCTRCATTCATTGTGTGTCTATTTATAACCCAAAACTGGAACTGTGAAAAAGGATTTCATAGTGTTGCAAAGGAGCATCATGTATTATTTACAGTAAATCACATTTTATAACACTTCTCAATCTTTCAAAAATAATATCTTCCTATTTTATTTGATATTTTATCCAGAGACTTAATGCAGCAGAAGTCAGGGAAATCTCTTAAATTCCTGAAAGAATTGTCAGAGTAGATGAAGAAATAGTTCTTAGAATAGCTTTTAAACTTCACGTAGCTTTAAGACTATTGATATCCTATAAGCATTTAATATTTAAGAGCAAAGGAGCTAGTTTTTCAAAAATGTTCTGTACCTTGAAGCTCTGTTGTTCTATCTTAAGTAGAAGTTGTTAGGAACTTTTGAAAATTTGTCTCAAACTCAAATTCATTTATTTTTCCTATACACAAAGGCAAACATTAGGTAACAGATATGATGTGTTAAAGTGAAAATCTAGGTTATAGCTGAGGAATGAGTGTTCCTCCAGGAAAATGCCATCACACTTGCAAGAGGACATGGAAAAATGGAAATATATGGAGAGGAAATCCAAGAACATTTACAAGCCTGGAGAAATATCTTGACAATGAATTAGCTAGAAAAAAAAAAAAGTATTTATGGACATAACTTCATTACAATCTGATATGTAGCCAATATCTCTCTTTTTTCTTCTTCCTTTTCGCTCAGTTCAGTAAATAAAGGCATAACAAGGAAAAGCCAGTTCCTGAAAGCGAAGCTTCAGGAAAGCTTCCTGTTAGGAAGTGAAGAATAAACTAGTTTTAAACAAAAAAGTAATTGCTTCATAGTATATATATGGCTCCTTCACTACTTGAAATTAGATACTATGAAGAGTATGAGATTTTATGAAGAAATTAAACTGTTTTTAGATATGAAACATGCAACACTGATTTCAGAAAACAAGTATCATTTTGCAATATATTCTATTAGCTTATTTCACATGAGGTGAAGGAAATGATGACTCCTAGAAGAATTCTGTATAACTCAAAAAGTGGAAGTCCCTTTTCAGTGAGAATCCAACTATTTCTACTGAAAGGCTTATGATAGCTGCATTTCTTTTTCTTTTCTTTTCTTTTCTTTTTTTTTTTTTTTTTTTTTTTGAAAAGAACAAAAGATTAATTTGCAGTAACATTTGGAGTAACAAAAGACCAAATGTATGCACAGAAATGCATTTAGAAACAAGTTCAGTATTGTCACAGGAAACTTTCATTCACACATTTATGAATGTACACACACAAGAAAACAAATAAAAAATAAACATTAAAGAAAGGGAATGTAAGGAACCCATAAGAAATGGGAGTCTTACAGCCAAGTATTCTATTGAGACTGGAGGATGAAGCAATTACTTCCTCCTCTCTCTGGCTAACAATGATGAACGAACACTTTCAAGAAGAATCCCTCTCATACGCAAATCCCTTATTTATATGTCCTTCCAGATTCTTCCTTGCTCAGACTCAATTAGATTCCCACTTAAGACACATCTTGGAGCTATATCCTATCTGTAATGATCCCCATGGTTTTCTGAATAGACCTAACTGTCAAGAGTTACAGAGTAACTGTGACATTAGCTACCACCACATTTAAAGAATGGATCATGGGTTGCATTTGTTGAAATCTGTTTTGKTTTTTTTTTCAAGCATACGTTAATATACTCTTTAAAGAAATATAAAACAATGTGAGAATTTATGTATTTTCAGTCATCTTGGTTTCATTATTTCTTATTTACGATAATGTAAATGGTTATAAATGTAATGCAAATAAAGTATTCATGTAATCTATAAGTTGTTTGTGACCTTGTGACCTGCATGTCAAGAACTTTGCAGCTCTTGAAATGAACAACACATGACAAACATGACAAATATTTYAGGAAACTGAAACATCAATATGAAAGTAAATGGGAATGTGTTATAGTAATGAAAATCAGACCATATTTTTCAGTTTTCCAACCTTCACTATTTTGTTTATCAGTATTCAGAACTTCACTTTTTTATCTATAAATGTTTGAGTTTTTATATATTCTTAATTTAACTTTTTGTAACTAAACTACAAAAATTTTAATTCTCTTTCAATTCATTTCTTATTGCTGAAATAGTTTTAGGATGAAAATCCCAAATAATGTAATGCATGAGATTGTGAAATAATACRGGATAATCCTAAGTTATTTTGCAAAAAGGTTGCTGACTGTTTAGAAATATTAATATTGATAATAAGTAACTCAGTAGTCTTTCATGATGGAATGACTGGTTGGATAGATGAGGGGAGAGCAGTAGATGCCATCTATTTGGACTTCAGCAAGGCTTTTCACATTGTCCCTCACAGCATCCTCTTGGGCAATATCGAAAAGTGTGGGTTAGATGAGTGGACTGAGAAYTGCTTGGATGGTAGATCGCAAAGGGTGGTGATCAGTGTCACCTAGGTGTTCCCTAGGGGTCATTCCTTAGTCTGGTCCTGTTCAGTTTATTTATCAATGACCTGGCTGAAGGGATGGAGTGCCCCCTCAGAAAGTTTGCTGATGAAACGAAACTAGGAGGAGTAACTGATAGCTCTGAGGGCTGCGCTGCCATCACGTAGGACCTGGACAGACTGGTTCAACAAAGGTGAGCGCAAGGTCCTGCACTGAGGGAGGAATAACCCAGACACCAGCACAGGCTGGAGACTGACCTTCTGGGGAGCAGCTCTGCAGAGAAGGACCCAGGTGTCATGGTGGATGACAAGTTGACCATGAGTCAGTAGTGTGCCCTGGTGGCCAAGAAGGCCAATGGGATCCTGGGGTGCATTAAGAAGAGTGTTTCCAGCAGGGTGAGAGTGGTGATCGTCCTCCTATACTCAGCCCTGGTGAGACCACATCTGGAGTATTGTGTCCAGTTCTGGGCTCCCCAGTACAAGAGTGATGTGAAGCTGCTGGAGAGAGGCCAGCGAAGGGCTATGAGGATAATTAGGGGCCTGGACATATGCCCAATGAGGAAAGGCTGAGAGAGCCAGGCCTGCTCAGCCTGAAGAAGGGAAGGGTGAGAAGGGACCTGATCAGTGTGTATAAATATCTCAGGGGAGGAAGTGAGGAGGATGGGGTTGACCTTCTTTCAGTGGTGGCTACCAATAGGACTGGAATAGAGTCCTAATAGAGGAAAGAGCCGCAGACTGAAGCACCAAAGTTGCACAATAAACACATGCTCTAGGTGACCCTGTGTGTGTGCAGGGGGCTTGGACTATATGATCTCTAAAAGTTCCTTCCAGCCTTAATGATTATAGGAATATAATATCTTAAATGCTGATACAGAAATTGTTTCTATTCTGATAATGGATATATTAGGCTTATTGAAATAAATGAAAACTTTTTTCATTGATTGAAGGTCAAATAGTATTGGGCCTTTATCCAAAAATTGTTGGAAATGTTTGAAATGCTTATCATCTGACATACCACCTTATAAATAACATATAATGTTTTTGATTAATAACTTCATGCTTCTTTTCCCTGAAATAAATGCTTGAAATATGAATTTTGTGATTAATTGCAGAGTACATGACATTGACCAAATGCCTACATTATTTCACATAAAATGGGAAGATTAATGTAAAATAAAGCTGCTAAAACAACAGGCATTTAAAAATATTTTTTCTCCTTAAAAAAAGGAACTATACGTAATAGTAATAATAAATCACATGAATTTTAACTCATGTTCATTAGTTGATGAATTAGCATATTAGTGTGATATTGCTTTTAAAAATATAAAAAAAGAAAATAAGATATGAGGGAAATGAACTTCAGCAAGATTTAGGTAAAGCAAATGTGATTTACATGAACTCACAGACTTGCACACATACCCATATGTAGATATAGTTAATTTGTTACTGTATTTAAATATTTGAAAATTCCATGGTGACGAATGATTGCATTGCTTACTYTTTCCAAATTATTTCTATCATTCAGAATTGCAAATCAGCATTGTTCTACGGAACTCAGTTAAATAGATGCTGACTGCTTTTAAAGTTAGTGGGAGCTGAAGGCACTCATCACTTGATAGGAGGCATTAAACATAATTCATGTGTTGGAAATCTTCAACATCCGCAATGATAACTAATGATCTTTGATATATTATATAGAATAGCATTTCAAGTTTTCTTTCCAATTCTGTCATATAAGAACATGSTATCTTATGTTTAGAGGTTTCTATTTTTTCTTCACTGTTTTTAGTAATACTGTTTTCAAAAGACCATAATATTTTAAATAAAAAATATGCAATAATTTTTACATATTCCCAACAAAAAGGTTGAACATATTTAACATATTTAAAGGCTTTAAGGCTCAAAATACTTAAAGGCTTTATGTCAATGTACTCGATAGAGACACTAGTTGCCTAGATAAGAGAGAGTCTTATAAATGACATTTTGTTTTTCATAGTTCTAATTCTCTGCAATCTCTGTATTCACACATATAGGATCCTAAACTTTGAGACAAGTTCTGGAATCTTCTTTGTTGATAGGAAAAATGCATTTTTTTCATAATTAGCAAAATATCTGCCAATTTTGTAAATTTGGGGGTTGACAATTAGGAACACTTCAGATAAAATAGCTTTCTATACATATATAAGTGTTGTTAGATTCCAAATGACCAAAGGAAAAAAATACAGATTAATCTAAATACTAATTAAAAGATTGACAGACTAAGTTACTTGATTTAATTAGTACTGTCTTTGTGCGGAACTATATAAATGAGAAATAACTTCAGAGAAACACATTCATAAAGAACAGACTGTTTAATATACAATGCAATTTCATTTAACATCAAGGAACAGCTTGTGCCAGTCATTGGAGTGACTGAAAAGATTCAGACATGTTGTCTGGTAAAAGTTTTACTTTTATGCCTTAGGTATTTTAGGAATGTAGCAATAGGGAAAAAAAATCTTTAAATTTGTCTCTTAATGAGAAATATGCTGAACATTGGTAATTTAAGATTGTTTGTAAATAAGCAGTGATGTTCTTGAAGTCTGTGTATGACATGCTTTGTTGATATCTTTTCATTTAAAAAAGCTTAAATTGTTGCAATGGAAAGAGCATAGTATTTTGCATACGAAAACTAACTCATATTTTATTCTTTTTTTAATTCTATTCATTATTTGGGTTCTAGAAAACAGTTTTTTTCAATACGTTCAAAAAGTTTAGTAATGTGATGATTATAGTTGACATTCTGCTTCTAGAAAAGATAGTTACTGAAATTATTTGTGGTCCCTCTATTCTTGTATGATAAAATGGACTGCTACCATCCATCAGTATCACCTACATACATCTAGGGAATATGTTTTAGAAAATTCATATTCGAGAATTTTTGGAAAAATAAACTCAAGTATTAGATCTTTTAAACAGCAAAGATAAATGTAAATATTTCATCACTTGAATATATAAAGTACAGGGAGAAAAATTAGAGGATTTAAATGGCATTAAATGAAAAGCATGCAAAAGTTCATAATATAGTGAAATAGAAAAAATATAATATATATATAAAAATAAAATATATTGGGTCAACTATCATTTTATTTTTATTAGTGGAAAGATTTGGGGATAATGCTTTGTCTTTCTCCTTAGTACAACAAAATGAACAAGCAAAGTCCCCCAGGCTACAGATTAATTCAATATTTCAAGATAGATGCTGCAGCCTTACAGAATCTTGCATAAATCCTTGACAGATAACCAAAGAGAGGGGCTACCCACACAATTCATAAAATGTGTTTATGAAAGGCATTTGTGCATTTCCATGAATACTGTTTACTGTTATCTATATTCATTATTTGTATTCATTCAGAACAATCAAAATGCTGTGAAGCCATGTAAATCCTATTTTAGAAATGCATATTTGTTTTAAGATTAGCCCACAAAGATTTTATGTAGCTCTCTAGATCCCAATGGCTGTTTTAAAATTTACCCACAGTGTGCACCATCAGGACATTAGGAATTATAGTCTGTGCTTTCAATCAGTCTGATGATTTACAAGTAAATAAACACAGTGTTTGAGAACAAGAATACATAAATCCTTAATATTTTTGCATAGTTCAACTCATCTAAGTCAATTTCACATACTTTCATAAACAACAACAAAAAGAAGGAAGACACTTATTAGAGATTTGATGAAGAATGCTGGGCACATAACACAATATGACAACCTTGTCTCCAAATATGCATTCTGGTAATTGTTAATTAAACACACATCAAGTTCTCTTTCAGGAGGTTTTACCCTCCCATTTTCTGACACCTTTTTCTTGTTAGTTTTTTGTATTTGGCAGAGCCAAGAAGCCATTGGCCTGAAGTAGTCACTTTGCACAAAAAAAAAAAAAAAAAAAAAAAAAAAAAAAACCACTTTGGTTTATTTTCAGTGGGATTCCTTGTTTGTGTTAAGCTGTGGCATATTCTGAATTACTCAGTACGGATCAGCTAATATAGTTTCAGATTACTGAGCTTCAAATCTTTAAGCACCGTAGCCTATGCCAGGGATTCTGCTACTGAGGTGTTTGTAGCTAAATTTTCTCAATTATAGCCTTTTCAACTGATACCAATACATATATTTGGTCTTTCTATAAACATTTTTGAATAAAGTATTCAAATGAAAATGAACATGATACAAGTTATAAATAAATAAATAACCCGAAGATCCTTAACAGCTTAATTGAAAAAATAGATACAATACAATCTTCATTAGACGTCTACATTGTATTATGTACAAATATATTTTAAAGAGATTCAGAACGGCAATCTAATTTTCAGTTCATTTTCCAGGTACATTTCCAAAAACCCCTGCACTTGGTAAACAATGGTAAAACAATCCTTGATTATATGATTATATGATATGATTATACTGATATGGAACAATAAGTGCTTTAATTATAGGGTATTATCTTACCCTATTGATTTTTATGAGTGGACTGATCTTTTAATTTGGTATAGGCAATATTTTGATAGCAACATTGTACCTACGATTTTTTTAATTTAATTTAATTAATTAATTYAAAGTTCAATTTATCTTAATTTAAAGGAAAACTATATTACACCTTGTTGCAAAGTAATGTAAATGAAATATCAAATTTTAGTCCTGTTATTCAAAGGTTTTGTTGAAAAGTTTTTAAATGTCAGCAGCTTATTTGAATATTTTGCTAGAAATGTCATTATTGCTTATAATATATTTCATTTTCTTCCAGTTAATGTTATAAAATATGTGCTATTTCAGCTTAAGCTTTTAAATGTGTTGTACTGGAAAATGTGAGGTTTTTATAAATACTGTCTACTAAAAAAAAATATTGTGAATATCTTGAAATCAGTAAATATAGTCAGAAAGTTAATTTTAAAATGTCCTGAAGCTATTTTGACTTATCAACGATAATGTAATTATTGACTTATTGATGTAAGTTTCAAACAATAGAACAGAACAAAACTTTCCACAATACAGTCCAGGCTGAAAAAAAAACTCTATTTACTTTATTATTATTACTTGTAATGCATGCATGTTAGAATTCTTATAATTTCCAATGTCTCAAACATTAGAGGAGAACTCTCATAATAAAAATACAACCAGCACAAATTGAACAATAATCCTTACATTTAAAACTGAGTTTTGTTAAGGAATAAGATTTATTCATTATTTTAAAAAAACAAATACATCATCTGTGCAAACAGATTATTCTATGAAAACAGAAAAAAAAAAAGAAGACAGGAAATGTGCTCAGATGGCATCAYTCTGCTCAAATGCTGTGTTTTTCTTTTTTCTTAATATTTTCAAATAGCAGCAAACTTACCTGAAATTTAATGCATACATTTTTGATAATTATAATTTGAATATTAAATAACTTTTTATCACAGTTTACGTATTAGTGTCTAAGGAAGGAAAGATTGATTTGTGGCACAAACTATTTTTATTTATATATCTTTTTCATCAAATCACTATTACCTGCATTTTATATTCTTCTATAATCTTACTGTTCTTTGTGAGTCTCACAGTCTTTTGTTTATATTTAAATCACAGAGTTGCACTACTAGTAATTATGCTACCTGACCTTATTATATAGAGTCCCTTCTTTTAAGGTGTGCAAGACCAAGGTYTTACACTGTAAGCTGTCTTATATCTTTCATAATGTCTTGCATCTTCTCATTTAGTTTAGTCAAGTTTATTTTCCACAATATTTTTAATAATACATGTAATAACTTCAATACTATCAAATAAGCTGCTACATTAGATATTTCAGTTAATAGTTTTGTTATTAATAATATTGAAATAGAAAGGACCCTTTCTGGTATAACTTTAGGAATTGTATAACTAATTGACTGCATACTAGTTTTTGAATCCTGTATGTCTTCCTTTTTCAGTATTTAGCATGTGTAGCAGAAGAGGTACGCAGAGGGGAAGTCATGTCTGACGAACCTCATAGCCTTCTATGATGGGATGACAGGCTGGCTGGACGAGGGGAGAGCCGTGGATGTTGTCTACCTTGACTTCAGCAAGGCTTTTGACACCGTCTCCCATAACATCCTCATACRGAAGCTCCGGGAGAGTGGGCTAGATGAGCGCATGGTGCAGTGGATCGAGGGCAGGCTGCATGGCAGAGCTCAGAGGGTGGTGATAAATGGGGCCGAGTCCAGTTGGAGGCCTGTGGCCAGTGGTGTCCCCCAGGGGTCAGTGCTGGGCCCAGTGCTGTTCAACTTGTTCATCAATGACCTGGACGAGGGCACGGAATGCACCCTKAGCAAGTTTGCAGATGACACCAAACTGGGTGGAGTGGCCGACACTTGAGAGGGCTGTGCTGCCATCCAGAGGGACCTGGACAGGCTGGTGAGTTGGGCAGAGAGGAACCTCATGAGGTTCAATAAGGATAAGTGCAGTGTCCTGCACCTGGGGAGGAATAACCCCAGGCATCAGTACAGATTAGGGGATTAGGGGTCGACCTGCTGGAAAGCAGCTCCACAGAGAGGGACCTGGGAGTCCTGGTTGACACCAAGTTAACCACGAGTCAGCAGTGTGCCCTTGTGGCCAAGAAGGCGAATGGGATCCTGGCCTGCATCAGGAGGAATGTTGCCAGCAGGTCAAGGGAGGTGATTCTGCCCCTCTGGTCAGCTCTGGTGAGGCCTCACSTGGAGTACTGTGTGCAGTTCTGGGCTCCCCAGCATAAGATGATTAAGGGACTGGAACATCTCTTGTCTGAGGATAGACTGAGTGAACTGGGCCTCTTTTCTATGGAGAAGAGAAGGCTGAGAGGGGATCTGATTAGCATTTATAAGTTAATGAAGGGAGAATGCAGGGAAGAAGGGGACAAGCTCTTCTCATTGGTGGCCAGTGCTCTAGGTGTCCCTGCTGGAGAAGGGGGATAGGGCTAGATGATCTCTAGAGGTCCCTTCCAACCTTGAATATTCTGTGATTCTGTGAAGTTCGCTTCTCTGCTTTTCTCTGCCTTTTTCTTACAGATTTAATTTCAATTTCCCGTCAGAAAAATCTACAGATACTTTTTTATTAAAACACAGCTTAAGACTGTAAAACAAAATCTGTAAAAACAGAGCAGAAGTAAGGAAGTTTATAAAAAAAATCTCCTTCCTCTTTCATGTGCCTGTCTTTTTGACTTTAACCTAACCTCCATACATTGGAGGTCTGGCTATATGTCTGCTTTTCTCACAAGTCTACTGATGTCTGCCTATGCTTCAAGTCCCCGCTTGAGATGTGTCTTCTACTTTCCCACCTGGCTCACCAAGCATTTCTCTCACTAGACAAGGTCTTTCTCTGGATCTCTGGATCTCTTTTGGAGAATATTACTGGCTTAGTGTAGTGGACAACAGAAGTGAAAAAGAAACCCTATTTTCTGCTCCACTGTGAATACCTTTTTAAAGGATGATAACACACAGTACACAAGTTACAAATAAGCAGATACCATCCATTTTAGCATTTTAGTTGCTGCTGTGAAAGCAGTAGAAACTTTCACAAGTCTATGATTGTTTGTGTAGAAGTGAAAATGTGGCCTCTTTTTGAAAATGTGGTCCTAGATAAATCTGTGACAGTACAAAACTCTTTAAATTTATGGAGAAACATCAGTTTTTATATCATCCCTAACTCAGCAAGATCCTGTATGTGATTGATTCACATACACCTGTAATACAAATATGTTCTGGAAGTGCTTCTTGAATACTATGAATGTAGCCTGTCAGTCATTTCATTTTATCTAACATTAGGGTTTAAAATATTTAGAGTATATTCTCTCCTTTTTTATTTTCTTTCTGAGGCTTTCAGCCCAATTTAATACTATACCATAAATTGAAGATCACCTAGCTTCAACTTCCATAAAATTTGTTTTCAAAAACTCCAAAATGATGCTACTTCTTAGTGTTGCTAGAAATACTTAATGATACAAATCTATGAAGTATTTCACGTGTTCGTAATTTTTTTCTGTAGAAAGTAATCTGTATTGACCCCAGCAACTGGTACTAAACCTGAGGCATTGTAAGGTTTTCAAGAGAGAGTTTTTGTTTACCTTAAGGTAACTTCCATTGCTGTCTAGTAGTAATGAACTCTATTTAACAAATATAATTTTTTATTAAAAAAGGTCAAACTCTAATTGAATAATATTAAAGAATTTCCATCGATATGCTTTAGAATTAGATCAAGTTCCCTTAGGACAGAGCGTCTAAGGTCAAATAATTGCAAAGCTCTAAATTATAAATTTGGTTACTAAATAAGTAGAATATTAGAATGTGTGCAGATTTCAGTGTTGAAAATAGGTAAACAAATAGTCCATATTTCAGCATTTTGGTATGGTTTAAGTTCTGAAAACAGTACTAACTGTTAAAGTCAGTAACCTAGTTACTTAAGTAACTTAAGTTACTTAAGTAACTGCCTGCCTCTTATGCCAGTAGAGTTTTGGTCAGCTTCTGTGACGTGCAGGGCAAAACAGCACGGGTTGAGGATTGAGTGCTTGCTACACCAGAACTGTAAAAGTGACTCTTAAGGACAGGAGAAAGGAATATTTGAATTTAATTTAATTTATGAAATATGGCTGGTCAAGCAAAGATATAATGTGAAGTCACCTGGTTATCTTGCAGCCTGTTACTTAAATGATCATTATCCTCACCGCCATAGCCAAAATAGAGTAGGTGGTGTTTTCAAGACACCAGGAAATTTAATGTCTATTGCTCGTTTCTGTTAAGATAAAACTGGAAGGAATAGAGAACTTATGACCTGCAATTTTTTTTTTTTTTTTTTTTTTTAATATAGTTTTGTATAGCTTTGAAGAGCTTAGGTTAAAGGGAAAAGATTTTTTTTTTTTTTTTTTAGGAAATAATAGGAAGTCTAGATCCCATGTCATGAATGTCAAGTGTTGTTTGAAGGACTAGGACTAGCCTGAAAAATTCTGCTTGTCAGGCTAAAAAGGTTCATTCTGGCGAAGTGTGACTTAAAGTTCTCTCATTGGTAATTACTTTTGTGGGAGGCTGTGAGATGGAGAGTAGGAAGGATAGGAGACTGAAGCAAGATTCTGCAGAATCCCTCTTGGTTAGAGTACTTATATCCAACTGTAAGCCAGAGGACCAAGTCCAATAAACAAAACAGAGTTTTACTCRGCCTTAGAGATTGCTGACCGGTAATTGTGGTATTACAGAAATATAGAAATAATTCATCTGACTCAGTTGTGGAACTATAGAACCATTGAAAACTAGGGATAGCATGGCACCTAGGATGGCTAAATAATATCTGTCTAATGTTACAATTTACAGAATAAATCTTTGCAACCTTTTGCCTCTTATGATGTAATATTATAAGAGGCTGGGTGGAACACACCATTCTTTTCTTAAATRTATTTAACTATATTAATATCTTAAACTGAATATAAAATTATATTAAATTAAATATATTTCTGTGTCATAATTCAGTTTTTTAGGCTCTTGTTCTCATGAATTCAATTCATGTTTACTTTATTGAATAATGCTGGACACTGCAGAAATATGAGTAGAAATATGAGTGTAAAAAATTACACTATTTCAATTTTTAAGGAACTTGCGTCATTTCTGAAAAGATCATTGCTTTATTAAAATAGTAGTCTTTTCAGCAGAATAAATAGCAAAGTTCGTTTAATAAGGGAAGTGTTGAAACTGGTGCTACTGTTTTATTAAATCTTAAACAATGCTTTAATATTTTGGAGAAAACCTATCCACTTTTGGCCTGCTCCTTGTTCTTTAAAAAATTTAGATGTTAATTATACCGTATGTGGAAAATGCTCAAAGACATTATCTTATCGAAGCTTGGAGGAAACCCAATAAACCCATTTCAGTCTAAAGCACCATCAAGGGAACTGAAACAAGTGTTTGTCAGGATGTTTAATATGATAGCCTAGGGGGACGTAACACTTGTTATATGTGGGAAGAAAACAGCAGGTTTTTTCACCAAAAAATGAGACAGAGAGAAAACTTGTGATCACAAAACAGAAAACCATATTGCTGATCAGACATAAGTGTAAGAGCTTTTCCACAAACTCAAGCTGTGCATTTCCCAAATAAAATCTCACATTAATTTACATGAGCTGATTTTACTTGCATAGCTAGCAAGAAATAAGAAAAGCAAAATTAGTTGTTCTTTTCCCAGAGAGTCTCATCATGGAAAATTTCTTGCCATGCTTTCTCCTTAACCTGAAATACCACGTTGATGATTCATCCTCTATTTTATTACTTATATTAAGATGGAAGACAGTGAACAGAAATTACGTGTGTGATATAATTTTGGGGTGCATGATTGCTAGATTAATAAACCAGAATATTTTGTTATGATTTTTGCATATGGTAAGCAATATTTTTTGCCTATCCTTTACTTTGTGATTTAATTCTGAAATTAACTTTAAGCTAGTCAACTAGCAGAGTGGTTTCCTCTCACTTGAGACTTACGTTATAACAACTGGAGAACTCCAGAAGATTATTTTCTAGAAAATAATTTCGCACATGCATATGCCTGGAGGCAGTTTGAGACTTATTAGGCCCCTTTTATGCAGCAAATATTAACTTGGCAATAAAACAGATATGTTGGTAGCCTATTTTAATGAGTAGGTTTAAAAACAAGAACTCAAAAGTTAAACTTTTCAGGTAAAACTAAATTATAATGTTCATCTGAGACATAGATTGCTAAAAATTGTTGTAAAATGACACTCCAAGGCAGATAGACTCTTAAAGTCAGGTATTAACCTTTTTGTCAAGAAAAAAAGCCATGCATTTTTACAAGAGAGTATCATAAGCATCCACAGGAACTCCAGCTCTCCGAGACTGAAAGAGCAACATCAGGAAAACATCAGCTCAGAAAGTCTTATTCTCTGTCTGTAATAGAGTAGATAAAATAGCGTTTGTTGAACCATTCTAGTCTTTACCTTAGTCTAAGAGAATTAGATGAAAACAACTTAAGTGCCACATCTGGAGTACTGCGTCCAGTTCTGGGCTCCCCAGTACAAGAAGGATGTGGAGCTGCTGGAGAGAGTCCAGCGCAGGGCTACCAGGATGATCAGAGGCCTGGAACATCTGCCATATGAGCAAAGGCTGAGAGAGCTGGGCCTGTTCAGCCTGGAGAAGAGGAGGCTGAGGGGGGACCTGATCAGTGTGTATAAATACCCCAAGGGAGGCAGTGAGGAGGAGGGGGGTGGTCTCTTTTCAGTGGTGGACAGTGATAGGACTAGAGGAAATGGCTTCAAACTGAAGCATCGGAAGTTCCACAGGAACTTAAGGAAGCATTTCTTCACTGTGAGGGTGACAAAGCACTGGAACAGGTTGCCCAGAGAGGTTGTGGAGTCTCCTTCAGAGATCTTTAAAACCCGCTTGGATGCAGCCCTGTGCCACGTGCTCTAGGTGACCCTGCGTGAGCAGGGAAGTTGGACTCGATGACCTCTGAGGTCCCTTCCAACCTTCGGCATTCTATGATTCTATGATTCTATGACCTATAAGATAATAATCATTTATGGAAGAAAATAGCAGTTTATCTCCGATACATTTTTAACATACTTTTTCATGCCTTTGGAAACATCAAACCTAATCGTACTCAAGATATACTATCATGAAATAAAAATCTTTACCCATGGTCTCCTCATATTTCTGAAGTGGCTTGATTATATTGCTTATACATCATTATTTCTAAAAGGAATTGCTTAGCACAATTGGCATCTCACTGTTCAAGTACTCTTAACAGTGACCAATTTTTAGACCTTTAGAACTTTTTTTTTTTGGTCTTTCTATTGTACTCACAACTGAAAAAGCACAACTCAAGGGGTGAGTTTACTGCATTGTATTTTAAAATTTTTAATTTGTTCATCTATACTACAATTTACATTCCTTTTCAGGAGCCTAGAATATAGTTCCAAACTGGTAGGTAACTAAGTCRATTCCTGAATCTAGCCTGCTTGCAAAGGACATAAGAATTGTATGTAGCTTATGACAGACAGAAACAAAGAAAAAGTATGGATTTAATAGTGGACATTTTCAGTATGTCCTTCTAAATCCTAAGAAGAAAAAATAGGTTAAATATTGGACAATTGCAACTGGTTCTTGGAGACAAAAGAGAACTCAAAAAGGACCAATATGTTCAGAAATAAGGTCAATACAAATAAATAGGTAAAAAGCAAGTTCAATTCTTATATTTACAAAGATTTAAAGGTATAATTCAATATTTAAATTAACAATACTGATTGCCACAGCACCTGGTACCAGAAAGTTATTAAAGCCTCTGACATTTGTTCCCCACTAATATGGTGAAAGATTACACTATGCCTTAGGGTAGCAGAATGAGTCCTACTCATGATAGAAGCAGATGAATGTCTTTTCATACTGAGGAATCACTGAGGATCAYAGGTTTTTCTTACTTCTCATATGAAAATATTTCTCCTTTTTTGCAGTGAATATTCTTTGTTTAACTTCCCTTGTTTGTTCTTTTCACTGTGATTTTGTCTTTAAAATAAATAGCGTAGGAAACTATGTTAAGACCTTCATACACTCCCCACTCTGTGCTAACAGCTCTGAGAGCACAAAGAAACTCTAAATGATGCCAAATAGGACAATGTGGATGAGTGCCTGACTGAACTGTATTGCTTAGTTTAGTGTAGGCACCATGCGATGGTACTAGAATAAATCCAAGATCATTAGTTCAATTGCTCTATAGTGATAACTGCTTGAATTTATATTTCAAACAAGAAACTGAATGTTTCTGAAATCTGAATTAAATAAGCTCCACAGTCTCTGGAATATAAGAAGGTACAAATGTGTGCATTTATTTATTTACTTATGTCCATGCTTCTTAAAATTCAAGGACTGAAGACCACAAATGTTTGTGAATTTTTAGCTTGGTTTTCTTTTCCTCATCATCATTAAATTGACATATGCTTCTCTATATCACTTCAACACCTGAAAATAGATGCTTAATCAGAATAAGATAAAAAGAAAGGAAGAAAGACCGTATATGAAAACAGATTAAAGGAGAGGTTTTATAAGCTAAGGACTTCCATCTGTATTTGCAAAATAAAGTCTTGTAAAGTATATACATAATGCTCCTTTTCTTTATAACTCAATTGAAAAATAACTATTTTGCTCCTGTACTATACTGCAAAATGTCTGACCTACTAAATGGGTTCAAGTGTAACTTACTGTTTCCCATCACAAGGTCATTCCTGTATTTAAGAGCCTTGAGAAAAAAAGATAATTGATTGAGCTGATCCAAGTGCCTTGCTCATCTCTCTAGACCTATTTCTCAGCCGCCCTGGGTTAATCACCAAGTCCACTGCATGCTGATGTCCTCCATTACATCATAATTAGAATACAGGAGGCAGAGATGGGGAAAGTGAGTGAAATTATTCATATTTTCTTCTAAGGAGCCAGATGTTGTTGGATAGATTACATTTAATTCTGTGACAGCTGCAATAATAGCCTCCATGTGCAGAGAGTAGATAGTGACATCGATAACTGTAGATGGAAAGTGAAGTGAGGCATGCTTCTTGGCTAGTTAATTATGATTATTCATTATTGTGGATCGTCTCATGCAACAATTACAGTGGATTGGGGAAGGATTTAACATATGCAAATGCAATCTACTTAAAAATAATTCTGCAAAAGTGAAATCGAGCTCTCTAATGTAAAGGCTTTGCAATGTTTTTCTTACTGGAAGTTGACAGCTTCACTTGAAAACAAATGTAGAATTACATTCTAGGTGAAAATTTACTGATAAAATTTTACTGGCCAWGCTTACTGCTTGTACAATGTGGTATAACAACGCCAAAGCCAATAAAGCTATGTTGACAAGTATCCAGTAAAAACCTTGGCCCAAACATTTTAAACAGTATAAAATATACTATGTAATATATGAAATATGTAATATGAGATATGTTATATATTATGTATATATACTTATATGTAGTATAAAGGATTCAGTGCAAAACATACTCAGCATTGAATTATGAATTTTTTCAGTTAAAATATACAATGGTAATAATTATTTATGCAATAATAATAATAATATTAAACCACTGTCCTCCTATTAATGTTATCTAGAATATTATTGCTAGATTAAATTCTTTAGCATTTCTTTGAAAGTTGCTTTTTACATAGAAGAATTTTAAGTAAATGTGTTTTAATTCTTGTGTTAGAAGGTTGAATAGAAGTTTTTATTTTGGATTTTAAATTTATGTGCAAAATAATGAATTTTCAATAATATTCACCTTCTAACACAAACTATTAAGCCAAACATATATTTCTTTCCTAAGAAATATATTCCCGATTCATTTTGATGACAGAGTGGCAGAGCTGATTTTATTAACAATCAATCTAGGCAATTACTTTCAATCTAACGGTGACCTACTAAAGTTATATGGCAGTGAATCTGTTAAATTCCCTCACTGCATACCTATTTAGACCACAATTTATCTATTATGTGCCCAGAAAGTCTAACAATAACTGTATCTTCAAATATTTCCATGGATGCCATAAGGTGAATTTGATCTTGGTGTTAGTAAATGGTCTCGAGATCCTAAACAGAGGATCACACACTTTAACTATTCATAAAGTTCAGCTTAGTTTTCAGAAAGGCAGCTTTATTTCATAATTTTTTTTTTCCTTTTGGATCCGTTGTTTTTTCATTCCACTCCATTGAACATATGACATGTTACATCTTATGGAAGAGAAGTTTGATACAATTAAGTTTAGCAATGCTTTATTGTCTTTCAGCTTCCATATTACTGCCTGCCCTTCTTTTTCCTTCACTATCTGCCCTGAAATTCCATCATGCTGGTTAGACTCAACCTCTCTTAACAACACAGACACCCTCTCCCTGAGCATCAYTCCCTGGATCATCTCAGCTTTGGGAACAAATTGTGCATCTCTATTCTGGATGCTTATACAGTTTAAAAAATGGGATTTTAGGAAACCTGCTAGAAATTCTTTTACTTATATCTCAGTCTTCCTTTGAAGTGTATTTCACAACCCATGCACAGGAAGCACATTTTGCTGTTGGATCATGCTGTGGCCTAAAGAGAGCTCTGCTGAATCCCACTGATAATGTGACAGTAAGTTCTGTGCAAATGCCTGCTTCATTTTCTTTATGACTTACAAGGCAATATTTTATTTAAGGGCTTTGAGAGAAATGGCCATGTTTATTCAATTATTTGCATGCTACAGGGTTCACTTCTTGATAAAGACAAGAAAGGCTTTGCATCTATTTACAGTGCAATGATGACCACATATTCAGAGAAGCAGAGCTCTTCTCAGTTTCTGCTCTTTTGAGCCTAAATAGGTTCCCTCCTGACTTCTTTCCTATTTTAGCTCCATTTGGAATATATTTTATGCTGCTGCTTCTTTCAGGGCATAGCAAATATATTTAGTACTTATGTAGCTGGCAATATTTTCTTTTCTATCTTCTGTACTAAGAATATTTCCAAGTAGAGAACAGCAGTGTGTGACAAAGAAAAAGATCTTAATATGGTAAATGTGAGAATAAAGCACATATTCACTTACAGTGAGAAGATTTATTGAGAGGTTTCAGTGAACTAACTTCTTTTGCCATAGGTTTGAATTTTATTACCCTAGGTTACAGATTGGTTTGGAAGATCTCCAATAACTGTCAAGATTGTGTAGCTCTATCAAAGACTGCAGAATGTATTCTGTAAGTTTATGAATGTCTCAGTGGAGCAACAGTTAAAGAAGCTTGAAATTTTATGAAGCAATATTTCAAGGGTTTGCCAGGCTAAAATGCTGGGCTTGATTTTTTTCCATTGTCTTGCCCTTTGAATAGAATATAAAATATTGTTCTGAAAAGGTAGAATTCCAGACACATTTTGTGAATGTAAATGATTACACAAGCTGTTCCATGACAAAAAAATTAAACCTTGTTTTCTGAAAGCATATCACAAAAATAATCATTTGCCCTGGTAAGAGATAACTGATTCATATACTTTACTTGCATCAATGTATCGTCACATAGAAGATACTTTTTAGTTCTTTCTGTAAAACAGACAATATTATTTAAATTTGTGAAGCACCAATATTATGTAAATAGAATCCCCAAAAACAACAACAACAACAAAATAAACACAATGGGATATTAATTTTTATTTGGAAACACCTTTTCATATTAAATGATGAATAAAACTAGGAACTATACCCTGATAATTAAGAAAAATATGCCAAATACATTATTCAATGGTCTCTACAAAAATGACCAATCTTATGATCTGACTAGCTCTGCAAGAGGGATGTTAATTCTGTGTCATAATAAGGGATGCTCTTTTTATTTATTTTTATTTTTTCTACCAGAAAAAAAATCTTATATTCTCAATATACTGTTTGAAAATAGCCAAAAATGATTACTTAATGAAAATCAACTCCATTAAATATCTTTGGTTAAATAAGTATACAAAATAATAATAAAACAAAATCTGATGAAAGATAGGATAATGACACTTTTGACTGTGTTGAATAGTGTTTGATTTTGAGGCTTAGGGCATACTGAAAGAGATCTGCATGCAGAATGATACTTGGAGATAAGGCTTTCAAATATTGTTTGTACTTATTATGGAAAAAAAAAATATTAACTGCAAGGAGAATGTCCGTATAAGCCAATACAACATCATCAAAGATGAAAAACTAGAATATAAGTGCTCTGCAAATGAAAGCATTTCATGAAAGCAAGTACACCAATACTATCTTTGAAGTGTTTTGGTTCAATGGAAATAAAAAATGCTCTCTAGAAACCAGGAGAAAGCAAAAGAGAAAAGGAAAGAGAGAAAGAGGGATTCAGAGATGAAAAATGTCGAGTGAACAGCAAGTGCTGAGGCAGCACAATTTTATATTTACAGAGTGCTTGATTTACCCAAAACTGAAATGAGTGATTTACTTGGAAATATGATCAGGTCATGTAAAAGAACAAGAAGAAAACTAGTGACTTTACTGTTCCAAACAGAACTTTTTAATTAAAAGATAAATTATTTTTTAATAATTTAACTTTTAAACTTTTAAAGATTTTTAAAGTTTTAATTAAAAGATTGCACATATTTCACTGTATTAATGCGTTGTTTTCTTTCGTATATTTTGAATGATCATATCTTAACTTTAGGCATTTATGTCTGAATTATGTAGTTTGGATTTTACCTTGAATTTGAACATCTGTAGCGCTATCTGGAGACATCTTGCAATCCAGAGTTTGCCATCTTTCCTTTTGAACAGAGAACATTTTTTTTTTTTTTTTTAATGAGATAAATGACCACCCTTTTTCTCCATTTTTTGTTCTTTGGGGCTTGGTATGACTCTAGTTTGAAAGCATTTTGACAATTCTCTGTACCTAGTGATTTGCTCTAAGTGATAAAGAACTCGATGCTGAAAATCCCGATGAATTATAATATGAAAACGCAGAGAATAACCACAGTTACCATTTAATAGCACCATTATATCACAAAGAATTTCTCTTATATAAGTAATCTACCATAACTGAACTTCTCATACATTGCTTTCCCCTCTGTCCTTGAGTGGAATGTGGTGGATACAGAATGCCAGCAGGATAGATTTTTTTTATTAACAAAAACATGAAATCTACGGAACAGTTTAATTCTATTTCTTACTCATTTTTTAGACAGGCTTAGCTTTATAATTTTGGAGTGCTTGTGTCCTTTTCTGTATGACTGTTAATTATTAGATTAAATAAAGTATAAATATAGTGTATATACTTAAATTCTGACTCATAAAATTACTTMAACTGTTTACGGTATGACCACGAAGTCTAAGATTATGAATATTTTATTCTACTTATGCCAAGAACATTTGTTATGTTGGCATGTGATTCTGATCTGTCTTTTGATCGAAACCAACTAGCTTTTCTAGAATGGGCTTCCTTCGAATCACTTGGTTCAATCATTCCTAGCATCCTGGGATCAGACTCATTAAAAACACAGCAGCTGTGGCTGTTAAATTTTGAAAGATATGCTAAAGATCCTAAAATCTGAGTTTCAAGTTAAGACATAATGCTACTTCCTTAAGAAGTGGTTCTAGTCACCAGATTGTTAAGAGAATATCATCACCTTTTTCTAAGCAAACCTTTTTCTAAGCAAGGACCTAAGCATCTAGGAATACTTATCTAACTGCTTAGGTGCAAGCCTGAAGCAGACATCCAAGTTCACAGAAAAGGCAGAACCTTTAGTCAGTGTGTCCTTTGTCTGGCCTACATTTATTAGCACTCCTCAGGATGATAGTGTGAATATCAACACAGACACTTCCATTCTCTGTCAATAGCCAGAATTTAGGTGCCTAACCTTTATTCTGCATTACATATATGCCCCTCATAAACAGATATCTGATAACAGACCAGATATCTCTTCTGTTCTAGAGAAAATTTGGGAAGAGCAAGTATCCTTCTTCATATCATGACTTAGTATGCTAAAAAGCCATTCAGTAAGTATGTAGCATAAAATTAATTCATTATTATTATCCCAGCCTTAATTGGTTTRATAGCATACCACATGCAAGTAAGTACTTTAATGAGAAATTTTGATATATGGTTCTTGCATAGTTCTTATTTGGACAAGGGGCTAGATGACTTTCCATAAAGAATCTTGGGTTTAGTTTTCTAAGAATAACTCCAGCTTTTGCCATGAGATCTTTTTGGCACACAATTTTATTTACCTTTGTAGGCAAGTACATCACTGAGAAAATCTCAATATGTCTCTCTTTGTAATGCAATACTGTTTAACTTGAATGGTTCCGCATCCAGTGCCCTAGAAAACATAGGCTTGATATAAGGTAAAAGAGGTGGATATTATATAATCAGCTTCATACTTTATAAGTGCATCCATCTTTTTCATTCTGTCAAACTACAAACCTAAAAGGGCCAAATATATCCTACCTATCTCTTTCATTGTTTTATTTTCTTAAAAAAAAAAACATATCTATTAGTTACTACTATCCCCTTATATATCTAAATACATTTGAAAATATGTGTGTGTTGGAGGGGGTTGTGCCTGCATCTGTAGTTTCACTTATTTCTGCATGTACTCTCTCAAGTAATATTTATCATATATGCCAAGAATAAGGTAAATAAATCTAGCTTGTGAGGGATCTGGTTTGCCATATTGCTGCAGATAACCAAGCTTTTACAGCTAGCATATCTGTTTGCACATATATAAAAGTTACTTTTATAATGTTATAATTTGTGTAGGACACAGATGTTCATCTCTAATCACTCTTAAGAAGAATATAAATATAAAATAATTTGTTAGAAGACTGCAACAACAGCCTATGTATAAATCAGCTCCAAGCGCTAAATGCAAAATTGACTACAAAGAGAACAGCTACTGCACACAGTAAATTTGGGACTGAAATATGCACGTGGCTACCTACACTGTAGTTCCACTGACCTCAGTAGGCATTTGTCAAGCATCATTCTGCTTCATTGATTTTAACCAAAGGATTGCTTGATACTTTTCTGAGTGCATTTGTCACAGGGCTTATTAATGTGAAATAGCTGGTATTCACCAACACCTCTCAGAATAGACAATATTTTAATCATATGCTCGTAGTTCTTGTTTTTCTAAAATAAACATTTAGATTTAGTTTCTTTGAATTACTCAGTAGAGGCTAAAGTAATAATACAAGACATTGTATTAAACATGGGAGAAAAAGATTAAAATATTGAGAAAAGAGTGAGATAAGGCCATATTTCAAAGAAAACCTAGCTTATAGAAACAAACAGATCAAGTTCCTTTGCATTCATCTTATTGCAGCAAAGGTATTTAAAAGAATGAGTTTTCACGACAAATCACAGAATCACAGAATGGTTAAGGCTGGAAGGCACCTCTAGAGATCATTTAGTCCAATCCCCCTGCTCAAGCAGGTGATGAAGGGTGATGTATAAATACCTGAGGGGAAAATATAAGGAGGAAGAGGCCAAACTCTTCTTKGTGGTGGCCAGTGACAGGACAAGGGGCAATGGGTGTAAGCTGAAACACAGGAAGTTCCATCTCCAGGTGAGGAAGAACTTATTTGTGAGGGTAACAGAGCCCTGGAACAGGCTGCCCAGGGAGGTTGTGGAGTCTCCTTCTCTGGAAGTCTTCAAAACCCACYTGGATGCTGAGAAGTAAATACAGGATAAAGTTAGAGTGAGAAGAAACCTGCTTTCTTTTAAAGTAACTAGCTGATGTTTTATAAACCTTATTATTTTACTACAAGGAATATTTGTGGAAAAGTATAGCCCAGCCAGCATGACATTTTAATTTTTGGAAGTGTCTATTTTAAAAGTTATGTTAGCTCATTAATAGATTTATTTTTAAATACTCAGAAAAAGAATCTATGTTAAAAGAGGTTTATAATTTGGAGAAAGAAATACTATCAGGATGATGAGACAAAGAAAGAGATGGTATTATATATTAAAAATGTAATTTATTGAAAAATGAAAATCATGTTTAATTATGGATTAGGCCAGTGACTTCATTTATGTCAATTACATAAATGACCTAAAATAATTTCACATCTAGTGATCCTACTTTTATGCATTTTAGCATTTCTTTTTTTTCTGAATCCATTAATAAGGTATTTGTATAATTGGTAATACAGAAGATATTAAAATTCCTCAGAAACTTTTTACAGAGAGGAAAGCATTGCATCATTTTCTAAAGTTTTACACACTTTCATTTAAAATATCTGAGAGGCTAAGTCTTCTTACATGAATGTTAGCAAAGTTAATATGAAAGATAGAATTCTCCTCAGTGTATCATTTTCTCAGTAATACTCAAGATTTCAGTCAAGAGGAGTGAACTGTTTTTGAAAAGGTGTAGTTTAAACATTTCTGGAAGCCATTGCAGTGCATATGTCTTTTAAAGAATCAAATATGAATAAATATATATTYATTTGTTAAAATAAGCTCATATTTTTGAGTTATAAATGAAAACTGATCCTCTTGAAACATCTGGGCATCTGTCCAAACATACATAACATTAACTGAGTATTGAGATTATCCTAAACCTTGGGAATTCCATGTTCTAAACCATTTGAAAGGTTACTCTGGCCAGGTGTCATGAATTGGCGCAGTAATCAGAAGAAGAGCACAGACAGTCGCCAAGCAGGAATGGTAATGAGGGAAGAGAATAGAAATCAGCTTGAAGGACAAATGTCATGACATTTGTGAAAAGAACATTGCACCACAATGATGTGCCTGAAATTATACATTTTATGAATGTGAAATAAAAAGAACATGCAGTTAAATAAATAAGTCTCATTTAAAACAGGCAGTGAGGACACAACAATTATTTTTCTAATATTTGCCTTACCTTTTCAGTTATGATTAGTGACTTTTAAAACTGTTGTTTTGGTGGCCCAGGTAAGATGCTACTAGGATATTAATTTTCAAAGAGTAATATTCACTATGACTTTTTAAGTACTTTTAGTACTTATTAAGTACTTACTAATTACTTTAAGTACTTATTACTTTTTAAGAAAAAAAGAAATAGTTAATGCAGAAATGACCAAAACTGTCAGATTGAACACTTTTATAATTATCATAAATTATCTCATTTTCCTTAATAAATGTTTATTACTTATTATTTAGAGAATAGCTACTTAGACAATCTTCTAGCAGACTATCACCTTTATCAAAAAGCATTTTGTCCATAGTTTTTAAATGTTCATAAAGAATATTCAGTGTTTTAAATAGAATTAACCCAAAACACTATCATTTTTTTTCCAGATCAAAGCTCGTTAAAATATTAGAGATTTTTAAAGTATTGCTGTGACTTCAGTTGTGTTACCCAGGCTTGATTTACATCTCTCTCTGTCTTCATTGGGTTTCAGAGGTTACTGAGTCTGCTATTTACTGCTGTAAATCAATTTACTCAAGTCTTCTTCCAGAGTAACTGTCATGATAGAATTATGTCTTATTTTGGCAATCCTAAAGTAGAATAAGGTAAACAAAAGTAGAATAAGATAAACAACTGAGTCCTTGATAGTGTTCAACATTTCTAGTCAGACTCCAGTAAAAATAAAATTAAATAAAATAAAACAAAATATTCTCTGTTGTCAAATTGATGTTTTTTAAACCATAATTACTATTTTCCTTGTAAGTATTTAGCTACAGCATGAACTTTTATTTCACCAGATAATATATGGAAAATATTTTTCTACACAAACAGTCCTACCAGTTACAAGCGTGGGAAAGTGGCTGATAGCAGCAATTGCCTCAAGCAAAAGGTTGTTACAAACTCAAAAGTTTTGATGTGCTCAGAAAAGGAGGAAACTATAAGGCAAAGAGTGAGAGGAGGGTATGAAAGGGAGCAGCTGAGTCCCACACTTGTTTTTATGTTAGTCAGCAGAACAGAGTATGACACGCTGTTAGGGGAACGCCTTCTGTAACCTTTTAAAAGAAGTCACAGCAATTGCTTTCACATATGTTCCCTAGCTCCCCTGAGGATTTACTCATTGCTTTCGTTATGGAGGATTCCCAGCACAGGTCCACCACCACAAAAGCCATACTAGACTTCAAAGGAGAGAGAAAGTAGGCAAAGAACAGCATTTTCTTCTAAAGAGTCTTATAGTGATTTCTTGTTAGGCACTCCAAGACTTTCTCCCTAACTGCCAGTCACATTCTTAGAGCATAAAATAGATTCCCTACAGAATCCCTGATGTAGCTGACTGATGGATTTCATCTGTTTTCATTTCCTGCTGTCTTTGTGGTTATCAGAGCACAGATACCGCTCCACTCTGCCTCACATGAGGACAAAGGAATCACTCAAAGTAATTCAGTCACAGAGGGAGGACAAGTTAAGAAGCAACATGCCATGCTATGTGATATAAAGAACTTAGATTAAAATATCTAGCTTACCTTGCTCACAGAAAGGGTTCCCACTGACTGTAGTAGGACCTGTTTTAATATGGAATTCATGACCTTCCCCTTCTTGAAGTATCACATTTCCTTTAGGTATTCATTAGGTATATACATTAGATAATCTTAATATCATTCTATATTTTGATGCATTAAAACACTAACAATCTTTTCATGAGTAAAATGAGAGCAAAACTTGTAAGTGGAGCTAAGAAGTTATAGTTATGGAAGTTATATGTTAAGATAAGCAATGATTTATGGTCTAATAAAAATTCAGTAAGCTACTATAGTAATTATTATTATTGATCCAGTTAAAACAATATACACAGATTAGTACGTACATTAATAAGCGAACTTCCTAATATCTCTTTTCTCTGATGTTAAACTCATCTTTATAACATCTCTCTCACACTTAGGTAATAGTGATCTGCAATAGCAATGGGGAGAAGGGCTGCAGAAAGCCCTTAGCATCCTGAGCTCTTTGCCTGAGGACTAAAGATTACTGCTGAGATCTTCCCCCTCTTAAGTTTTGAGTCCAATTACAGTACTTTCTGTGTTTTCTAATGTATTCTGCTTGCTTCCTGTTTTTTTCTGGCTGGTTCCCAAAGACACATTTCCCTTTGATGGTCTTAAGGCCAATTTTACCTGGCCCTCCAAACTGAAATCTTGAAGTATTTGATCACTGTGATTTATATCTGCATCATCCTGTATCCATACTCACTTTTAAAGTGTACTTTTATTCCAAGGTCATAGACAATCTCTGATTATGATGGTTCAGGGAAGCAGGTGATCCTTGATTTGCTTGCAATCCAAAATGCTTAGGTTGTAAAAGTTTGTAATTAAAAATGAATGTATACAACCTTTTAAATTTGCTTTGTATCTTTGGGAAATTAGCTACATTTCCCAAATATATCTACTGGTCTCTTGCTTATTTTATACCATTTATACCCTTGAGTCACTCAGAGGTATCTGGAATATCTGTGGGGAAAGAAAAATCTGAATAGGAGTCCCTGTTCACTGAAGCAAATCTCTGGCATTGATGGACAATTTCTCATCCGGCTAATGTTACAGCCATACTCTATTAGTTCCCTTGCTCCTCTGGGCAAAGTTATATTGAGTATTGGTACCAATGGACCTGAGAAACAGGAACATCTGTTTGAATCATAAGRCATTTGTTGATGGAGCTTAAAAACACAACAGTACACACTTTGCCTCAAGAAGCTATCAGTAGGAATAGGGRCTAGGAATTGCATCTGCAATGCATTTTCTATATTGCTTATGCCTTTTCTTTTTTGGGGGGAGTAATAATGAAATTCAGTGAATGTTTATGGTAATGTTTATACACTTTAAGTGTACATTTTATGTATAGCCACTTCCTTTATATTCTTTCATATTCTATGTAATTTATATCTTTTTAATTGTAAGACTTTAGAGCTTTTGGTATTACACTTGGTCCAACAAAGTGTACTTCTACTTCCTGATGATTCAAGTCTTCCTTTTAAATGCTCTTCTATTATGATATCTACTCTACTTTTATTGTGTTGTTATTCACTATGTAAAAACCTAAGTACATGAAAATTAAGCTTTGTTTTTCCTGTATAGTTCAATAATTCATACCTCTGGGGCCTCTCTGGATAAAGCCTCATTTATATTGGAAAGGAAAAAGGAGCTTGTTTAAAAAGATGATATTTTGTGGCAGAGTATATGTGAAATCAAATAGAAAACAGAGAAAATTAGATCCGTCTATTTCCTGTTTTCAATGACAAACAAAATAAATATTGGCCTTCTAGTTTATGATAACTTCACAGGATAATTTTTCAATGTTTTTCAACTAAGTAATAATAYGTGAATGCATGTACACTTTTTAGAATGAACATCAGGTCAGCCAGTATCAGTCAAAATAGTGTTGTACATGAAGCACTTTAATCAGAGATTAGACTGAAGTTCATTTCATCCTGGTCTCCTTCGTATATTAAAGGTCTTCTTGAGCATAGCCCACTTAAAAATATATCTAAGAACAATGATATTGATATTGTGTAATCTACCTTACCTATGATGTTTGCTAATAAATAGTCCAGAAAGTCTTAATTCAGGTTTTATAGAAAAAAAATCTTCATTCAATTACTGAAAAAAAAAAAAAAGTTTACACATTTTCACTGTTCATAATTCAGTGAAGAAAACTGAGGGGCTGTTATATAAAGGGATTCATCTCAGCTGTTAGGACTTTGTTTAATATTCGTATGTTTAGCTCAATGTAGTTATGTAGTCAGTGAAAAGTTAGATTCATGAAGTAATTCCACACTAAGGCTGGTATCCAAAATAGATAGAATTAATTGCTTACTAGATATACCTATTCAGCTTTAAAAAGCGTATAATTCCTGATGCTGATCAGGATGTTACATCCAATGTTACATCTATCAGCTCTACATGGACATCCCAGATACCCCAGAATATATTTATGATTAATTAGCTGAATTATATTCCTGAATTTCAGGTATCTATATTGACATCTAAATATGGATGTCTGCAGTCTACAATTTCATCATGAATATTGCTTATTCAGAGGAGAGGGAGTTTGGAAAATATTATAGGAGACATTATTGGAGATATCATATAGAAAAAGGAAAAATCTGTTAGGCGATCTGGAAGATAAGAAATATTTTCAAAGAAGAATTTAAGAATTTAATTAATTTAGTTATAGTCTACAGGGAGACAAATGAAATTGGATACATACCACACCATTCCATCGCAATACTTTTTTATTCATAATGATAGTGCAAAGGATGAAAAATATATACACATATCTTTATTAACTTGGAGATATCTTTCACACCACTGAGTCTCTAATCCTGAAACTTCACTGAAATAAGTACTGAAATTAAACACCAAAACAAAAATGCATGTGTCTTGGAATTTCCTCAAAAATGTGTATCTTCGTTTAGATATATTTTTAGAGAACAATGATCTACTGTATCCCAAATGAAGTCTGTTAATTATGTGTTTTAACTATGTAAATTTCCTTTATAGGCATGTTTATAACAGAGATTTAGTTTACAAACTAAAATTTGATAAAATAAAATGAAAAAGAAGTAAAATACATTCYCTTTCAAAAATATATGTAGATGATTTTTTTTTTTCAGAAAATTCTTACCTGCCTTAACTTTCTTTAGGCAAACATTAAAGGACATTATTTTTCTTTTAAGCTTTACTACATAAGTTTTTAGACATCTATATATATCAAATTGAAATAGGAACCTGTTTGAACCTAACACCTCTATGTTTTCAATCCATTTCTGAATTTTGAAATGTTGGTATACTGTTGCAACTAATTACTTATCATCTTTCACATATTTTATATCACATTCATTTGCATATACTCACATACTCTTTCTGTACATGTACTCCTTTTATTAGCACAAAGTAAGCAGGCAATGAAAATATAAACACTCTATTAGTGTAGGCTATTGCTACTGTGTTCTAAAACAGTTTATGAGTGAAAACAAAGTATTTCTTGACAAAACCTGATTCATTTGAATTTTCTCAGTTGCAGTTAGGATTTATTTGACTTTTGAAATATTGCATGGAAGATAAATTAAAATTCTAATTTCAAAATCTGCATAAAGAAAATGCCAGAGACACAATAAAAGGTGAATAGATAGAAAAGGTCAAATTTACAATTCATAAAATGACACAGAGAGTTTAATTAAAAGATAATAAAAACTATAATTTATTGATGGTTTTAGCRTGCATTAATGGCTTCAACATTAGCCTAAGGCATATCTACTGCTTCTGATCTTAACAGATCTGATTCTGATTTATTTCAATATTACATGTAAGAGTTAACTTATCACAACACTGAATATTTGTTTGCATTTATTTTAATTTTTAAGTGCATACAATGATTATGGGTTGATGATATTTTGTCAGTAGTCAGTTGCCTACCACCTTTATTACAGAGAAGAGTAGTTAGTTATTCATTCATCTCTTGGAAAATTTTAAAGAATTATTTCTCTTCTTGTTTTCTCTAAAGAAGATACAAAAATTATTCTATTTGGTAGGAACAAAAAAGAATCCAATATACATGGAAATGAAACATAAAAATTATAAATTAGAAGGAAACATAAGGAGATAAATCTGTGCAGAGTTAAAGTTGTCGTAGGTGCTTCTGTACTTTTGGATGTTAAAATTTACATAGATTCAGTAAATATCCACATTCATGACAAAAACAAAGGGGAAAGAGGAAAGAGTGCTATGAAGCAAAAGGTTCAGAAGCTAGTGAGTTCTGTGGAATATTTCCACTCAGAGTTTGCCCTATTTTTGTATTTGTAGGCATTTCCTATTGACTTCTGTCCCAGAGTATACAAGACAACAAATCAGCCCTGTGTGTTATTTTCTTTGTATGAAATATATTTTTAGTTTTTACCTTCTTAATTTCTCTCCTAATTATTCACCATGCGAAAGTATCTATCAGAGTATCCCCAATGCTTAGTTGGGAACACTATATATTTCCTGCAAGAATTCATTCTGCAATCCCTTTTGTTCTGATTAACTAAGAAAAGTAATAGGGTAACTATTCATGTTCATAGTCAATTAATATTACTCAGAAGGAGTGAGTAGCCAGGGTATATTCTCCAGGAGCATATAATGGGGTCATAATGCTTACAGTATCCTCAAGAGAATGTAATGAAGGACGTCCTGAAGATTCCAGAAGAGCTTTTTGATCATAACTTTTCAAATTATCAGAAAGAAATAACAAATAAAMCCCCCTAAATCTTATATAAAAATGCTCAGGAGAAATTTCCATACCTACATATGCTTTTATAACTTTGGATGTGTGTCCAGCTTTTAAAGGCTGATGAAAAACAAGACAAAAGTATTATTTAAAAAAAAAAAAAAAAGAAAAGGGAAGAAAAAGAGTATATAGTAGTATAAGAGTATAGTAGTATTAGTATAGTAGTAGAGTATATAGTAGTAGTATAGTAGTAGAGTATATAGTAGTAGTATATAATATCAGACTTTTATGTTCATGATAACTGGAAGATGTTGAACAAATGTTAACTTTATTTCACAAAAAAAAAAAAAAAGTATGTTTCTATTGTACTGTAGCATATGCTACAGTACTATTGTAGAATAGCATATGCTTTGGACACGTGAGGGATCCATACTCATATCAGAACCAGTTGGCTGAATATTTGCTTGATGCTTAATTTAAAAATTTTCCCCAAACTGACACATGAAATGTTGTATCAGCTTCTTGGTATATCTTTCATATATCAAGAGATAGAAGAAAGGTTTATAACACTGACAGAGGAACTATTTAGACATAAGTATTCTGTAAGAATACAGGTAGAAATCTGTAGAATTATAGATGTGTGAGGCATACTATATTTTCATCAGACTATGATACTTTTAAGATTTTGTATTTTTCTTACTGAAGGAGAAAGTAACATTAAATTGATTATTAAATAGAATTGTATGCTTTATCATCAACGTTCAGCCTTCCCTCCACTTATGAGTAGTTGGCAATAAATGGTGATTACCATGTGACTAGGAACAAATTCATTTCGAATAAACATTGTATTGTATTGTTAGAATGGAAGCATTTCTGTGATAGCCTTGGAAGCATTTCTGTGATAATCTATACACAGCTTGTTTGTGCTTGAGTATAAAAGAAAAAGTTATGTATTTTGTACACAAATGATAAGTCATTATGGTCCAAAACTTTGCATTTTATGTGTTATCTCTTACTTATGCTTTCCTCATTCTTAATTCAGCTAACTGAAAAGTAAAATAATGTTTTGTAACAAATTGAACTTCTGGAAGAAAGCCACTGTTAGCAGGAGATCTTTTTTGAAAACTTTTATTGAAAAACATACACTTGTGAGACTGATAACAGAACTTCAGTGTTATGGGTTCATTTCATTCTTGTTCTGGAGAGATGACATTATTACTGCTAGCATAACAAGTCTCCATAGCACTCCTTCATTTGCTCCACCAGAATGATAGTTCTGTGCAGATCTGCTGAACTCCTCCTTATCCTTTGCCAGATGTGACCTGAGAACAAAAGTGTCAGGGAATTACTATTTAAATTTCTGGCACAAATAAAGATCTTACAACATCATTACTCCAAGTCAGATCCAGCTTGAGTTTGTTTGGGATCAGAAAAAAAAAAAAAATAGAAACTAAATAATTTCCAGAACTTCATGAACTATGAAAGCAAAAATGAAGTTATGGCATATAGGATTGACCTTATATTTCTCCAAAGCAATTGTGCTCTTCAGAAAATGAATGTATTATCGCTGTGGTAATCTATTCCTCTACTCATCATTTTAGAACACATGCTTAAAATTTAAAGAAATGAAATTCAGATTGAGTTGCAAAAACAAAAYGAAAAGAATTGGTGACACAACTTCTGAGGTTTAACCTCCATGCTTTTTTCCAAATACTTGATCTACAAAACAACAAAGTTGAGTAAAGATGCCTTATGGTGAAACCATTAATTCCATGTCAGTAAGAAAAGATGTAAYATAAGGATTTCCTAATGCAGTCCTTTATACTCTAAATAATGTATGCAATGCACTAAAAAGCATGTATTATTAGGTATACAAAACAGATCTTCCAGTTTGCATGTTTAGAGAAAGATCTGCTGTTCATCAAGCTCATAGAGAAAAATGAAATAATCGACCTGTATCATGTCAGATASAATAAATTACAGGGTACTTTTCTACACCTAATTCAACAGTAAGGCCAAATCAGTAAAAAAAGTGGCTGTTTTATCAGATTTTTTTTACTTCTGTCAGCGTTTTGGACTTTTAAATCTCAAAGCCTATTTTGCAGTAATCTTGTTAATTTCCATTATGTTATGTTTTGTGTGAAGCTCAACACTAACAGGATATATTAGTTTTGAGTTTGCCTGTCAGTGAAGACATTTTAAATAACTAAACATTAAGTTACCCACTACATAAGTATAAGCATTAGATAAGCACTGAGATATTTAACTCAGTCAAAAGCAGTGACAGACCAAATACACCACCCAAGTATCTGTTCTTCAATGCCAAATAATTTGTTCTTTAATCCCAAACATAAAAGTAAGCATTTGTGATTCACTCTCTTAGATAGCTGCAATGCACATATTTTATGTACACATACACTTGAACATATACATGGGCATACACTCAAAAACATATTTTAGGTAGCTAATTTTTATTAATGTCGGTGTAAACTCATCAACAGACCTCTTGGTCCTCTGTGTCTAAGTGCAGTTCTGTTTTCTATGGACTTGAAGTGATTAGTCCAAGTAATCATACAGCTTTCATCCCAGAGCAGAAATATATATATATTAAATATATATATATATATGTGTGTGTGCATATATTTATATGACACATCGGCCTTATAAGGTATAATCAGTGTCCAAAATGGTAATTCCATCATGTTGAAAGTTGTCTGATACTATGAACATACCAGCAAGTGTCAGTTTGTATATGGAGACTCATTCTTACCCAAAATGCAAGTTTTTTAAGTTTATGGCTCACCGTTTCCTTTTTCAACTGTATGTTAAGAAAGTTCACAGTCACCAAGTTAAACACTAATCATAGTAGCAAAAGCTAGACTTCTGGAATTATCTATATTTAAAACAAGAGTAATATCTACTTTCAGCTCATTTTTACTGTTGATTTGCTTTCTTAGTTTTGAAACAAACTCAGTGAGAATATTAAGTATTCTACAGCATATAGTTTGCCTACCTCAGTTTAACTGTGTTGTAATGAGTGCATGATCTCAATTGTGAAATAGAGAGTTGTGAATTTTGAGTTTCATTACACTAGAAATCTTAATTTAAGCTCATGTTTATTGTTAGTATGCCTTATCAAAATGCTCTCTAGCAAGCTGAGCTGACGAGATAATGCAGAATGGAATATTGCAGTTATCACCTGCCAAATACATAAACACAGTACAAAAGTAAATAACTGTCATCCCCAAATTAACATGTACTTCCCTGAAGAACTGTTGTTCATAAACATCCAATTAATTAAAGGTATGACTGGGTGTATGCAAAAGAGGAGATTGCTTAGATACTGTGTCTTAGCATGAAGAAAGGGTTGGAAGAGAAACCACTGCAGTGGGAACACTTTGAAGAATCTCTAAAATGCTTTGAAATTATTAGTATTTTTCTCTTTTACCAATTAAACTTAAAAAAAAAAAAAAAAAAAAACAGAGTTTTTCTTGTACTTGTTCTATATTGCATTAGTATCTCTGTATAACCTGTATTACTGCTTCTCAACAAAATGAATGACACAACAGCCAAGGTGGTAATGGCATGGACATTCATTTAAAGCAGGAYGTAGTGTTGCAGAAGGATTTAGGGAACATTTTTGTTTTGTTTTCCTATCCTTGACCTGCTTGAGGAAAGATTCAAATGTTTGCTTATTTAGCAGGAACACAGTACAGTTTCCACTAACTCAGCGGCATTTTGGCATTGACTTATGTGTGACTGTGGTTAATTCTCATACTACAGCAAGGATTGCCTGTTGTATATCTATGTTTTCTACACAACGAAAATTTAAAATTCTACCTTAAGAATTTGAAAAAAAGATAATGTTAAAAATGATTGATAATTTGTCATCTCCACCAGCACGTATCCTTGAGGGACGATTGAACTCAAGGATACTTTCTCCATTAGCTATAGAGACAGCCTAAGGACAGGGGTCTTGGCTGAGGTGGCCTTTGCAATTCTTTAATAGCTATTCACGCAATATCCAACAGCAACTTCTGACAATTTTTGTCAAATTCTGCCTTTGTAAGTCTATTGGTGCTTAAACAAGATTTAGACTGGCTATATAATAATCTAATTCAAACTTTAGGAAGCAAATCAGCACACATGTGACTTTATGGATTTAACTCCTTTGAGCTGTCTTTGTTAAATTGGCATGATTTGAACTTAAACCTCACAACCTGAGTTAAATGCTGTTGTTTTGTTAAGCTCAAAAAAAACAAACATAAGAGCTTTTCAGTAATCTCGCCACTTCCTGTCTTTCTTTTGATTTAGGCCATTTGAAGAATGTTAAATAGCATTCTTAGACTTACCTGTTTGAAATCTGTAACATTTCAGTCAATGGTGCTTAGATCTTAAAAAAGATCCTACTTAGATGTTAAAAAAGGAATCCTACTCTTAAATATAAATATTGCTGCTTTTAATAAATTCAAAGAAAAAATGTCTAGTTATTACTTAAATAGAATGAAATAAATTTCAGTTATTAACTAAACTGTTTGAGAAGTATCTCATGAAGTTGTTCCTTCTGAACCACAAGTGCATCTCCAAATAATAAATGTTTTGAATAGGATTTAGGAGCTTTTTGACAAAAAAAATATGTTTTTAACCCTGCGGTTAACCTAAACTTTGTTTTAAGCATGCCACTTGCTGCAGGCAATGAATCCATATAGATAACAGGTTGATATTAACACCTATCTCAGTAGGCATCCACTATGTCAGATGAAAGCCATACATCTGGGTATTGTGCATATGTTTCCTCTTTTTCTAGTGCATGATGTTGCTAGTTAGGATATATCTTGCATTATAAATTTCTCACGTATCTTTCAAGCCAGGTACCTATGATACGCTATACAAGTACTCCTTCGGGACTCCCAACTTAGTAAAAGGAAATGGTGGCAAAAAAGCAGTTTACATGAGATACACAACTGTTGAGAGAGAGTAAGACCAATGTTGTACAGTGCTGCTCACCTTCAAAATGATGCTATAGAGACCTCTTCTTGAAAACATAAATATTTTTTTCAGCTTTTCATCCTAATTTAGATGGAATAAAAAACTAAAACTTCCTATGAGAAATGAAGTCTGGCTGTGTATTTTTACTGATTATCAAACTTCTGAAATTACATGCTTAGAGTTATCTGCTCAGTGTTATGCCTGGTTGTAGATATTAATGTATAATAATTGCAGTTCATTTATATTTATCCTAAATTGTGCAAAAATTCTCTCTGTATTGGTTCGTTAGTTCATTAATTTTCTGAAATTGGTTGCTTTGATGAGATCACAGAATCACAGAATATTCAAGGTTGGAAGGGATCTCTAGAGATCATCTAGTCCAACCTTCCTGCTCAAGCAGGCACACCTACAGCATGTGGCACAGGGTGGCATCCAGGCAGGTTTTGAAGACCTCCAGAGAAGGAGAATCCATAGCCTCCCTGGGCAGCCTATTCCAGGGCTCTGTCACCCTCACAGTGAAGAAGTTCCTCCTCACCTGGAGATGGAACTTCCTGTGTTTCAACTTATACCCATTTCCCCTTGTCCTATAACTGGCCAGCAATGAGAAGAGCTTGGCCCCTTCCTCCCTACATTCCCCTTTATGTACTTATACATTTTAATCGTATCCTCTCTCAGCCTTCTCTTCTCCAAGCTAAACAGGCCCAACTCACTCAGTCTCTCCTCATACGAGAGATGCTCCAGTCCCTTAATCATCTTAGTTGCTCTTGTCTGCACCCTCTCGAGAAGCTCCACATCCCTCTTATGATGGGGAGCCCAGAACTGCACATAGTACTCCAGGTGCGGCCTCACCAGAGCTGAGTAGAGGGGCAGAATCACCTCCCTTAACCTGCTGGCAACATCCTCCTGATGCAGGCCAGGATCCCATTGGCCTTCTTGGCCACGAGGGCACACTGCTGACTTATGGTTAACTTGGTGTCAGCTAGGACTCCCAGCTCCCTCTCCGTGGAGCTGCTTTCCAGCAGGTCGACCCCTAATCTGTCCTGGTGCCTGGGGTTATTCCTCCCCAGGTGCAGGACCCTACACTTGGCCTTATTGAACCTCGTGAGGTTCCTCTCTGCCCAACTCTCCAGCCTGTCCAGGTCCCTCTGGATGGCAGCACAGCCCTCCGGAGTGTCGGCCACTCCACCCAGCTTGGTATCATCTGCAAACTTGCTCAGGGTGCACTGAGTGCCCTCGTCCAAGTCATTGATGAACAGGTTGAAGAGCACCGGGCCCAGTACTGACCCCTGGGGGACACCACTGGCTACAGGCCTCCAACTGGACTCGGCCCCATTTATCACCACCCTCTGAGCTCTGCCATCCAGCCAGCCCTCGATCCAGCTCACTGTGCACTCGTCTAGACCACACTCCCAGAGCTTTCCTGTGGGAAAAAGGGAGACGGGGTCAAAAGCCTTGCTGAAGTCAAGGTAGACAATATCAATGGCTCTCCCCTCATCCAGCCGGCCAGTCACCCCATCATAGAAGGCTATGAGGTTCATCAGACATGACTTCCCCTTGGTGAATCCATGCTGACTACTCCTCAGCATGTCCTTCTCCTTCATATGCCTAGAGATGTTCTCTAGGATGAGCTATTATGAGATATTATGAGTAGTATCCATGCTTTAGCAAAAAAATAGTAAAATGATTAATTCTAACAAGTGGAAGAATCAAGAAGCAGTAGAAGGACTGCATGGTAAGTATTAAATAAAGCTGCACTTGTTTTGCATTAGCTTTTTCTTTATACTGAGTAAAAAATAATAAAATAAATTTTWAAAAAAGGTACTTTGCAACTGCATGAGTACATGTAACCGAATAAACATTTTCTTATTTTTTAACATTTAACTTACACTTAATAATATAAAAGCTAAAAATAATGTTATGGGGCATTCTTATTGTATTGTATATTCTTTCCCTGCTTGTTAGTAGCATGGTACGTTGCGGTCCAATTTTCCCAATGAGTAAAAATAAGGATAGGAAAAGTAAAGGAGAAATAATAGGAAGGAAAAGAATATTGGTGGTGATTGGAAGAGTGGATGTAGTAATATATCCCAGAAGTTTCTCAGTGATCTCATTAGGGTTTCATCTGTGACAAATTTAATTAGGATGTTCTTTTTTTACTTTTTCTTTTGATTCAGCTGAGCTGTTTAGCTCCCATTCTTTCTCACTATACTGAACTTCTATTCTGACCTCAAACTTCTATCGATGTACATGGTACTAAACTGAAAGTAAACACTTTAGACTTCTTTATCTAAAATTGCATAGGCATTATGGACCTACAAATTGAAATAGAATACAGATAAAACATCAATTATATAATTTAAATGTGCATTTATGTATAAAAATTGCCTTTTAAAATTACTATTACTTTCTAGTGTTTGTTTAGATGATTGTTACTATTTGTTTTCTAATTTCATCAATGAAGTGACACACAGAGGCTCACTATGGGGAATCTTTACAATATCTGTGAGGTATTCGCAGTCAGAGACTCTTATTTTCTGCTCCATGGTGTGTGGTTGAGAACTACAATAACAATAATCTGGAAGTAATTACTGCCTCTAAATTGCTTCTGTTGAGCTTCCTCTGGAACTTTATATACTAATTTTTCAAAAGGTGGTGCCCAGAATTTGTTGTTGTTGTTGTTGTTGTTGTTGTTGTTGTTTGAGAGGGAAAAAAACAACTTTTGAGAATTTAAAAGATTTTTTTTTTTGTTATTTTGGATCTCAGATGAAATCAATAGGTTAGGATTATGAACAAGTTAGGGAATGCTCTGTATATAAAGCACATATCTTATTAGTTTGTGTATGCAAGAAAAGGCAGAATTCTGTATAAGGCTTTTAACGTTCCATTTGCTTGGGTAATGACCCTGGTTTATCTATTCACAGATGGGACAAATACATCTGCAAAGCTCTGTAAGTAAGTCCTAAGAAACCTGTTTATAAATCTGTTTAAGTTTTCAAACAAATATTCRCATATAAAGAACTAGGAGGAAATATTTATCTAACAAAATAAAACTACATAGAACTTTCACCAAATGGAGGCATGAATCTGAAGAGTAAGGTGAAGCTGTTATTTCCATAAAAAATTCGTATCGATTAGGATTCTATTCCTTGTATGACTAAATATGGAGCTCTTCAAAAGTAATGAAGAAACAATTTATACTCCTCAACCAATTTTGTTAAAATGCAGATCAAGAGAGTCCTGGAGCAGAGGGTTATAATTTAATCAGATCATCAGTACTGTATCTAAGAAAAAAAATGAAAATTAGGTAGTACTAACTTACGTGCTTTTCTAACACCATTAGATTAGTATGTAGACAAAAGTTAATGTCTCTGAATGTGTCAGTATGTCCATTTATCACATGGAGATGAGATTTATTTTTAGCACTTTAAAGTCCATTCTGAGCAGGTAAATTTTAGATATATCTACAAATAACCTTCAGACCTGACCAGACTTAATATTCCCAAAGTGAATCTCCCAAATAATCGGCCATTATGATACTTTTTTTTTTCTTCTCCTTTATGCAACAGTCTTAAGGAATAACAAATGGATTGCTTTTGGATGAAACATGTTTGGAATACATGCTTAAGTATACCTAGTGCACCTAAATTGCTACTAGGTGCTTAGTATGTAAGAACAGACTAAAGTTAGTKTAAGGTGAAATCTTGAGGATATTTTGAAAGTGGAAGGGGAAGCAATCAGATTTTAAAGTCAGTTGAAACAAATTACTTGTCTRTTTCCTCAAATCTTTTCCTCAAGTTTTCTCAACATTCTTTCCCAAAAGACTTAGTTTTAGGGCAATTTATTCTTTAAATAGATGGAAAGATGGTTAGACCAGAAGAGACTGTTATTATCATCAAGACAAATATGCATAACACAAGCCAAAGAAATATTCAAATTAGAAGTAGAAATAGCTTTTTTTTTTTTTTTTAATCTAAGAAAGAATTTAAATGATGAAAGTTTGAATTGTTTGGGGGGTTGTGCTTCTTTTACAAAGTCTATTTTCAGGCGAATTCAGCTATATATCTCATTTTTCTTAAACATTTTGATTATCATATATATAGTAATACAGCAATTTTTGATGCATATCCATATAGATTCTACTCTATTAAGTTCTAAAGAGTCTTTATAGAAGCTAAATGACGGCTAAAAGCTGATGCAGAATAACACT
The DNA here is from genome assembly GCF_003342845.1 of Nothoprocta perdicaria. NCBI lineage: Eukaryota > Metazoa > Chordata > Aves > Tinamiformes > Tinamidae > Nothoprocta > Nothoprocta perdicaria. The sequence continues at coordinate 1,826,202 of NW_020454561.1, forward strand.
GCACTTCGATTAACTGATTCAGGCAATATCTTACTATATCAAATATATAAAACCTTAAAATATTACCAAAATTAAAATAGGAATAGTTGGTCCATTTCTGCAAGCTGTTTCTAATTTAAGAAGTCTCACAAGGCAATGAAAATCATTGCATAAGACTGCTATATTATTTAGTAATAGTTTGTGATGTCCAAAACAGAAGACTGAATAGTAAATATTCCATTATACATTGCAAAGGTAGGACTTTGTGTTGTTCCATAAGTGGAAAAATACAAAGGTAGGAAAGTGTTGTTCCATGTGAGAATGAATGGTGCTTGGAAGAAAAATCAGTTCTACTAGTGTCACAGAAGAAATTCAAGTGAGTGATGAAATGCAATTTATTTTACTGAGACTTAGGAACCTAACTTTCTTTATCTCTCAAAGATCTTTGGATTTTCTGAAGTTTTTTTGTGTGGTTATAAACCCAAACACATCTATTAATAACTTCTAGACTGACGTAAATCAACATCTGATTTTTATTTCTTTAATAAATTTTTGTCTATTTAAGCACAAGAAAAAATAGCTAATTTCTTAAAAAGATATATGGAGAGGCAGGTAAGGCTAAGAAAGCATCAGTTGATTTTTTATTGTGCTTTGAACTAGTGATAGTAAAATACTTCAATTAAAAAAAAACAAAACAAAAAAAACAAAAAAAACAAAAAAAAACAGTGGAGCTGATGCTGACTTAATGGTTTTAAATCATCCTAAGGATATGTGAGTTAGTGTGACACTTCATCGTGAGTTTGGAACTGGTTAAATCTTGTTGAACTTCACACATTTCTGCTGTGCTAAGCCAGTAATAGTGGTGTGGCTTCCAAGGGGTGTAGAATCTTTCTGAAGGAAATGATGGGAACAACCAATCACCAAGCACTGATAGAAACTGAGCCAATCAGAGCCAGGCCCTTGCTCCTCTCACCCCAATGGTGGTCAAAGGCTGTAGGTGACAAGGGTCAGGGTGCTGTGGAGAACCAGGCACAATAGTCTGAGGGCTAATGGTGGTGATTGTCCCTTATTAATAATCCTAATTAATTAAATAAATAAATAAAGTCTTTTTCTGTAGACATAGCTCTGCAATTGTCTACCTACATACGTTGCCTCAGCTTGGAAGTTAGCATTGTTTTATAGAAGTTGCTATTTCTGGACAGCAATTCTCTGTTTTACATATTTAGATATGTCACTGACTTTGTCTGCAGACAGAGATGTTAGCTTGGTGATGATGGAAATATTAAGGTGAGAAGGGCTATTTCAAGAACCTTTAAATTAAAGTCATCAGATATTCTCATCACATGCTCCACTGACCGAGTACAATTTAGTGTTCTGATAGCTCAGCTAAGAGTTAAAGTTCAGAGTATTTTTTCTTTTAATTTTTTTTCCTGCCAGCAAACTAGAATGGTAAACATCAGTGTATTCTAAGAAAAAAAAAAAAGAAGTAAAATAATAATCATAGCAAAAACATTTATGAGAATACTAAAAGAAATAAATACTAAACACTAAATACTAGAGAAAATTAAAACAGTAAATATATTAGGAAAATCACATCTCTACAACTATCAAAGTTATATTTTATGATGTTTTAAAAGTTAGGAAAATTATTAGTTATGCACCAGTCATTATATTAACTATTTCACCCATCTCCTAAGTGGCTGAAAAAAATGTATATCATGGGTACTATTTGTAGTACTATTTTTACTACTATTACAGTACTATTTCTACAAAATGTTACAGTATTTTTCAGTACTGATAACAAAATATGAAAATTTATTATAAATTCAGCATAGGTCTCCTYCTGAGAACAGGCCACATTCATCATATTTAGCACAAATGTAAAGCTTGGAGCATCAAGTTTTACAGATCTGGAATTTTAATATGTAATATTTTTCTGACACAATTATACAAAAGCAGAGGAGTGGGAAGATAACACTTTGCAGGTAAAAAAAATATTATTTGTATTTAGCTGAAAATCATATTTAATGCAGTAGCYGGTACTTGCCATGGAGAAAGCCTACTGTGTCGAACAGTTTATCTTTGTGGGAACAAGAGGATAATGTGCTTTGCAATTTATATACTAATTGGGTCAATATATATTTCCTATATATGTGTGCACATAGGAGACAAAGCAACCAAGAGGCATACACGAATTGCTGAAGAGCTAGGATCTCACTGGGATCACGTATGTGTGGTGGGATAGATTGACAAACCAGAGAGTTGCTGCATACGGTTACAGGCTTTGTTGGAAGACAGCTTGAGCAAAGGAGGAGATGGGGCTGTGCTTTATAAAATGAACTGTCTAGAATGCCTTAGATAGATTATTCGTTGATAGAGGATTTATCCAGAAGATCAGAAGGAAAAAAAAAAAAAAGAAAACAGCACGTGGTGTTATGCCATTTATCTGATAGATACTTCATTAAGAAAAAGAAAGAAATACAGCTAATGTTGGACACCTGGAGAAAGCTTTTTAATGGTAGGCTCAGCAACTCCGTGGTGGGAGGGAAATACGTCTGGACTTCACCACTCCAGGAAATGTTTAGAGTGACAGCTCTAAATAGTGACAACTTCTTGGCATAGATGATAAATTAGCAGATTAAGGGAGATGTTATGCTGGATTTAACAATTAAAAAAAAAAAAAAAAAAAGGAAAAATAGTTAGTGATGTGAAGCAACAGTGAGACAACGTATTTTAAAATCCTGAAAGAAGTCACCGGTCACAATCACCAGACTTGGAAAATTTGGCCTTCTTTAAGAATTTGCTTATCAGGATCTTTTGGGAGGCCAAAATGGCCCAGGAGAGTCAGTTGTTGTGAAGAACAATTTTCTCAAGGCACAATAACAGCCCATGCCAGTATCCAGTGTAGCAAAAGACCAGCAACAGAGAAGTACACATGAAAAAGAAGCATGCAAAAAGTAGAAGCAAGGACAGGCTATTCAAGAGGAATACAGAGACATTGCATGAGAATGCAGAAGTGGAGCTAACTGATGGARCTCCACTGAAGATCAAAGTAGCAATAAATTGGCAGGTCAAAGGAGTCAAAGGATATGGGAAAGATAAAGTTGTGCTTTTGTCTCGTTTTTCACTGGCCTCTGACTTCCCATTTTCTTTAACCAACCGAAGTGAAGCTGCTTTCTATCAGCTTTGAAAAGTCATAGCAAACAGGGAAGGTTCCCAAGAGCTGAGAAGATATCAACATCACACCCTTCTCCCAAGACCTAGAAGTKCTATCTGGAGAAACAGAAGGTGGCAGATATGCCCTCGGGTAGTAGAAAATGATTTTTTTTACATATTATGTGGAGGAAATATTCAAAATCTTTAATTCTAAGAAGTATTTGCCCTTTGGGAAGCCTGAAACAGAATGTAAGACAAGAATTTGCTTCTGTCAGCTTCACTCTACAGAGAAGTAAACAAGTGGCAAAACAAGGAGATTAACATGTATGAGCATCCCTTATTCCCTTTAAAAAACTATTTAACTATCATTAAAAGCTTCAGAACCTCCCTATTTAATCTTCATGTTCATCATATGAGACTTTGGGGTGATAATAACAAGATCAAAACATACCTATAAAGTTTAGTGGAAGTAATATCTCTATAAAGATTTTTGTTCTTGTTTTTCAGTCAAGTTTGAATTTTTTTTTTGATAGTGCACATTTAATAATTGTGACTGTCAAAGTAGAAAATAGATATAAATAAAAACTAGCCTAGAGAGGTTGTGCAATTTCCATCTTTGCAGGTTTTCAAGCCTTGAGTAGATAAACTCTAAGAAACTTTGACCCACTGGTTGGACTAGAAACATCCTGTGGTCCCTTTCATCCTGAATTATCATAGTATCCTATTCTTATTTAGATAACAGGATGTTGTTTAAATGCAATTGCTTGTATTTAGAATTATAATACCGTGATAGCTTTGAATTGCTATGAGGATGATCAGGGGCCTGGATCATCTGCCCTATGAGGAAAGGCTGAGAGCTGGGCCTGCTCAGTGTGAAGAAAAGGTTGTGGAGGCATCTGATCAATGTATATAAATACCTCAAGGTAGGCAGTGAGGAGGAGGGGGCTCGCCTCTTTTCAGTGGTAGCCACCGATTGGACTAGAGATTGGACTAGAGGGTTTCACAAACTGAAACATCAAAAGTTCCACAGGAACTTAAAAAAAAAATTCTTAACAGTGAGGGTGACAGAGCCCTGGAACAGGTTGCCCAGAGACGTTGTGGAGTCTCCTTCTTTGGAGATCTTTAAAACCTGCTTGGATGCAGCCCTGTGCCACGTGCTCTAGATGACCCTGTATGAGCCGCGTGGTTGGACTAGATGACTTCTGAGGTCCCTTCTAACCTTAAACATTCTATGATTCTATGAACATTACTTATCCCGTACAAAATTTAACAGACATTTGTCCTCTGATTTTTTTGTTATCAAAATGTTTAATTTTTTAGCTCTTTTAAAAATTCTCAGGAAAGAAAACTGTAGTTGTGTATAWATATTAGTGCTAGTTATATATATATGTTAAAAATACAAACACAYTTACAAATGCATAAATATAGAGATATAGATATGTAAACACATAGACATAGAGATACACACACACATATATGTAAATAATCACAAAACCAAAATTCCCTTATTTCCTTTACTTCAATGATATCTTTAATTATATAATGTATTAGACCTTCATTTTTTTCACTTCACAAATYGGGCTTTCAAAAACTGAAATTAAATATTAAAAGCATTTTTTTAACCTAGCAAATGAACTACGTGCCCAACTAAATTAAAAGGTAAAATTGCTAAGTATATTTCTTTTAAAATATTTACCCAATGGAAAAGACAACTTTAGCAACATTGTTATTGCCTYAAGGAAAGTGTAAATTGTACTCTTTCACCATTTCTCTTTTCATTTTCAGAATCTTCCAGAAAAATGCACTTTCTACAGCACATTTTTAATTAATATAAATTCCATTTAAACTTGTCTAATTAATATATATACACACACATATACTTAAATTCACCTTGCTTCATATTCAAATATATCTTTTACAGCTTTTCTATTATCATATTACTATTCTTTATTTTTAAATTTGAGAGACTTAAATCTCTCTATTTTGCTGGGTAAAGCCCTGTGGAACACTGCTGAAAGTTTGCAGATAACAAAATAGAACATGAATATCATGTACTCAAAATATTGTCAAACAACTTTTGCATTTTACTTTTTCAGGCATCACTCATCTATCACATGCTTTCGTAATGGCTAGTGCAAGTTTCAAGGGAGAAAAAAAGAAAAAAAAAGAAGCCAGTCAAAATGAGTATTATGCTACAATGTGATAAATTACATTGAGAAATATTGAATGGTTGTAGTTACCAGAGTGTCAAAGTACCACGAAATTTCGTGCTTTATTTTATGAAGCATTAAACTATTCAAAATAACTGTTGCTTCTAGATGCCACCTATAAATCAAATCAGGTCAATGGCAGCAAAGTGATGGATATCCACCCATCTAAGGGACTTGATCACAAGATATGAGCTAAAACACTGACAAGGCAGAGATAAATGTTTGTGTTCAGATTAACATCCCAAGGTCAGAGTGCTTAGGCATATCAAGGAGAAATTTTAACCAACACTCTAAGAATATTAATCTAAAAAGGTATAATAACAAACTGTAGAAGAAATTGAATTTTAATGGAGTTGTCTATTTTGATTGTGTAAGAAAATATTTATGGTAAACTAACCAAAAGGAGATTGGATTTTGTTCTTGCACTGGGCCTGTTCCTTGAAAATATCAGCGTTATCTTGGATTTTAATGGCATATTTATTTATTTATTTATTTATTTATTTATTTATTTTTTAACTTTTACAAGGATGTTAACTAAACATGGAGCTTCTTCATGGAGCTCCATGGATCTTCTAGAGAGGGTCCAGTGGAGAGCGACAAAGACGATTAAGGGACTGGAACATCTCTTGTATGAGGGATGAGGGTTCACTCAGTGAGTGAACTCTCACTGAGTGAGTTGGGCCTGTTTAGCTTGGAGAGGGGAGGTTGAGAGGGGATCTGATTAACATGTATAAGTAGGAGAATGGAGAATGTAGGGAGGAAGGGGCCAAGCTCTTCTCATTGGTGGCCAGTGACAGGACAAGGGGAAATGGGTGCAAACTGCACCACAGGAAGTTCCGTCTCCAGGTGAGGAGCAACTTCTTTACTGTGTGGGTGACAGAGCAGTGGAACAGGCTGCCCAGKGRGRTTGTGGAGTCTCYTTCTCTGGAGGTCTTCAAAACCCGCCTGGATGCCACCCTGTGCCACATGCTGTAGGTGTGCCTGCTTGAGCAGGAAGGTTGGACTAGATGATCTCTAGAGGTCCCTTCCAACCTTAAACATTCTGTGATTCTGTAAACATCAAAGAAAAAATGTAGTGAAAATTCTTTCTTTCTTGAATGGAAAAATAAAACACTGACATAGAAGTCATTACTAGCTCTAAGATGGCTGTGTTTTTACAAAGTGTTGCTAAGGTTATTCAAGATACTTACATTTGTAGAAGTTAATAACAGGCAAGAGTGGGAAAKAGATTTCACGAACATTGCAATGAATGTTAAAAAAAAAAGCTCATCAGCTCCGCAAAGCAGCTGGCTTATTTCTGTACCTACAGTATATGGTACTTGGTCCATGTGTCAAAGATATTGAAAACATCACTTCCAACCAAGAAATAAAATTAGAAAACTTGGGCAGCATAACTAGGTCTTTCTTGAGATATATTTTCAGTGTGTTTATGAGTGTAGTAGCTATTCTATCAAGATGCTCATCAATGCATGCTTGTCTATCTGAGATCAAGGTCAAGCCCATGGGGCAATTTTTTTTATGCGTGTTATGTTTTCTCTCTTTCTTTCTCTCTCTCTCTCTCTCTCTTTCTCACTCTCTCTCAGTCTTTCAGTGAAGTGCTCTTCCAATTTGTTTCTGGACATTCTATGAATTGCAGTTCATAGAATGCAGCAAGGGGAAAAAATGTGAAGTCATGAGTAATTCAATCTATAAAAAAGCTGTAAGAAAATCGATTTTGTTTTGTGAACTGCACTGGATAATCAAAATAATTTGAAAATATTCTTACTTGCTGTTTTAACTTTGAAAAAGCAAAAAATAAAAGATATTTTGAGCTGCAGATTGATTTAATTTATCTCCACATCCTCAGAGAAGCTGTTTTAGAGAAAATCTCTAGAACTCTCTGCAGACCAGTTTTAATACATTATATCAGTGCAAGAAGAATAAAGAAAAAATTATTAATCACTAAGTGTGAAAAATATATGCAGAAAAATATGTTAACATGATTGCCATCTTCATGCCTTCAATTCCATTGTGATTCTGAAAATATTTCTAAACATTTGAGAGCTGCAAAAGAATATGTTCAAAGTTATAAGGAGGTGAAATTGAGTAGAAAACATGTTTCTAAAAAAAAAAAAAAAAAAAGATTTGCATGACTTCGTCTGTGGGGAGATCAATGAGATAATACACTGTATTTAAATGTTTCATCCAAGAAAAAGAGAACAATATTAATTATAGCCTTTAGCTCTTTTCATGGCAATCTTTTGGTAATTATAGTTCAAGAGAAAGAACAAAGTAATTTAAACATGTACTTCATAAGATATCTGATTTTTTTTTGTAGAAAAGAGTACATTTCAAAGGAATATTGTTTTTCTTAGAGATAAATGTGCTTTATTTTCAGAGATTTAATGAAAAATAAGCTGTGAAGAGATTTCTTTCATAATTGTATTATAGAAATGCAAATTGCTTATATTTGCAACTATATCCACAATGGTAAACTTCCACATTGATAGGATATTAAATGACACCAACTTCAACAGTGCTTGATGAAAGCTTTCAAGTTTTTGCTTAGGAATTATAAATTATAACAATTTTTTTTTTTTTTTTTTTTTTTTTGCCATTTGAGTACTCAAAATATTATCCTACAGTATAAGATAAACTCTAAGTTTGAAAATGTATCGGAAGAAATGTGAGTTTGCAGTTTTGTGTAGTGAATGTCATCATGCAACTATGTAATTGCTCTTCTTCAAAGGGATAAGTGATTCTGCAATGATTCTCTCTTTTATATGCTATTTTTGTATGTTATACCAAAGTTGAAACCCATTGAGCCTGAAACGTGGTTTTCCTCCCAAACTATTTCTGAAGATATTCTAAAGTGTCTGGAGTGTTTAATGAAAACCATGAATTATAAATTGAGGCCACAGAAGGAACGTGTGAGATTTCTACAGTCTCCTTATCCACCACCATTAGCATGATATGGATTTTTGTTACAGTATTTTTATAATGGAATTAAACTAACAACAGCAACAAAACAACCTTTCTGCTTCTTTCCTAGCCCTCAAAGATGATCTCTAACAGAAACTGTGGGAAATAAGAGCAAGGAGCAGTATAAGTTTTTAGCTTCTTCCATTTTAATTTTTTGAAGTTTTTAATAAAAAGAGCTACATCTTCTGTATATCTCTTCTTAGTTTTCCCRTAATCAGTTATCTTGACTATTATGGTTGACTAACCATTGCTTGTTTTGTATSTGGTTGCTATAAATTATATTTAATCCCTAAAATTCCCTATATTTACTGTCGTATATGTTTTGAAAATCTTCTAACTTCAGCCCTTAAGACTGAACTGTAACCCTCTGGCTGAACTGTAAACCCATTCTTTTTCTTTTTAATAATGGAAATTAGAATGACTCATTTCATCCAAAGTAGCTGTCAGACTGTTCAGGTGAACCTTGATGCAGAAGATTATTTCTCCATCGTCCCTATAAAATGAGCCAGTGGAGGATAGCTGGATTGTAGATATCTATGAAAGGAATCAAATGAATTTTTCTCAGTTTGGAAACAGAAAGAAGTGTATTTCCATACCACTTTTCACAGGATCACAGAATGGTTTAGGTTGGGAGGGACCTCTCAAAACYATCTGGTTCAACCACCCTGCCCAAACAGAGATATCTACAAAACATGGCACAGGGTCACATTCTGACGGGTTTGGAAGATCTCCAGAGGAGACTTCAAAACCTCCCTGAGCAATCTGTTYCAGGGCTCTGTATCCCTCACAGGAAAGAACTTCTTCCTCACATGGAGATGGAACTTCCTGTGTTTTGACCCATTACCCCTTGTCCTGTAACTGGCCACCACTGAGAAGAGTTTGGCCCCGTTTATAACCACCATCTAAGCTCTGCCATCCATCCAGTCCTAAATCCACCTCCCTATCCACTCATCTAATCCACATTTCCTCAGCTTCCCCATTAGAATGTTATGGGAGACAGTGTCAAAAGCCTTACTGAAGTAAAGGTCCACAACATGCACCGCTGTCCCCTTATCCATCCATCCATCCATCCATCCATCCATCCATCCATCCATCCATCCAGTCAACTTATTGCAGAAGGCTATCAGGTTCGCTAAATACAACTTCCCCATGGTGAATCTATGCTGACTACTGCTGATTTTTATATGCCTAGAGATGGTCTCTAGGATAAGCCTCACCTTTCCAGGGACRGAGGTGAGGCTGATCAGGCTGTAGTTTCCCGACTCCTCCCTCTTGCCTTTTGAAGACTGGAGTGACATTGGCTTTTTTCCAGTYTTCTGGCACCTCCTTCACTCTCCATGACTTCTTGAAGATGATGGAGAGTGGCTGAGCAATAATCCCTGACAGTTCCCTCGGCACTCTTGAGTGCATCCCATTCAGGCCCATAGATTTATGGATGTGCAGTTTGTCTAAGTAAGTCCTAACTCAGTCGTCCTTGACCAGCAGAAAGTTTTCCTCTCTCCTGGTTCTCTCACGTGTCCAGGTTTTGTAGTTCATGAGGATTAGCCTTAGCCGTAAAGACAGAAGCAAATAAGGCATTTAGTAACTCTTCCTTCTCTGCATCCTCTATCACCAAGGCACTCTCCCCTTTCAGCAGTGGACCAATGTTTTTTACACCACTGAGAAGGGAATACAGTTCTGTAAACAGCTTGATATTAGAAAGCATTCTCCATAAATAGAAAGTGTTGTTACTGTGTTTAGAAGTGACTACATGAAGGGTCTTTATTCCTCCAAATAAATTAGACATGTCCTGTACATGATAGAAGTGCCTAAAATAATATAAACACTGTTCTGAACTAATGTTTATGGATTATAGTTCCAGGGGGATGGAATTCTGGCATTTCATTCCAGAGGATGGAATTCTGGCCCTGTTGAATTCAAGAAGAAAAAAAGATTCCAGTTATAATGGGAGGTTATACATAGTCTAATTACTATCCCAATGAACTGCAATATCATTTTATCTTTTTGTGAGAKTGCATTCAGCTTGCACCTATAGCTAATATAGCTCTTGAGCAGTCTTTTGTTTATGGCAAGCTATCTCTAATTAGAATAGAAACATTAAAAACATATCTGACATTGTATTTTCACAAATAATAAAAGGTTTACATGAATTGTTAAGAGACACAATTTTATGAAGATTATACTCTCAGTGATATGCTTGCAATGTGGAAAAGCCTGAAAAGGACAAGAACAACAGCAAGGACAGATGAAAATAGAAAAGAAAAAAATCTAAAGACTAGGCAGAAGTTTATTTTAATTAACTAGTGTTTCACTGTAAGTTGCTGTTTTCAGGACATGCTAAAATGTTCCGTTTTTACCAGTCACTGCATTTTCATAGGCTTTTCATTTGAATATACTGGCTTGACTATAAACAGATTGTGAAGAGCATGTAGAAATCAAGAGATAAGCCTATGTATTTTTTAAACTTTGTTTTTTTCTAGTTCAAAATTGAAAATAACAATTTATTAACCTTTTGCATTTCTTAATGACCACATTGCACTTTTCTTTTGAATTGCATGTTGCAATTGAAAAAAATGTTCTGAAAGCTAGCAAAAATAATTCATAAATAATCTCAATCTTATTTTATTTCTTCTGTGATTTTTTAGTATTTGGAAAGACYATGTGTAAACACGTTTATCTCAGTAAAACAAACAAACAAGCAAATAAAACCTTTTTTGTTGTTGTTGTTGAAAATGTCATCACACTGGAATAAGCATAATGAGTTTATATGAGTTTACTTATTATTTCCATTCCCAAGATGTTGCCTCTCTTTTCCAAGCAGTCCTGAAACATTACAGATAGCACTAGCATATATTAAAACTTTTGCCAAATGCCAGATACATGGTTTAACATCCTGCAGGAGCATATGGTGGAAGTCTGCAGGTTTGGAGCACTGTTGAGCAAGTTTTGCTATATATTACTGAGTATCTAGTATGTAGAAAGCACAGCTGCCAATATAGAAARGCAATATACTTAAAAAGAACTAGTCTGTCTTTATGTTGGCAAAATAAGAGCCTCCATCAATCAAGGTCTGTATGTTCTTGATATCTGCTCACTGGATATAATCTCTAGAAAGCAGTTGCTTGTTTTGATGTTTGTGTTTGATTTTGCTTATTTACTTGTTTTCTGAGCAGACTCCAAAACTAGTTATTGTATATTCAGGTTATTAACTCATTCTCTCTGCTGCAGATTGTTTGGTCCGTAAGGTTGGCTGCTTGGTTCTAACTCTGCATTGCATTCTTTTTTTACATGCTGGTAGTTAGTAGATGAAATAGTAAGACAGAAACACCCTCATCTATCTGAAATCACTAATAAGACTGTGACTACGTATGCCYGACTCTAACAGACTACATTATATATGAGCTAGAAGGACAGAGAAACAAAGAAAAACTTTTTAATGTAATTGTTGCTAGCTTCACATTTTTGTAACATAACCGAGATGAGAGAAACTCTTGTGAAAAATGTTAGTTGGCCCCAGATATGCCACAGAAAATGTCTTGGGGCTACATTATTAGTCATTGGTAGTTTACTAGAGGTAGTTTACTAGAGGTCATTGGCAGTTTATCCCCAAATTGGGGATTATTTTATTTAGTTTATCAATAATTATAGGAAGCAATAAACATTGAAAGCAATAGGGAGTGGGAGAGGAGCACTCACATACCTGGATATCAGAAGTCTTCTACACCAGARAAGGCTCACCTTGAGTGGAACTGCTACACATGAGAACTGGGATGCTAGCAAGGATATAGTCAAAATAGTCCTAAATAACTGTTGCAAAATAATATATATTCAACCCACATTTAAATGTTTTGGAATATCGTATTTGTGCTCTTTTGGTACCTTCAKATTTAAGGAAGATTGTAGCATTCCTAGAATATTTGAATCAGAAAGATTTTCCAGGAGCGGAGAAGCTCAGTTCTTCTGGAAGCATGGATCCTCGATGAAAATTAAGCTCACATGGTGTCCTGCATGGGCAGCTGAAAAGTTGTGACTACTAGCACCAGGATAATTTTATTCTCTCTTATCATCCACTCCTTATGTCTTTTGTCTTTCTATCATATCCTGATTGATATCCAGCTTACAGAACTACAGCACTTGAGCTAGCATATTTGTGATAAATGATTGAGAATCTTGGTGTTTTTCCCATGGAAATAACAAGCAGTGAAAGATATGAAAGATGGCAAACAGTGACCAATGTTTAGATAAGCAGGAAGACATGTAAAACATTGCATAAACCATGCTTTCTGAAAGAAAAGATATTTTTAAAAAACTTGACATTAATTTTCACCTTGAGAAACCGCTATCCAGGAAACAAAATAATAATACAATAATAATACAGAACATGCACATTTTTTTTCTTTTTCTTTTCTTTTTTTTTTTTCAGAGATAAAAAGTAATAGAAATATTGAGCTTTCACATCTTTTTTCCTGAACTTTTTTTTTTTTTTTTAAATAGATATGCTTACTTATACTGATCAAGTGCAACCTGTTCACTCTAGCTCAAAACAAGTATCAAGAACAGCGTATAGCCAATCCTTACCCCTATGCTGCCTTATCTTGGAGACAAGATACTAGAGAGAAAGACCCTTGGCTTGMGTAAGTATAGCTATCCCATTTTGTACTTGTGTCCTTCTTTTTCCCTTTGGCTTTCTCCTCTCCCATCCTCTTGCATTTCTTTTTCAGTAAAGCTCTTGCTTTATGGAAACTTTATAGAATTGGAAGACAATTCTATTTATGAGTGCTAGATGATTATCTATATCCTTACAATTTGCGGTGTATATGGCATATATGTTGACAGCATAATGTCAACACAATTATTACATAATTCTATAGTGTACTGCTATGTCAAATATGTAGCATCTTTTTCTTCTTTCTTATTTCTTTCTGTGACCTACTTTTCACTGCTACTTAATTTCCTGCCTGATTTGAATTTTATGTGGCAGAGTAAAATTTCAAGATTTTTTAAGACTTGAAAAATATTTAGTCCTTTTTAGTTTCAGAGATATAATTACAATAATTACAAGGCAGTTTACAAATAAACATAATTTTCATGTAGAGTAGCTCCTTTTTTTTTTTTTTTTTTTTTTTTTTTTTTCCCCGCAAGTATCCCAGGGGATGAAAGCAGACCTTTAAAGATAAAAGTGAATCATTTTTAATATCTTGGCTTTTGCCATAAGGTTTGCAGTATAATCTGTTTCTGCATGTAGCAACTGTACTGTGTATCTCCCCCTCTTGGATAATGTGTTTTCTCTTACTTCAAAGAATCCTAAAATAATTGGACTTGTGTATTATGTAGGAAACCAGGGGTAAAATTAATTGAAATTGATGTTAATTGTATTATTTTCTTAATTGCTGCAAATGTGGGTCAGCATTACCATGGACTTCATACAGCTTTTAATAGAATTGTGAATTCTAAGATATTTTTGGATTTGCTTCAAGCATAAAGTTCTTCAGAAATTAAATGATAGAATMTCAAAGCTGATGCCTTACCAGTGAGAGTAGATTTAGAACGGCCTTTTACAAGTGGATATGAACCCTGGGAGTGAACAAGTCATGTATGGCTTAAGTTGGAATTCAAATGTGTCCTTCAGCAGACTTCAGAAGGGGAACAGTGTTATATTTTAAGAAGCAGAAAGCTCTGTTCAGTTGCTCAAGCAAAAATGTCTAGTGTCATCTCCTTAAGATGTTCTGTGAGATCTGCAATTTTTGGTGTACAAGCCTGGGAGTCATTCTTAAGTCTTGTATCACATCTACTACCTTTGTCTGGATGTTTCCATTGGCTTAGGATATCTGAAATGGAATTCTCGATCTATATCCTTTAGTTATATTATAGATATAGATCAAGTTGCAAAGGAGATTTCAGTTACACCACATAATCTGAGTAAATGTTCATGCAATATATTAACAGTAAATTAGATATCCTCAATAACTGCTTCTTGGAACAATTAATCAGAGACTCGCAAGAAGAGAACCCATTCTTTACCTCTTTCCTAATTATGCTCCAGAAAAGATTGTATAAGAATATATTATGTAATACTGACCACAATCTACCCAGAGATAAATTGCTCAAAGGAGAATCATGGTGCCAGTGAGGTCCACAACAGACTTATCTTAGTAGAGAAAAATACAGTAACTACTTTAAAGAAAAGTGAAGAAAAGCAACTGAAAGGGTAAAATAGTTCACTATTTTCAATGATATTATTTTCACTAGTTTCAATGACACATTTTTAAATCAGAGTGATAGGTATTTATAGACCAATCAAGAATGAATTTGAAATTATTTTATCAACAAATAAAAATAATTTAAAAATACAGAAAATAGATTAGGAAAAAAAAACCCTCAAGCTTAAATATTGGAGAAAACTAGCTCTTTGAAAGTGAGACACATTTCAAAACTAAAAGCTATATTCAAATGAAAAAGAATGCTTAAACTCTAACAATATAAAGGTGTAATGCAGTGTATGTATTATTACCTCATTTAAACTTCGCATAGGTAACTTGATACAAAAGATTTCAAAAGATTTTGAGAAATGTGTCTTGAAACTAATGATAAATTAGTTTTGATAATTAGTTTTAAATTAGATAAATTAGTAAATATTAAGAAGCAAGAAACTTCTCAAAGATTCTTTTTCTGTTGAAAAATTACCTGCAAAGAGGCAAGGAGGAGGAGGAGCTTTACAAAACTGTTAAAACGATTTCCTTATGAAATTGTGTGACTACTACTATGTAAACTATCACTTAACTTGGCTTATATATCACAAGTAAAAGAAAACAGTAAATGTAGTAGAATGTAGCAGGACTGATATAAAATACAGACTGCTAAATTTGACTAATAAAAACAGTAACAAAAGAACTTTGTACACATATGGATATGTACCCTATAATGCAGAAAAGACAACGTAGCAATCTCTCTAGTCAGTCAGGGTGAGGCCTCATCTGTGCTGGGTCCCATTCTGGGCTCTGCAGTGCAAGAGGTCTCTCATGTCTATAAGAAGAAAAACCAATGAAGGGCCACAAAGTTTATTAAGGGACTGGACACGTTTGTGGAGATGCTGAGAGAGCTGGGATTTTTCATCACATGGAAGAGAAGGCTTAGTAGGTTGTAATCAATGTTTATAAATATCTCACAGAAGGCTGTAAAAAAAAGATGGAGACAGACTCCTCTCCATGGTGACAGGACAAGAGCCATAGGACACAAACTGAAATACAGGAAATACTGTTTAAATGATCTTCTGTTTATTTGTTTCCTTATTTGTTTTCATTTTGTATGCGGTCAAAAATGTAGGTGGGCATTTGTTGTTAGTCTAACTATAATYGTAAAAATCTGATCAAAATCAATCTGTATTATTAGTCCTTTAGTGATAGTATTCTTACAACCCAAATTAATAGTGGAAAATCCCATCAATGGTATCGTAAAATTGTTGAAATACTTGAATACTTGAAAAGTTATGAAAATTTACAGTTTTTTTGGACATTATACTCACTCCTCTGTTTTCCTCTAGGTTCAAAGGCTGGTCACGTCTTTCTCAATCAGAGACATAGGAGGCTGTCATGGTCTACTGTTAGCATTCCAAGTTCTTTATTAGAGGAGTTTCATCTTCTGAGTCTGTCTGATGTTCATTTAATATCTGAAAGTTGCCCTGTAGCCTCTTCCAGTGTCGAGCCCCACAAAAACATTCTCTCTGATGTTATTTTTTGTTATACCTGGACTTATGACACTTTTATGTTATGTATTAGAGTTTAGGCAGGCTTCAGTTATAACAGCAATGTAACAGGCAATAGTCACTCCACCACTAGGTAATTGTTACAAATAGCTAACATGGCTAAGTCTCAGGCAAGCCTTGAGCCCCTGCACTGTCTTTCAAGTACAAAGCTTTGGCTTTTTAATATTAATGGCAAAAAATCCTATTTACTKCATAACAGAGCTCTTTCTATGGCGTATATTCTTTCTTATATTCACTACTAGCACAGCTGGGGCTCATAGGTTCTAAAGATATTTCTAAATCATAGGCTCTAAAGATGTTTCATCTGTTGAGGTGGAAAATGTCTTAAGTATACAAAGTCTATTATGAAAACTCTAAAGGAAGATTTTGCTTTGATTTCTCTTTTATTATTATTATTTTATACAGATATCTACTGCCAGCTAAAGATTCAGGTCCTCTCAGTTTCCAAAAAAATTACAGTTTTGCTGTCGGGATAGGAAAGAGAAAGGAAGAGAAAGGATTAAAGAACAACTGTGCATGCCAGGCTTCCAACAGTGAAACACCGTGGAGTAAGAAGATGTTGGAGTGATAAATGGGTATATATATATATATATTTTTTTTTAATGTAGCTTTTTAAAAAACTAAGTGATCACATCACATTACTACACTGCACAGTAATTGATAGGTAGATAAGTAGTAAGATAAGTAATCAATAAGATAAAACAAGGGCTTGCTAACATTATGTTGGGGAAAAAAAAATCCTCTTTATGCTTTATATATGTCTGACACCAGATATTCCCAAGCATCTAGATGATCTATTAGGCAGTGGAAAGCCAAATTTTAGAGGACTACAGTGAACAACACAGAAACAGGGAATCATAAGTTTGCCCTAAGTCTGCTATTGTTAAGTACTAGCTTCGTAATAGAAACTAGTAAGAGATTAAATAGAGAAGAATAACATCTTTCCACTTTTCAGTCTTTTTTTTTTTTTTTTTTACTGACACACAGATACTTTTGTCACTTAGTCTGATTTCTTATGGAGACCCAGTACAGTCCAGCTGCTAAACAGTACTTATGTGCTAGCAGCTAGGAGAAATGTATCATGATTAATCCATTAGACTTAGCAGTAAAACTTAAAAAGAGTACTTTTAAAATATTTCAATCACTGTATCTTATGATAGTGCAATTGAAGAATAATTAAGTTCCTTTCCAAAAACTTTTCTGCAGACTGAAAACTGTTCTTTCCCTTGGATTTGTTTTTGTATTATGTGTGGAATATCAGAAAGAACCTGGTACTGGACTCTAACACAAGCCACTGGCCACAGCCCAACATTGAGACCAAYTGGAGAAAGAGTCACTTTTCCCAAAACTAGACTGTGCTGGACTGGAAACTCTAGCGGGTTTTTGACCATGGTATGGATGTATGAGAGAGGGAGAAGCTTTTCCCTGATGCCTATCCCTTGCTTGTTCTGCTTGACAAATTGAACTTAGTCACTTTTTCACCTAATACCATATATCTTGGGCTCTAATCTTCTAGCCCTTGACTGAGCCCTCCATTGGACACAATTCCAACTTGTTAATGTTTGTGCTGTGTAGACAAAACTACTGCAGGACACAGTGCTCCAGATAACCAGCAGAGAGAAAAAAATCACCTGCCTGTTCCTGCTGGTTGCAGTTTTGCTAATTCAGGACTCTCAGTGGTTGGCATCTACTGCAAGGGCTCTCTGCTGACTCATTCAGCTTCTTGTCCTGCAGACTTCTATGCATTTTCCTGCAATTCTGCTTTCTAGTCATCTGGAAGCAATCCTATAGTGYTACTTTGGGATTATTCTGCCCTGATGAAGGATTTCACACTTGACTTCGCTGAATATAGTGAGATTCAGGCAGTTCCTCAAGACTGTGGAGATTTCTCTGACGTATAAGATGCTCCCTACAATTTATTATTGTCTGTGAACTTGCTGAGTGTTTCTGTCCCATCATCTCAGTTTTTAATGACATTAAACAGTCAAAAGAGCTTGTTTTCCCTTCCTGGAAAGCTAAAAAATTCATCAGGTATGGTTTGGCCCTGATACCTCTGTACTAGCTGTTCCTAGTCACTTGTCTTTCATGTTCCTGGATCTGACTTACAGGAGGATTTGCTAAATATTAATTTTCTTGAGAACTGATATCAGACTCCAGAGGCCTTCAAAATAAGCATGACGTGTCTTTCTAAATGGTTGTCTGTTCCTACTTAGAATGATGTAAGGGCAAAATAGTGAACTTGTAGTGAACAACTATGGGATAATTCCCAGTAAATCTGATTTACAGGAACAAAATATGATTCTGCTTCTCTAAGATTGCTTATTTTACCATGTCAGYTTTCATTTTTGAAAGCTGAAACACCTACAAGGATCTGTCATATTTTCCTAGTATTTTTACTTGTCAGATAGAATACTATGCTTATTTAAAGTCCTATGACTTTGGTGCTACAGATGGAGAGGGAGCTCTGTCCTTAGCTCTTTTGTGACAACATTGGATTCAGGCTTTTTTAACTCCATGTTATCAAATAACCAACACTATCTCTGCTCACACTGTTGTCAGAGACAGCGTAAAACTCTTCAAGTTATTCTGGGATGCTATCTTATTCATGACAGAACAGCTTTACAATAAAGCACAATCAACTAACTATAAAAAAGTGAAAGTTATAATGGTATTTTGGTCCAGATGATTTTAAGCACAAAGATGAATTTAAGTAGAAAATTGAAAGGGCAGCATGCAATACTTGAAACTACTTCCAGTTTTACCACTGACTTTTATTTACTTTCACTACTCTTTCAATATTTTATTTTATAAGTGAAATTCAAAATATGGAAATTGATTATTATAAACATAAAGTTTGTAAAAAAAATACATGCTATCATTAATAAACTATGCTATTAGGAAAACAAAATGAACAACATATTAATATATTATGTTATGATGGACAATTTTTATATTTGCTGAGAATCAACCTTATCTGAAACTTCCACTTTTTATTACAGGAAATGTAGCAGAAATTAAGTACTGTTGTGGCATACCTGAAGAATAATTGCTGTTATGAAACATGGTAACATATTTTCCTATGGAAACATGAGATTGTAACAAA
This sequence comes from Nothoprocta perdicaria, assembly GCF_003342845.1. Classification (NCBI taxonomy): domain Eukaryota; kingdom Metazoa; phylum Chordata; class Aves; order Tinamiformes; family Tinamidae; genus Nothoprocta; species Nothoprocta perdicaria. The sequence continues at coordinate 1,845,373 of NW_020454561.1, forward strand.
GGTGAATTAAATTTTTTTTTTTTTTCTGAATAAATATTTCTTCTGAATCAGGAAAGCTAATGCCTGATTCAGGTTGCAACTTATTTTCAACCTATGTATAGCTATCTTAAAGTTAGACATCATAATTGGAGGTAGGTTCAGTTTGTAATCAGTGAAGAATAGACATCTCTAGAGCAAATWAAGTTTGTGGTGAGATAGATCTTTACAATAGGTTATGCGAGTGTCTTTCCTTTGGCAATAATGAGAACTGAGGATAACTTACATAGCATCTGGCAGAGATTTAAACTTAAGTGAAATTACTGTGTGTCAAACTGAATGCTAGTATACTTCAAAGGGTCTTTACTATGAAATCCAGCTTTAAAGATCTTTCCAATGAGTAAAACTTAGGTTGTCTTTACTATTTAATTGTTCATGTCAGTGCTAATAAATTAAACATATTCAGGACCATCTTCTGACACTAGAGCCATCTGCCACAGGAAAGTTTGTGTCCRTAGTATTAAACTCCATTGCTTTCCAAAAGGATGTACCCAGGAGAGCCCTTCTGGGATTGGACTCTGGCCTGTGCACCAGTGCAGAGTGCCAGCTGGTCCAAGACAAGCTGTGCATGGGACTGTTCTCACAACTTAACTAGATAAATAATCAGTCCCAGAGCCTAGGAACACTCCTTGACACTATTTAATTTATGAAATAATTAACACTGCTGTCTGCCAATAGCTATGCTTTATTGAAAGAATGTAAAATAAAAAATCACTGCCATATTAGAGGGTTACTGTGTTTATAACTATATAACTGTGTTATATTACTACTGTTTTTTTTTGAAATGATTCCAAAAATAGCAGCAATAAAGTGATTTTTTAATATACACCTTAAGTTTTTTCAGAATCTTAAAAGGATTTTTAAGACATTCTTTAGAAAATATTCATACAAAACTTAAGATTTACACAAAACGGAAACATTGTATTCCTTTTTGTTCTCTATTCTGGAATTTTAAATCATGAAATAAAAACAGAATTCTGATCTTTTTTTTTTTCTGTACAATATGTATACAACCCATGAATTGCATATGTTACAGYCACCTCAAATTATAATTTTAAAATATTGTTTCAATGCTAGACAGAGCAAATTTTAGGATAAATTAATTGGAAAATATGGGTCTCTGACTAGGGAAAGAGATTTGTGAATAAGTTAGATAATGCCCAGAAAGTTCCCATTTGGCAATGAAAAAGAAGCTAACATTAGGCTCTGCTTACAATTCCTATGAAGGTGTATGAATATGGGACCCCATCTTTGTTCAGCCTGGAGAAGAGAAGGCTRAGRGAGGAACTGATCATTGTCTATAAACACCTCAAGGGAGGGACTGAAGAGGAGGGGGCTGGCCTCTTTTCAGTGGTGGACAGCAATAGGACTARAGGAAACGGCCACACACTGAGGCACCCAAAGTTCCACAGGAACTTAAGGAAACATTTCTTGACAGTGAGGGTGACAGAGCCCTGGAACAGGCTGCCCAGAGAGGTTGTGGAGTCTCCTTCTTTGGAGATCTTTAAAACCCGCTTGGACGCAGCCCTGTGCCACGTGCTCTAGATGACCCTGTGTGTGCAGGGGGGTTGGACTAGATGACCTCTGAGGTCCCTTCCAACCTTAAGCATTCTATGATTCTGTTCTATGACCTGAGGACTACTGGGCAGTATTCTTAGTTTTCTCAGTGTCATGTTTTTACTGGTCAGGACTTTCGCTAAACCTAGCCAAGTCTATGAAAATGAACTATTATTAACAGTAAAGGACGATCAAGTTGTATTCTGTCTAGAAGCCAGTAGCAAGAAGTACTGCACAAACTGGTGTATGAGAGGAGAAGAGGAGCAAGTGAGAACAAACTGAAACAAGAGAGAATCAGATTGCTAACAAAAAGAAGCTCTTCCACCTTAAAAACAGCCAAGCATTAGATTAGSTTATCCAAGGAAGCTGTGCCTTTGAGGTTTTTAAGACCAAACTGGATATATCAACGCCAAGCAACCTCTCAGCTGATCAGGGTCAGCTGATCTCACAGCTGACCCTGCTTGAAGCAGGCAATCAGAGAGGAGATCTCTTAAAGTCCCTTTCCCCCTTGAATTATTCCATCATTGTGAATTTTTGCTCTCTGAAGGTGGAGTAACTTCATGAAACAATGCAGACTTGGGCCTAGTTACAGATCAGCTTTGTAGAGAATGACCTGGAGGTACTTGTGCTCTGCACACACAGCTGTGCATCAAGCAGGTCAAAGAAAATGATAGGATTTACATGAGCATTTGGAGAGCTCTGTTCAACTCACCATTCAAGAAAGATATTAGTAAATCTAGGTGAATTCAGCAAAAATACATCAAGATTATTAACTGGTTGAAGCAGTATACGAAAAGAGTCTGAGAAAGCTGGGTTTGTTTAAACATAAGAATTTAAGGCTGAGAGGAGATTACTGCTGCCTTCAAAACCAAATGAAAGAGTATAGAGGAGCAGGAGCAAGACTCTTGATGCAGCAGCAATGTCAGGCTCCAATCCAATCACAACCCTGACCCTGCCTCAACATAATCCTTCCTCTTTCTCAGCCCACCTTCTTTATCCTAACAGTCTAGTGACCATCTAGTGACAGTCTAGCTGTTCACTTCACAGCTATTAAAGAAACACTTGTGTGTATTAATGTTAACATTTTTTAGCAAACAGCATAACAGAAAAAAAAGACAAGTGTATGTGGAGAATGATTAACTTTAATTTAAAATTTACTACCATTGCTTCTGTGATTTTTAGTAAACRAAATGGTAACAAAGTTTTCTGTCTTCCAGAATCTTTGGATCACCTGCCTGCCTTTCCAAATCTAAAACTGTTAATATTCTTGTGCTTCTATTAATTTTTGTGACATTTCAGAAATGTATACAACTATCCTTAAGCTGAAAATTTTTGAATATATTTCTGGATATAAATATGAATAAGGCTCTTCAATACTTTTAGTCAGAAGTTACTCTGAGAAAAAAGATGACTACCCAAACTTGTAAGATACTTGCTAGATTCAGAGAGGTCTTCACATTTACTCAGCGCTTTTTATGCACTGAAACAAAAAATGTTTATTTCCAACATTTACACAGCAGATGGCATTCAAAACAAGCAGAATCTCATCGAGATTGATTTAGTACACAAATATCTTACTAGGATGTCCAAGAAACAGTATTAAGGAAGGATGCCCCTAGAGCAGATGAAATTCAGCACAGGCAAACCTAACTTTTGAATTCTTCAGGTTAACAGTCTAGTGACAATCTAGATCTTGCAAGCCACTTTGGAAAAGGAGGAGGTGCCCTATACAGAGAGAAGATAACAGTTCATTTCAAACTGTGCTGAAGGAAGAAGTGGAACCTGCTATAGCGGCTCAAGTGTTTGCTAAAAAGAGCCTTCTGCTGTCCAGGAGGCAGGTGGACAGCCCAGCCAGATGTGGAGCTGCTACAGCCCATGGGATGCATCTTCTAGCAGCTCTGGTGACCTACAAGTGCAGGACAGAGAGACAAAGGGGTGGAGGTTAAAACAGCTGAGGTACTTGTATTTGAATGAAATTGGTCTGATCAACTTCAAACATGGTGTTAGTATTTCCTCACTGAGCTATGCTATATCTTTTTTCTTCCACCTCACATGTACTCTCATTTGTGAATTTGTTTAGTTTTCTATGAATTTTTATTCTGGCATAAATCAATTTTACAAGTATTTGAAGGCAAAGAAGACAAAAGTACTGCAATGAATCAAAATGAAACCAGACATTTTGGAGAGTATTCATTGATATGTATGGTTATTTGTAGCATTCATTTTTGTTCTGACACTTGTTTCAGTTTAACTAAATCCTTTGCTGACAATACTTGTCTGGAAATACATCATGCATTAAATATTACATTGTTAAAAAAAATCCTTAAATAAATAATAAATTTTATGCTATTAGTTTCTCACACTTTCCGTATCTTGAAAAATACTAATCCATCTGGCATGTCACATGATGCTGCTTGTGCTCTGAATTCATCAGAATATTTTGAATAAAAAGCAAAAATGAGAGAGAGTCAACTTTGTCAACAAATCAAGAGAAAACGCTTTCTGGAAAGCAGGATAATAAATATTATTTCTCCTTTGCAGTATAGCAGATGATGTTGGCATTTAAAACCTGTGCCTGCTGTTTGGTGAGTTTTCTCTGGAGATCTTACATATTCACCAATTAATATAAATAAATACATAAATAAATAACTTTTTGACAGACAATGATAAAACAAAATTGAGAACTGTAGATATCTGTGGTCAAGTTTATGTCTGAGCACATATATATATATATATATGTAAACCAAGATGATTTCTTTGCATTTGCCTGTTCTTAAAATAATTCTAACTTTCAAATGTGATTGAATTCCATAAATGACTTTGAGAAAAACCTGTCAGTTCAGTCTGTCTAACTTCCTTTTGAGCCTAATATTTTTGGATCAGAGTTTTGTTCTTCCTTTTCTTAGGCAACAGAGAGTGAATTCCTGTAAACATATCTAATGTTGACTAAATGACTATTGGCTTTATTAATCCCAAAAAGGTTTAAAAAGTTGTAATATATGTAGAATATTCATTAAAATTGTACCCTTTTGAGACATTCCATGATATGATCACAAATATTATTGAAATTTTATGCAATATTTCTGCCAATTCCTTAAATCTGTATGTTTTTTTTTAGCCTGTTCCTTTCTAGCTTATTATTTAAAAATATGTCTAACTTCAATATAACTTTCATAATTTACTTCAGAATAAATTACACATTTTTAAAGAATTTTGCTAAAAAAATAATACTCTTGTCCACATCTTCTCTCAGATGTGAATTCTTCTATTAGAATCAACACCACCAACAACAAAAGTCTAGTATGATCTCTTCTATGCTCCTGRTTCAGTTTTCACCCAAATAGCCTAGTAAACCCAGAATTATATTATTTAGATCAATCCTTCAGCTATGAGCATAGTAATTGTGTCACATTGTGTTATTGTGTCACAAGGAGGAATCCTGAGAAACCAAGATGCTTTTATCTTGCTTTCAGTGACTGAGACACTTGTAAAGACAGGAAATTTTGATTCTGTAAGACATGTCCCAGTTATCTTATATTTGCTTATGTTATTCTACAAAGTAAATCATACTTCCACAATGAAATGGATGGCCAGTTTTCTCCAAGTCTCTTTGGATTAGAAGAAATCAAACAAACAAATCAAAAGCTATTTACCAACAAACTTGAGCTGCAGTTAGTGGAGCTATTAGCCAGGGATCAGAGCAAATAGTCACTGCTTAGGAAAAAGACCTAAGTATATATATAGCCTGTTTTTTATCTTCAGGGAAAAGGAATACCAAAGCTGAAAAACTACTGGATAAGTCTTCTTTTCTGAAGGAGATGACAGTGTGTGAGAAAATAATCCCTCTAGGTGATCTCTATAGGCTAATATTGGAAACATCTTAGTTACCGTCAGCAAATACTGAGGACTTATTATCTTGTTATGTTCCCAAAAGCTATCCAGTTATGCTCAAAAAGAAGAAAGTCTTCTCAAATTACAGTGCCAGAGAGTAACTTCTTGGAAAAGGTCAGGTGCTTCCTTTTCAAACACTTGTGGAGTGTATTTTTTGTCCAAAAGACTTGATTAAATAATTATACTTTAAAAAGAGAGGTAATCACATTTTAAAAATTCAAAGCTCAGTCCATTGCTTCCCATTGGTTAGTCCATTGCCTCCCTTGGTAAACTATTCTAGTGCTTAATTACCTTCACAGCTAGGAAAATGCACCTTATTTCAAGGTTGATTTTGTCTGACTAAAGTTTCCAGGCACTGGCTATTCCACTTTTGCTTATGTCAACAATGCTGTATAGCACCAGCGTCAGATCATTTTTCTACGTATAAGTATATATGAACAGTGAGCAAATCTCAACCTGTTCTTTCATTAAAAAAAAAAAAAAAAAAAAAAAAAAGTAGTTTAAAGTATTTAGGATTCATATTGAAAGGCTTATTTCTCAGCTTCAAGTGATTTTAATTGCCATGATGCCTTAGGCCACAGATGACATATATAGGTAACATAGGCTATTGTTAATGTTAGCCTTGATGTTAGATATAAACTTTAAATATGGAAACAGCATAGCTAACCTATGAGGAATTTTGATTTGATGAACAAGAGTTATCTATGCTGCTTATTTTGGACTGACTAGCAATAAGTTACTTGTATAAAACTAGCATGAGTCCTTCTGTCTCCACTAGAATATTTACTGTTGTCAGGGAAACGTGAAATTTTGATAAATGACAGACATTTTTGTTTTGTTTGCAGCAAGAAGAAATTAGCTTTTCCTATTAAGCTTAATTAATCATTAAATTAAGTTAAATTAAATATAAATAAATAATGAATTAAATACATTCAAAACCCTCCATTTCAGACAGATTAGGCCATATAACAGAAAAAAAAAATAGTGACAAAAAAAAAAACCTTTATTGAATGTGTTATTGAATAGTTCTTTTCCCTCCTTTCCTRTTCAGTGGCCTTTCAGTTCTTCAGTTCATATATTCATTGATGTTTTACAAAATATAGAGATGTCTAGATGAAGACTGAGGAAATGGATATCTGTTCTAAACTACTGTCACTGATACTTAGTGACTTTCTGTCTGATACTTAGGACACTTCTGTTCCCTCATACACTGATACATTCAGAGGGTCAGGTGAAATTTCTGCTATCGCTGCATAATAAACATATGATATGGAAAAACTGATAGTTTTAAAGTGATCTTTCATTCCTGCCTAAATTGTATTACAAGTATTAAGCTTACAAAAGGTTAGCTGCCTATCACAAAGCAAGAGTTAGTTTCCTGTAATTCCAGGTACTACTGTTATAATAGAGAAGTAAAGTTCAAGGTTTTGTCCTTTGAATAATAAAGTTCAAACCTGAAAGATATTAAAATGGACAATCAATTTAGTTTTACAATATTGTAAATCTCCACAGTAAATTCCACAGAATGGCTCCTTCTTTCCTCTCCATTTATTTATGTTTCTTTCTTTGTGAAGTCTAAAGAACTTTTTTTTTCCCCTAAGGCAATACTATTTTTCTATTATGACTGCGCACTCACATAAGAAAAAGCTATTTTTCCACTCTTTTCAATATATTGACACTTGCAATTTATCTAAGAGGAATTTTGAGAGATTTATTTCAGAATTAAGATCTCTATCTTTGWGTTATAATGAAAGCTTAGAAGATATGAAAATGAAAATTAATTTCACAGATAAGCAGGGTTATACTAAGGATGGTCTAAGTATTCTGCTTAGTAATACATTTGTCTCATATGATTTTTTCTTTTTGATCTTCAGTAAGAGATATGGTCTATTTGCCTTTCTTATAACWTTTTTTCCCAGTAAAGCAAAATTATAACAACAATTTCAAGTGCTTTTCAGGAAGTATGAACATATATATACATATTTATATATATATATGTGTGTGTGTATATATATATATAGATATATATATATATTCTTTTTTTCCTGTATTCTGTATGGCTGTGCTTTCCTTTTTTTTTCTTATTAGTGCTGCATCAGATTTCTGGGTGACTTTATTTCAATATACATAACATATGCATACATACATAACGGAAGTTCTAGTATCTAGTAAATTTAAAAAAAAAAAAAAAAAAAACCCAAAAAACGAAACAAGGTCAAACATTATATTTTAACATTAGATCCTATTTATCTGTTTTTTAAAATTTWCTTTATGATTTAAAATTAAATTATGCTGAATTGTGTATAATTCTAATCTCAGATAAATGAATTTTCATATGATAAATTTTCATGTAAATGCAGAAAGGTCAGTTCACAGAATCGTAGAATCATAGAATGCTTAAGGTTGGAAGGGACCTCAGAGGTCATCTAGTCCAACCCCCTGCACACACAGGGTCATCTAGAGCACGTGGCACAGGGCTGCATCCAAGTGCGTTTTAAAGATCTCCAAAGAAGGAGACTACACAACCTCTCTGGGCAGCCTGTTCCAGGGCTCTGTCACCCTCACTGTCAAGAAATGTTTCCTAAAGTTCCTGTGGAACTTCGGGTGCCTCAGTGTGTGGCCGTTTCCTCTAGTCCAATGGCTGTCCACCACTGAAAAGAGGCCAGCCCCATCCTCCTCAATCCCTCCACTGAGGTATTTATAGACAATGATCAGGTCCCACTCAGCCTTCTCTTCTCCAGGCTGAACAGACCCAACTCCCTCAGCCTTTGCTCATAGRGCAGATGTTCCAGGCCCCTGATCATCCTTGTAGCCCTGTACTGGACTCTCTCCAGCAGCTCCACATCCCTCTTGTACTGAGGAGCCCAGAACTGGACACAGTACTCCAGATGCGGCCTCACCAGGGCTGTGTAGAGGGGGACGATCACCTTCCTCTACATGCTGGAGATGCTCTTCTTAGTGCACCCCAGGATCCCACTGGCCTTCTTGGCCACCAGGGCACACTGCTGCCTCATGGTCATCTTGTCATCCACCGTGACGCCCATGTCCCTGCACTTGCCCTTGTTGAACTTCATGAGATTTCTCACTGCCCAGTCATCCAGTCTGTCCAGGTCCCTCTGGATGGCAGCACAGCCCTCAGGGCTATCAGCTACTCCTCCCAGTTTGGTATCATCAGCAAACTTGCTGAGGGAGCACTCCATGCCTTCATCCAGGTTGTTAATRAATAAGTTGAACAGCACTGGACCGAGGACCGACCCCTGGGGTACATCGCTAACTACAGGCCTCCAACTGGACTCCRYGCCACTGAGTACCAGTCTCTGCACCATGCCACTGAGCCAATTCCTAATCCACCTCACCATCCACTCATCTATCCCACACTTCCGAAGCTTGCTCAGGAGAATGTTGTGAGGGATGGTGACAAAAGCCTCGCTGAAGTCCAGATAGATAACATCCACTGCTCTGCCCTCATCTATCCAGCCAGTCACTCCATCATAGAAGGCGATCAGGTTAGTCAAGCATGATTTCCCCTTGGTGGATCCATGCTGGCTACTCCTGAATAGTAAAGAAGAGTAAAGAAGAGTTAAGTGGATCTACCTTACCTAGCATTATTTAAACTTACTTCTTCTGTAAATATTTTACTTCACAGTAATCCTAACAATCACATTCACAATCATTAATAGAGAATTTTCAAATGAAAATATAACTGACCTTTAACATCTGTGTCTTTTTTTTTTCACTTGTGCCAAGGTGCTTATTTGCATGAGGTAATGACTGATTGAGGAAATAATGTAATAGTATTTTCATAATAGTTCTGAAGATCTGAGTTCAAGCCCTACTGTAGTCCTGTAATTAATGTCAATTAGTCTGCAAGCCAAAGAACTAAAAATTATTGGATCTATGGCATACTGCACCATTTCTTGTATAATGTTGATAAAGTTGTTAGTGAGTTTTATAATTAGAGCTTAGTTTCTCTTAAAAGTTGTCTGCATTTAGAATGGACCTTGTATTCATTTAGAACTCTGTTTTATCAAAACTTAGATGGAGCGCACAGCCAGCAATATTTATGGGTTACAAATTGCAGACTACTTACTGTCTTTATAATCCCATGTTCAGCTCTGCTGCCTGTCTCTGCTTTTACTACCATATAGTGTTTTTATTGGTTTTTACTGCCTTATGATATTTGAACTTATAGAAAAYAGTTTTGAGCATGGCTTTTGCATTCTTTTATATTTTTGTTGTTTGAGGAAATGTATTTAATACTGCTAAATATTTGTCCTTTACAAATAGTGTGAATAAGCARAGCAAGCTAGAACAAGAAGTGTTCTAAACATCCCAAAGAAAATCAACATGGTATGTCAGACACTTTCTCAGTCAGAAACATAATTATGTGGCACTGAGTAAGTATCCAAGAATCTTATYGCTGTATTAATATGGATTATGTCTGTTATAGAATGAAAAGTTGTAAAGCAACCAAAKTGGTTTCTTTTTCAGCACTTCCAGCAAAGCAGTTTCTCATCCTTTCAAAAAGAAGACTTGGCAGACACATTGTTGTTCTGAATTCATTTCCTCAAGAACTTAAACTGATCTTATTTGGTTCTATCATTGCCTTGAATTTTTCATCATGTCAGCAGCCTGTGGCTTCTAATCTGACTTCTCCCTTGTGAAAAAGGAGAGAGAGATTTGATTGTGAGCTGCTTTCAAGATCTAAAAAGCTGAAAATGCCTAAGCAGGTGGAAGGAAGGAAGGAAGGAAGGAAGGAAGGAAGGAAGGAAGGAAGGAAGGAAGGAAGGAAGGAAGGAAGGAAGGAAGGAAATGATAAAGGAATAGAGCAAGGAGTAAGGAAAAGAAAAAAGGAAAAAACAAACAAGCAAACAAACAGAAACATCCAGGTTTATTTTTCAATACAGTGGACAAGCTCACTGTATACTCTGATGAGTACTAGTATTGCCACAAGATATAGGATGAGAAGCGTGTGTGAGTAAGAATAGGTAAGACATATACGTAGCTGACAGTTTTTTTTTTTTTTAAACAGTTCCAGAACTGTAACTAAATATTCCCCAAACCTTATTTTTGGGGATATTTATACTTTATTTCTCTAAGTTGAGTTTTCCTCCATTTTTCCCCAGCATTAATCAATATTTATAAAGCAGAATCAGTCTAGATTTTGGTCTCTGTGGTTTTTTTTTTTTTTTTTTTTTTTTTTTTTTTTTTTTTTTTTTTGATTGTTTGTTTCTGTTTCTTCATTCGATTGATTGATTTGGGCTTTTTAATACCTTATAATTGCTAGAAAAGAAGCTCAGTCATGCTAAAGCTCAGGTGGAATATAAAATTGCATACAAATCGGAATTTGCCTCAAATCAATGTCCCACAAAAACTGCTAAATGACAGACAGACTTGTATTCTCTTTTGAGCTAGATAAAGCTAGATAAAGAGGAAAAACAGTCAGGGAAATGAAATACTATTGCTCTTCTTTCACAGGTGGGACACAAATTGGTAAATGGCTACCTAGGAACCCCTGCCACTGTTTTGTAGCTGCACAACTGCACTCAGTGCTCAATCAAAATGAATTCAACATGAATCTGCAGCGAGCCCCGAAGATGAGGGAAGCTAAATGTGCATGAAAATGTATTAAAAAGAGCAGAGCTGGCATAATAATTTCCTTCTGCTTTGTCCTTGTGAGACGTTATCTGAAAGTGTCCAGCTTTGAGTCCTTCAGAAGTCTTGCAGTGGGGCACTAAAGACTGCAGTATACAGACAAAAGCTGAGGGTCTTGAATATATTGAGCTTGGGGAAGATTTGGAAGGAAATCAGTGTAGTCTTCCATTTCTTCCATTATCTAAAGAGGAGCTGTGGAGAAGATGAAGTGAAACTATTTTTCAAAGGTGCGTAGAGGCAGTGGTTTCAAGTTACCACCAAGAAATTTCTGTCAGGACAAAACAAAACCAAAAAACTAACAAGCCTCTACCCTTCAAGAAAAAGTCTAAATTAGAGTGGTCAAACACAATAGGAGGAGTATTCTTATTCTTAGGAACCTGCTCTTTGGAGATTTTCAAAACTCCACTCATCCAGGCCCTGAGAACTATCTGTGCCCTGTATAACATCTAACTGAAGTTATACATGCTTTGTGTAGGAGGTGGAACTAGATAACCTCCAGATAGATAATCTCCTAGGTTTTTCAATCTAAGTTATATTGCTATTCTGTGATTTTAGTGTATAAGGACACTTAGACCAAACACTAAGRTTATGATATAGCAAAGGATGAAAAGAGAGGAGGCCTTCTGATAATGTCAATATATTAATCATTAAAAGGAAATGTTTTTCATGCAAATTCCCAGAAAAATCTAAGAAGGAGTTGGCCATACTTCAAAATTTGAAGTAAAGACTTTTTCACTTTTATCAATTGTTATTTGATACAGTGCATAGAGATGTGATTAATAATAATAGAAACATGTTCAACTAATATTTTATATAAATTTATATTCCTGCTTAGAGTTACTCACTTTTCTCCCTTTGGCTATGGAAGAAATGTAGGTAACATTTTAGAGTTTTTCCTGTCATAGGTTTATGTTATATTATCTAGATAACACAACAAAAAGTTTAGATATCTTTGCCCTGCTACCTGTATGTAGACCTACACCTGTGCCAACATATCCTGCCACCTTACATTTATTTATTGCATAATAGCTTGTAAAACATCTTGAGAATGCAATGTATCTTTTCAGACAGACCTTATCATACCATTGACTCTCACAATAACCTGCCCATTATTATTAGGGAAAACAAACTTACTCATTTCTTGGTAAAAATAATAAAAGATTTTCTTGTCCCTACTTTTGCGTTATTTTGTATATAGATTCCTAACTATCATGCCTGACATTGAGATCACTGACTGAACTAGCAAATGACACTGAAACCTTTTCAGAAGAGATTTTTTACAGTATCTGTTTATTTCGCTCTTAAATACTAAGTCAATTAAATTTTTCAATTAAATAATGCTAAATAATTTCAAAAGTGTGACTTGGWTTGAAAAACTGAGAAATTGCTCCTCTTATGATTAACAATCTGAGAGATATGTTCAGTTGGTAATTTTGTTGAAATGGTTTATTTATTTATTCAGTTAAATTACCATTTCACATAAACCTTTCTTTGCTGTGAAACTGCTTGCAAATAAGAATAAAGATTCACCTTGACCAGATGCTTTAACAAGATATTTTAAAATATAATGTTGTAGTTAGGAGGATGAAAAATCTGTCATAGCATGTCTGTGTAATACAAGTTGCCTATAAATATGTATAGAGTCATACTTTAAAAGAAAAATGTTTGGAACTTGCAGTCTATTTTATGGTTTTTCTTTGTACCTTTTTTTTTTTTTTTTTTTTTTTTTTTTTTTTTTTTTTTTTTTTTTTTTTTACTTTGAAAGTAAGTTAATTTAGAACAAAATGTTTTTTTTTTCATGTTTTCTCTCTCTCAGGCTTCCTATGGTGGAACAGATCTTTTATGGTGTAAACCAGAACAGCTTCTTGAAAAGCCATTCTTTTAGGAATGTTCAGTAGAAAATAATTACTAATATATACATCACTTAAAAGAATTTTTCTCTGTAAAATTTAAAGAACACTTCAGAAAGATGTAAGGGGCACATTGGGATGCTTTTTTGTGACATCACATATGCACATTAAAAGATGTGTCTTTGCATTTGCATTTGCATGCCATGGCCATGGACACTTTTAACATTCTCTTTACAAAGATAAAACTATCATTAGTAAGATATTGGACTCCTGAAAGACGARTGATGAGATGAAATGCTGAATTACATAGCAAACACTGGGCTTAATTCCTCCTGGTTTGTATAGCTAGTGAGATGAAAAGAATAAATGGACTTGAATACCATACAAGCTGCAGTTCACARGCACAATGAGTTAAGGTAAGTTTGGTTCCAACCTTAACTTCAATTTCACTTCTTTTATGGGTTTAAGTCTGACCGTTAATGTACTTCTTTGTGGTTTARTTTCTTCCACAATCATTCTTAACTGCTTACCATGTCATATAATGTTCAATAAAGCAAAGCAATGAAGCAAAAAATAGCAGGACCTCTTACAAAGGCTAAAATGAAATCTTTATCAAGACAAGAGTGAATAACGCCTCAGTGCTAATTACCATGGTATTGCCAGAGCCTATAAACAGTGAGAAAGCTCATTAAGCTCTATTAAAATGTACATTTAGAATTTATCTGGTCAGATAGATGAATAAAAATAGGTAGTTATATTAGCCCTTACTGGAAACCTCTGCTTATCAGCAGAATGAATGCTCAAAGATTTTGCCTTACTAAATAATGTGCAACGAATGAAGGTTCCCTTTCAAACTTCAAAGAGAAACAGCCATTTCACATATGGAATCCAAGAAAAGTAAAACATGCTTTKATGTTTTATCTAGCCTTATAGAAAATGTGCTAGTGAAAACAATGTTTGCAACAACAACTAAATAAATAAATAAAGAGATTTTTTTTCAGAGTTTTGAGAGAGTTCCAGAAGGCTTCAGTTTGTTTCTGGTCAAAGCACTTTCATATTCTCAACTCTGAAAGTCAATTTATATAATTCATGTTTCTCTATTAGTCAGTGTAGAGTATATGGATGAAAATCATTATATAAATAAGAAATGTTAATTATTATTATTACTATCATCRTTGTGCAACCTGATTGTTCAGGATTGTTCCCTTCATGAATTAGTATATTATGATAATTATTACTAATTATTAATTTTGATAAGGATAAAAAGGCTGCATGCGGTACTTGCCTAGTCCACTCAATACCAATTGACTTTCAGCACTGTAAAAGATATTTCTGTATTTTCATACAGATATAAAACACACATGTTTGAAAAGCAATGAAGTCAAACTTTGGTTTACTTAGTTTCTGGTTAACAGTTAAACCAGGATAGGAACTCAGAAGGCAATTTGAAGCCATATTACATGACAAAAACCAAACAAAATTTCAGGTCAGAAAAGGAGCATGTGTCTAAATCAGGCTATTCCATACTCATGATGTTGCTGATATACTTTTGGCTATGCATTCCGTAGTAACTAAAGAACAAATTATAGGAAAATAAAATTACTTAATGAATATTGAAGGTTTCCTTATAGATAAAAACCAGCTCTTAGCATAGCATATGGCATTCTTATTTTGATTTAGGCCAGTAGAATGACTAGCTGTGAAGGGGAGAGGAGTGGGTGTCATCTATCTCAACTTCAGCAAGGCTTCAACGCACCCTCCTTTGCAAGCTCCAGGAAGTGTGGGTTAGATGAGTGGATGGTGAGGTGGACTGACAATTGCCTGGATGACAGAGCTCAGAGGGTGCAGAGTCCAGCTGGAGACCTATAGCTAGTGGTGTTCCCCAGGGTCAGTCCTCGGTCCAGTTCTGTTCAATTTATTCATCAATGACCTGGGTGAGGGGACGGAGTGCCCCCTCAGCAAGTTTGCTGATGATAGCAGACTGGGAAGAGTAGCTGATGCCCCAGAGGACTCTTTATGAAAGACAAGAGTGAATAACACTTCAGTGCCAATTACCACGGTATAGCCAGAGCCTATAAACAGTGAGAAAACTCATTAAGCTCTATTAAAATGTACATTTAGAACTTACCTGGTCAGATAGATGAATAAAAATGGGTAGTTATATTAGCCTTTGCTGGAAACTTTTGCTTCTCAGCAGGGGACCTGGGACAAACTGGACAACTGGGTAGGGAGAAACCTCTTGAAATTCAACACGGGCAAATGCAAGGTCCTGCACCGCRGAGGAATAACCTCAGACACCAGTACAGGCTGGGGACTGACMTTCTGGAGAGCAGCTCCACAGGGAGGGATCTGGGCGTCATAGTGGACAACATGTTGAGCATGRGGCAGCAGTGTGCCCTGGTGGCCAAGAAGGCCAATGGGATCCTGGGGTGCATTAAAAGAGCATCTCCAGTAGGTTGAGAGGGGTAATCGTCCCCCTAYACACAGCCCTGGTGAGGCCACATCTCGAGCACTGTGTGCAGTTCTGGCCTCCCCAMCATTAAGGGACCTATGATTCTATGATTAGTCAGTATTTTTATCAAAAGTAGCTGGGAAATAATATGTTAGAGTCCTTTATAGTATTCTTTTTCTTTGTTATTTCTATATATTTTTTTTTTTATTTTTGACATGTTGCAGTGTCTCATTATTTAGCTTACTTACTAATTTTTTATTGAGTGCCTTTTATTGAGTACCATCATAATAAAACTAATTTGAGCACATAAATGACTGTTTGGAGGATTGGAATATAGCAGTGAACCTTCTTATCTCCCATTCTGCATTTCATTGTCRCATGTTCTTTAATTTGTAGTTGTGTATCATATGAGTAAAAGTTCCAGATTTATTTTTTGAGATCATAGATAAAAATGTGATTTGTTATATATTTAACATGTTGCTGCTTTTATAAGTTGCTTTCTATTACAGTTAAGATTGTATTATTTTCTTCTGACAGTATTCAGTTAATTATTCATATATATATGCCTGCTTGTTTTTAACAGGTCTTTATCAGAATCATAGAATCATAGAATGCTTAAGGTTGGAAGGGACCTCAGAGGTCATCTAGTCCAACTCCCCTGCTCATGCAGGGTTACCTAGAGCATGTGGCACAGGGCTGTGTCCAAGCGGGTTTTAAAGATCTCCAAAGAAGGAGACTACACAACCTCCCTGGGCAACCTGTTCCAGTGCTCTGTCACCCTCACTGTCAAGAAATGTTTCCTAAAGTTCCTGTGGAACTTCGGGTGCCTCAGTGTGTGGCCGTTTCCTCTAGTCCAATGGCTGTCCACCACTGAAAAGAGGCCAGCCCCATCCTCCTCAATCCCTCCATTGAGGTATTTATAGACAATGATCAGGTCCCACTCAGCCTTCTCTTCTCCAGGCTGAACAGACCCAACTCCCTCAGCCTTTGCTCATAGRGCRGATGTTCCAGGCCCYTGATCATCCTYGTAGCCCTGTACTGGACTCTCTCCAGCAGCTCCACATCCCTCTTGTACTGAGGAGCCCAGAACTGGACACAGTACTCCAGATGCGGCCTCACCAGGGCTGTGTAGAGGGGGACAATCACCTTCCTCTACATGCTGGAGATGCTCTTCTTAGTGCACCCCAGGATCCCACTGGCCTTCTTGGCCACCAGGGCACACTGCTGCCTCATGGTCATCTTGTCATCCACCGTGACGCCCATGTCCCTCTCTGCGGGGCTGCTCTCCAGCAGGTCCACCCCTAATCTGTACTGGTGTCCGGGGTTATTCCTCCCCAAGTGCAGGACCCTGCACTTGCCCTTGTTGAACTTCATGAGATTTCTCACTGCCCAGTCATCCCTCTGGGTTCCTCTGGATGGCACCACAGCCCTCAGGGCTATCAGCTATTCCTCCCAGTTTGGTATCATCAGCAAACTTGCYSAGGGAGMACTCCATGCCTTCATCCAGGTTGTTAATGAATAAGTTAAACAGGACCGGACCTAGGACTGACCCCTGGGGGACACTACTAACTACAGGCCTCCAACTGGACTCCGCGCCAYTGACTACCACTCTCTGCACCATGCCACTGAGCCAATTCCTAATCCTTCTCCCCATCYACCCATCTAACCCACACCTTTGSAGCTTCCCAGGAGGATGCTGTAAGGGATGGTGTCAAAATCCTTACTGAAGTCCAGATAGATGACCTCAACTGCTGTGCCCTCATCTATCCAGCTCATCACTCCAAAAAGAGTATCAATCTCCCTTACAATATTTATAAAACCGTTTTTTTTTTTTTTTTTTTTCTGTACATCCTCCTTCTTGCAGCATTAAACAAGTTAAAAGACAAATGGATACTAGAAGTTTTGCAAAGAACTGAAAATTTCTAAAGGTATTTACTATTTCCTGATCTTGTTCTGTGGACTGGAAACAGGATTCTTTCTCGGAAGTACTATATTTTCAAAGGTTATTGCCAAATCAGCCATAGTAATAAGATTATTTTTGACTACATATCTTCAAAAAATGTCTGCGCTTTATCTCAGTTATTGTCAGAGCGCCACAGAGCCTGTGAAGCTGTTTCTGGGGCATTCAATTCAGAGTGAACTCCTGGCCATAGAACTCCACTGCAAAACATAACCCTACTTGGTTCTTTCCCTTTTCCTTTTAAATTCTATCTGTTTTACATGAAGAATTTTAACACCTGAAAAGTAAACTAGTGTCAGGCACATTGCGCTCCTTGACATACAAAATCTCAAAAATATGTGTAAAAAAACCTTTGAATCTCCCCTTAACTACTCAGGATTTGTCTGTACAATGAATGGAGCTCTTTTCAAGCATTCTGTTAGAGCTAAGTGTTTAACACCAAGACCAAAACAGGGAAAATTATGTCACTATTGTTAACTACTTGCCCCCTGATTGATTTTTATAGGAAGAACTTGTCTCACTGCCAGAGAATATCCCCACATGACCTCTTACTTCTGGACTRCTGGAAGGTCAATTTCCTCATTGAGTTCCTATGATAGAATGGGCTCCTGGTCAGATGGTCCGCATCTCAAGAAAAATTATAATTACCTTCCATGAGATAGTGAATAGCAGGCGTCAGTACTGTAATACTTGCAGTATTCATTTTTATTTTCACAGAATCACAGAATCACAGAATCACAGAATGGTTGAGTTTGGAAGGGACCTCTAGAAATCAGCTAGTCCAAACCCCCTGCTCCTTCCCCCTGTCCCTCCTAGGGACACCTAGAGCATGTGGCACAGGGTCATTTGTTAACAATATGTTTAATTCATATAGTTAATGAACTAGAAAATTCTTAATACTAATGCTATTAGTGTCCTAGATATTGGTTGATGTTGCTAGTTCCTGCATCCTGCTCTGTGAAAACAGACCTATTGAAGAAAGAAAACCTATTGCATAATTTAGATTTGCCTTTCTGTAGAGCAGTCGGGGCTATGATGGACTTCTGCTTTTATCTTTGGAAAAACAGGATGTTTCTTTTTAGCTGTGAATATGTCTATCTTACCTGTCACTGGAAACACAAATATATCTGTCATTCCATCTCATCATGACTCTTTCCCCAGCTCATGATACATTCCTTACTTTTTGCAATCTCTATACAATCTAAGCAGTATAACCAAAGCAGTATAACCAAACCTCTCCTTTTAGGTGTGAATACATTATATAGCAGGGATAACACCAGTCTGTGTTCCTATCTTTGTAGTTTTTAATCTGAATAAAAAGATATACATTATTAAACAGTATATGCAATCCAGTCTATTATAATATAATGGGGTACAATTTAGTATTATTTTTTCTTCATGGAGAAACACAATGTTTTATTGATGAGTTTGTTTAGAAAGTGAGCAACAGRTTTGCTGTAGACTTATAGGAAGGAGCTGCTTTTTTTATTTATTTTGCTATGTTTTGTTTTTCTTAAGAGAAACAGCCTTTAGACCACAGTTTGCAATCAGTGAATATTTATATTAGCAGCAATTATATCTGACTGTAATTATCACAGAGGAAAAGGTTAGAATAAAGTTTCTCCATTGGCCACCTGCTGTGAAGATAATTAAGCATCTCTATGGTTTCTTTCATTACTGCATTTAATAATAGCTAAATACCAGGGAATCTAGCCATAATTAGACGTGATTTGATGAAATACAGAGAGGGAGGGGGAAAAGAAGATAGAGATAAACAAAATCATGAGGGGATCTTAAGGCCTAGGTTTTCACTCTTAAGCTCATATGATCTGGAGTAGAACTGTAGAAAGAGACAAACATCAGGTAAGAACAGCTGAAAACACCAAAACAAGGGCATTCTGTAAAGATACCTCAAGTTAGACTGAATGTCTTTTCTGTCATGTGATTAATGACCTTATGCTCCATCCCTATGTGGTGCTCTGACAATCTGCCCTGTGGTATAGTCCTTGTCATTGCCCACTTTCTTGTGGTGTCTCCCCCAAATCATCTTTGCTTAAGTTTCCATTTAGTTTTTTTGTTCTTTTTTTTCTAATTAACTGAATTGAATTTTTCAGTCAAATGTCATTTATTATGGTTGTATACTACATTTTTTCCCATCTCTGGCTCATCTGCTATACATTGACTTTAAGCTCTTTGGGACAAGGACTGTCTGTTGTTGTGTATGTTTGTGAAGAGATCCAATCTGCTTAATATTAATACCAATTAGCATCTAAAGTTTAGAAACCTAGGGCTCAATTCAGTTGTCCACACAGAGGTACCCAATGTCATTTGAGTTATCCTTAAGTATATCACTTGGTCTCCAGTTGCTGATCTCATAGGATCTGGAGTATGAGGAAATTGAATTTACCACACATAGACAAGTAGTGCCATATCTCTTGCTCTATGGTATATAAGATATACATACATACCAGTGCAAATGAAGAAAGCAGAGAGTTGTACCAAATGGCACGACATGCAGGACATTGGTTTGTGTTTCCTATCAATCAATGAAGAAAGACCTGTACTGCTTAACCTACATTTGACGCATACACTCAGCTAGCCAAAATGAGCCCATTCTCACAAAGTGCCATAAGATTTCAGATRTTAATGGAGAGAAGCAGAAGCTCTTGAAGATGTCTGGGGAGAGAATCTATCTACATATATTCAGGCCCCTTCAAAGACACCAGCTTCTTTTCACATTCAGTGGAACCAGATTAGGCATTTGGAATGGTTGACTCACTATCCACCTAGAATTTAAGATACAAGTTAATCTAAATTGTGCAGATTGATCCTCTCCTAGAGTAAGTACTGCAGTGTCACATCTTTCTAAACAGAGCTTTTAATCTTCAATATTAGAATATATATTTAATAAAAATAATTTAATATTATCACCAGAAGAAAAACTAAGTATTTGAATGAGAGAGTAAATTTAACCTTCAWAATGAATTATGGTTATGCTATTTCCTCATTATTACATAAAAAAGAATGATGCAATGTAGTTCATACTCACTCAAGTTTTGCAAAAACTTGTAGGTTTCAGGATACAAATAAATTTGGAATAATTAATTGTTTAATTGTATAAAAATATTGAATGCCACAGTTCAGTTACACAATCAAAAAATAACATCTGATATTTGTAACTATCAGTTCAACATAATGATGTAAAATGAATGAGAGGGAATGACCTTTGAAATTTCCCACTGTTAGATAAAGATAGCTTTGCATAATGATTCAAAACTAATCATAATCTCATTAAATTTATAACCAGAAGCACTTGCTTAAAAAAGATTAAACAGAGTCAGAATCTACTATGTGATATAAATTCCATGGAAGACAGATAAAAATTAAGGTCAAATTTTTAAAATCTTAGTTTCTAAGGTACAATCTCTCATAAAATCCTTATTTACCATCTCTGTTGGGATAGCCAATATTTCTATTACCTGTTCTAATTTAACTTTTCTTATGTTGATTACCACTGTTTTATCTGAGGGAGTCAAGTATGCCCCCGCTATGGTTCACACTATGGTAAGCACTATCTACATTTTGCAGACGAGACACTCAACATAGCTGGCAAAATCTTCCTTTTTCTAAAGTGCTAACCTGCCTGGAATCACACAGAGATAATTGAACTCCATAAGAATTAAACACTTCATTTTCCAAAAGCTGTATATGTGTGGCGCTATAGACTTATGTACGTGTTGCTGAAGTCGTTTAAAGACAATCTGACTGAAATGGTGTCCTGAAGTTCCTCTTTGCTGGGTTCAATGTTCCAGATTAATCTATGTGGATTTAACTAGTTTGCAACAAGTTYAAGTACCTCTAGAGAGCTCTTAGTTGCATAAACTGGATTTGAGGAAGAAGTGAGGTCCAAATGTAATGATTCCTGTGGCTTCCAGATATCTGATACTTCAGTTGTCAGACCACTTCAGTACACAGACATTTCACTGATGATAGTCACTCCTTTAGGCAAGCGGACACCACCATCCCACCAATCTATGAAGCTTTACAGTACTCATGTAAGACAAGCTCTGCCCTCGGGAATGATTAGTATAAGAAGCACAGAAGCCCACTGAAGGACGAATCTTTGAGGGAATATAGCAAGATCATAATATTAAAAAAAAAAAAAATAGAATGGACAGACAGGGACCAGGGATGAGTCTTTTCAGAAGAACAAAGCCATACCATCGAAAATAAAGCTCTCATCATTGACTAGTCTTATTAAAATAGGTAATGTATTTTTAGAGATGCTAGGTAAAGAGTTACTGCGAGCTCTGTAGAGTTTATACCAGTCCCACAATTCATATATTTTTGTCTTGTTCCAGATGATGTYCACCAGTCTTGACCACAAACTGACCTTTTCTCTTCCTTGAATGTGTGATTTTCTCTATATGTTTGTTGTTGTTATAAATTGGATGATGCAGATAACTAAGGAACGTCCTCTTTCTTTGAATGCTCTCTACTGTGAAACATAATGACAGTTTCAAACACTGATATATAAGCCAGTGAATGGAATTTAAAGGGCAAAGAAAGCCAATACTTTTTCCCCGATGTATTTCAATTGCTTGATGTTATCAGTGGGTGTGATACAGTTTGCGCCAAAAATAGCAGAAGTTTTTAATATTGGAAAATATTATCTAATTATATATTATATAATGGGGGGATAAATTATTTATTATATATATCTATTATATCTATATAATGGGGAGTCACCATTAGTTACTGTAAGAACAAAGATTCTAGGAAAAAAATAGATCTGAAAGGATAAGAAGTCCAAACCTCACATTTCAATTAATGCATAAAACCTTATTTCCTGATTAAAAATATAATCAGTTTCCTGTTGTGTAATGGAAACTGAGAAAAAGCAGTGCAAATGTGTTGTACAACAGCTATTATGTGACACCTACAATTCTTTTTGATTATTCTCTTCATGTTCTGAAAATGGTCCATTAACCTTCACACTTTCATTACTAAAACACAATAACAAATGTGAGGAATAATATCACTCTTCTTTGGTGGTCTACAAATTTATTTTTGATATGTTGGTGAAATGAAAAGGGACTTTTAACTTCTTTTTATTTTCTACTTATAGGAGTAAGGGTTGGCTTAATATAAACTCTGATCGCTGACAACGGGTCTTGAATTGTTAATATGCATCGCAGGTCCTTCCTGAAACACTGGTGTGAGACTACTATAGGTCACTAATAATGTGAGACTACTATAGGTCACTGTCACTAATAGGTGACAGTGTCACTTATTCAACCATTACTGGGGATACCAGACATAAAAGTTCAGTCAGATAAATAATGCAAAGTTTCCAGTGCTTTTTTGTTTTGTTTTGTTTTGTTTTTTGTTTAATACTATAATTTTATTGCCTGGTCAAAATTTGAAACAGCAGATTGGGAAACAATGCAATGCACCTCAAAGAGCCACCAATGAACAGTTCAAGGATGAAGACTAGTGAATATCTATGAAGCAAAAACAGGTTGCAGGTTTTGTTGCAACAAGAGGTTTTCTGGTTTTATTTATGTTTTTATTTTGATGAAGATAGAATACTCTTTCTTCTAAAGACAAGAAGGATCTAGCTCATTTAAACTATTCTAACACTATGCAAGGTACTTCTCTTTCTGCCTCCCTCCTTCTTTGTATGTCAGGGAAATAAAAATAAACAAAACTCTGGTACTGTGGAACTTTTCCTCCCTCTAAAGGCTTGATGAGTAAGTGAGCCTTGGTCTCATTCCCCTGGCCATAGTGTCACAACATGAAGCTGATTGATAGTAGAGAGAACTGGTTAGATAACAAGCAGCAATATCACACAATCTTCGTTCATCAAAGGGGATCAAAACTTGGTCTCCATTTCTGCTTACGTTATAACAAATATAAAACCTTCATAGGTGGAAGGTGGAACAATTATCCCTGTTTATATCTGTTACTGTTTTGGATTCAGGAATTCAAAAAGCATCAGAGAGAATCATAAAGGAAAGTTAGTGGTAACCCAAAATTTTCTATACGATTGTACTGAAATTGTAGTAGAACCAAGGTAGAACAGTGAAAGTATCATTTTAAAAGTTTAGTGTTTTCCATATTCACTCTAGATCTCTATCTGCGTCTGTAGGAATAATTGTTCTAAATACATTCATTAGGTGAACCACAAATAAACATAAGCAACAACCGTAACAATAAAACAGGAATAGATTTAGCA
The DNA here is from genome assembly GCF_003342845.1 of Nothoprocta perdicaria. Lineage (NCBI taxonomy): Eukaryota > Metazoa > Chordata > Aves > Tinamiformes > Tinamidae > Nothoprocta > Nothoprocta perdicaria. Next base: position 1,869,012 of record NW_020454561.1, read on the forward strand.
CCACAATGCTTGTTCCGAGCTCTTTAGTTCCCATTTCCAGCAAGTCAAAATGTATCTTGCAGGTCAGATCCAAATGATGCAGTTCTTTAGGGTGCATATGGCTATAGTGTAATCAATTATTAGCAATTTGCCAGTGCATTGATTTGGCTCTAATCGGTCACATCAAATGACATCAAGTGGTCTGAGTTTCAAACAACTCCTAATTAAAAGTGCCAAGAAATTTTGAAAATCTGGATGCTTCATTTAGGTCCTTACTGCATGGACAGTCTCCTCTGAAAATGTATTTTTAACATGGCAGCTTCAAAACATGGCTTCAGAAAGAGCCATGTTCTAAAAGCATCACTTTATAGTTTAAATAGCCTTTATGGTGATCAGGAGGAAAACGTTGCTATGTAAACTGCTACATAGGCAGAAAAACCCCTACAATCATGAGCAAACTGTTTTATAGTATACGGTTCTCCAAGTTAGTGTGAAAAAAAATAGTGAAGTAGAAAGCTTWAATAATTTCTATATTTATGCAAGGTTTTAAATTATCTGATACGGAAATTGCTTTTAACTTCTGTTTTCAACTGCCTTTAAGTACCATATAATTTTTAATGTTTATGTTCAACATTAAATGTTCTAAGCTGCCTGAGTTATGAAATAATAAATATGAATAAAAGCAAAACAAAAATAAAATGATTCTAAAATTTGTTCAAGAATATTGAAGAGCCGTGTTTATTCATCTACGTTGTTGGTATTAAAAAAGAAAAGGAAAAACACAAGAAGGAGAGGAAGGAGGCAATAGGGAATGAAAAGATACAAAAAGAATATAGACTCAACTAATTCATGAGTCTGACTTCAGACCTTTACATATTTCATCTGCACATTTCTCTACCAWTTGTCACACAGAAATGTGTTAAATGTCATGACTATAGGAATTAAAACACTAAGTTCAACAATTCAAGGAATATCAAACAAAAGCCTTAAGGGCTGGTACACCTGGGACATCATTGACTCTCCTGTTGCTATGCCACACTGAACTCTGTCACATATACCTTCTGCCAGAGTAAAATGAAGCTGTCACTATTCTACCTGGGAAGAAAGAACTCCGTTAATTCATCTAAAAAATATATTTTTACCTGTATTGCTATTCTATTGCCATTACAATACTGCAATGTACAAACTTTACTGTAGAAGTAGATACTGAATCTTACTTACTGAACTTAGCAGTTCAGTAGCTTTTGTATTTTATGCATGCAATTCTTAAATATGCAGGACATATTAACGACTATGTTTTAAGACCTTCACATTTTTCCTTCTGTCAAATGCACAGGAAGATGGATAATCAGTTGTTCTGTGATCAACTTTGATTTTCCATAGGTCATCCAGAGCTATCATGCTGATCACCTCAAATGTTTCAGAATAATTTTCGTTTGGTGCTTTCCTCTTCTCATACTCATCAATATTGACATGTAGCTTCTCCCTCCATGCTCTACCTTCTTTTTTCTCCTGCATGAATACAGATCTGAATATGTAACCCAGCTGGCAACTGGTGAACAGATGGGAGCATCCCTTCTTGTCTCCCAAATGCGAGTATTAAGCAGCAGCAAAGTACTGCTGTGTAATACAGGGTTTTAATTGGCCAAATCCTTTCTGCATTGAAGTTCTTAAGTTGTCTAAGTGCAACAGTAATGATTTCTTTTATATAGTGGGTCATTAGCTGCAGCTCTTACAGAGGAGGAATGCAAAGCTGTACCTCTCTGGAGTGTTCCCAGGCCATTAGAATAGCAGTCAGGTCCAACAGGGCAAACTCCAATTTTCTCTTTGCATCTCAGCCATTCTGCAGAGCTAAATAAAAATCTCTGGGGTTAGAAAAGGAGGAAATAGAATGAGTGTATTGTCTCAGTAACAAATCCTCAAGTAGTTGAAGAGAGTTGTTCTATTTTCTTTCCTGCTCCTACTGCTGTTTATTCAATTGCTCTTGAAAGCCAAAATAAGTAAGGATTACTTAATTGAAGTGATATAGAGAGATCAAGTTTAAGAAATATCTCTTTAGTTAGTGTTTTATATTGTCTAATTTGTGGTAACTCCGTGTTTAGCATGTTGAACATGTTTTTTAAACAGATGCTGAAATTCTGCTCTGGAATCTTGTATTGTTCATGTATTCTCTGCAATTCAAAACTACAGATTTGATTCCATAACAGAGGTGTAGTATTTCTTTAACTGAAAGTAGATTGCAGAAGCCTATGTTTCACCTCAAACTTTCTATGGAAAGAAATAGTTAAAGGATGAGTTTTAATTTATCCTCATATAGGTAAGTAAATTAGATTAAATGATTGATATTATACAAATGTTATTTCTCCCCATTAACTATGAAGAGATCTAAGGGTGACTAGCTCTGATGTTGATATATACCACGGGCTTCATCTACACTGATAAATGAAAAAAAATTGGGGAAAAATCCTTGCAAGTGAAGGCTTTTCTATTATATGAAACAGCCCACATCCATTCAGTTAAATTCCTTTACCTTCTAAAACAAGATGCCTGCATCTAAACTGTCCATTGTTCTCTGACCTGTCTAACTCCCAAATTAGATCTGCAATTGTATTAATAGATTCTTAGTCTATGCTAGTTCAATGCTAGTGCCTGGGATTATTCCCTGGTATTTTCAATTTTTCAGTGTAGATTTGGCTATAACATTGAACAATAATACTATGGAACCATAATACTATTTACATGTGAATTAGTTACCTGAAGGCTGAAAAAAAAAAAAAAAAAAAAAAGAAGAAGAAGGCTAAAGAGATGTTATGGGACTTTTAGAAAAGGAAGGCCTGCAAATAATTTTTAGCAGGATTCTTTATAAAAATATGTGTGTTCAGGGTAGGACAAAAATTAATGGAAGGCTCTAGAATATCAAAGATTTTATTAGCTTTAGTAAGTATCTTCTTGTACAGCACCTGAAGGCCCCACTGGTGCATTCGGGTGTCATTCTTTGCCAAGTGCAGGATTTTGCTTTTGCCTTTGATTAATGTCATGAGGTTCCTGTTGGCCATTTCTCTAGTCTGTTGAGGGCCTTCTCAAAGACGGCCCTGCCCTCAAGCATATTGACCACTCTTCCCAGTTTGATGTCATGCACAACTATACTGAGTATGCACTCCAAGTCATTCTTGAAGATTCATGAAGAGAATTAAAGGTATTGGCCCCAGTATTGATCCCCAAGGAATGCTACTAGATATGGGTTGCCAGCTCCACTTTGCACCTCTGATCATAACTCTTTACGCCAGGGAGTCCGATAAGTTTTGCATCTGCCTTATTGTCCACTTATCTCACCGATTATGATTCATATACTAAAATATTGTTGGAACTTAAATCTGTGTCTCACAGACAATAAACATCACCCTGAGCCTGCAGTTATGCTTTTCTAAGCAGTAAGTTGCATTTCCCAACTGTGGATATGCTAATGCTTACATTTCTGAGATTACAATGTTGACACAGTACATATGTGATGACAACTGACAAAAAAAGCACTCACAAGAACAAATAACCAAGAACCATTCATAGCTACACTCACTCACCTAACTCTAAAATTTCCTTGTTAATTAAAATTTAAAAATATATTTTGGATGGTAACATGCACAGAGATTTCAACAAAATATGGGAAAAAACACTTAGTATATGTTATCACCTATTACTTTTTCATTATCTACCAAATCACTGAAATTAGAAATATGACTAAAATTATATTAAAAACATATAAAATAGGCATCACAGTAGAGCAACTCTAAATTATCCAGATAACTAATTTATTCAAATAAAATGGCTGTCTCTAAGTTTTAATTTGTCTAAATCAAGCCTCATTAAAAGAAAATATCTATGCATTTCAAAATTATGTATCTTTATATCATATGTAGTCATGTAATTTTTCTGTATGTAATCCTACAACTACCTAACAAAGAAAATTACATTACTCAAATATTATCTTCCATTTCAGTAAAATTCATCTTTTATATATTATATATATACTCACAATTATCCTTTAGAAATAATGACATTACAGATAAGGTTACCACCAATCGTAATTAAAAGTCTACATGATTATATTTCTTCAGTGTTTGTAAAAGATAAAGGAGATTTGCTTGTCTAATAATGAGAGTGCAAGCATATTTCTATTAAATCTTAACAACATTAGGTCCTGTAGATCAACCACACATATTTCTTATCTGTTCTGCTCCAATATTCAATTCATTTAAGCAATTACAGACTTCATTCAAGTATGTTAGAATTTTTTATAAGAGAAAGTAAATGGATCAGACCAGATATCTCTGACAATGCTGGGACTAGGAGCATGAGGAACTAGGACTTGGCTCAGGAGTTTGTAAATCACTGAGATAACTGTTTTTGAGAGAGGTGGACCACAGAAGAAGATTAAGTCAAGCCAGTCCTCAGTAGAGGGAATCATACAGCATAAAGCCAAGCTGGACCTAAGCTAACAGGTTGAAACAGTATTCCTACATGAGACTACTTCTCTCCACCTCTTTCCTGTAAAGATAGGGGAGCCTTGACATACTAACTGCCATATAATAATATGTAGCACCTAAGATGTAGGTGCTATAGCACTGAGCATTAATCATGGATGACCTTTATGGCTTACAAACACGGTATAATATAGTGTTAGTACAATCCATGTGTCTACCTACCTGGTACAGAAAAGAAATTCCTCTGAACAGCCTTCCTTTGGCAGCAATCACCTTCCCATGGCAGCCCCTGCACATAGCCACTGCCATGGCATTCATCGCCTTTCTCATTCTCTCAACTCCAATGTTAACCCCAATACTAACTCTGGACTTTTTTTCTAGTTCCAGATAGGGACATAGACCATAACTTGTGGTGTTGATGAGAAAGTCATCCCAGCACAGGTTTGTTGGCAGCACTCACCTCTCCTTGGCAGATCCTGAAGATGCCCACTCCAATGGCTTCTTTCCCCTTTCACCTTCTCACCTAACCCAAACCCTAACCCTAGACATTTTTTTCAAACCAACGCTGGTGTGGAAGACATTATATGAGGTGCAGAAAAAAAACTTTTCTCAACAAAACTCTCTTGGTAGCACAAATATTCCCCTGACAGCCTCTCCTCACAATCTCTCTAACAGCATTCCCATTTCACCTTCTCTCAATGCTAACCCTAATCTAATTCTCTGACTTCTCTTTTAAGACCAGATCTGGTATGGAAATCAACACCTGTTGCAGAAAAAGCAACTTCTCTCAGCAAAACTCCCTTGGCAGATGCTGAACGCACCCACTCCAGTGATATCCTTCCCTTTTCTCCTCTCAAGCATTACCTAAATCTAACTCTGGATATGTTTTTAKCCCAGGCTGTGACAGAGACTACCATATAAGGTGCCAAAGAGAAACTTCCACTAGCACAGCTCTCCAGGAAGCACTCAGGTTTGTGACCCTCTGCACACATACACTCTGATGGAATTCTAACCCCAATCCTAACACTAAGTGTAAACCAAAAAATAACCTTAAGTCTCTCTGCCTCTATACTAGATTTTAGTCT
>NW_020454561.1:1874603-1887799 GCF_003342845.1 Nothoprocta perdicaria
CTGTCTAAATTTGGAGATTTTATAGGGCCAGCAACTATCCATACAGACCTTCTATTGGCCTTGATGTGACTGGAAAGAGGACGTTTTCAGCTCACACACTGGCAGATCCATCTTTATGTACATGCTTTGTAATCAATGCTAGTACACAAAGCAAAAATAGCAAAGTCCTGCCTGCCAGCAGGGGTACAAAGTAAGCACTGTTTATCTACCTACTATAGACGTTAAGAAAAAGTTCAGAACAAGTAAAAAATTCTGCTGTGTTCACATCTGCCATTGAGGTAACTGTTATTCAATTTGTGAATGCTCTAGCACAAAGGATCTAAAATAACCTGCAGCATTGACTACATTTTCTCTTCAGAAAAAGAAGAAAGACTAGAAAACATAGAGACAGAAAATGTTGAAAGCAGAATGAAATTAGAGAGAAGGCAGGGAGAGAGAAACCAACCAAAGTCAAACAGCTAGGCACAGCAGAGACAGGCTTTTGAACAAGACATTACAGAATGATGTTGCTTGCATGCAGATGTGAGCTGTGAGGTAATTACATGTAGGGGAAAAGTAGTGCAAATTAAAACTTTCTTGAAAAACATAGAAAAATGATGTGCAACCAGCACAAATACTTATTTGTAATACTGATGCATTATGCTCTGTCAAAAGGAAACTCCTTTTGTATAGAAGCAATGTGTTGATGTTTTCCTTGATGATCCATGCAAAATATTAACAACACTACGTTTTTTTCTCTTCCTTAGTATTTTAACTCTATTTAAAATAGACTGTGCTTCACTTTTCTGCTTAGAAGCATAAGTATGTTTTCCAAGAGTTGGAAACATGACATTTTATATGTTATTTTGTTATGATGGAAGTACAGCTCACTAAAAAAYTAAAATCTATCACTAATGGCTAAAATCCTATGAAGAAGCTGGTATGGTATGGAAATAAAATCAATTTATCATCTTCACTGAATAGGGGGAAAAAAAAAAAGCAGCAGTTCTGGAATTCAGTCTCTATATCTAATGTGTAAACTGCATAAGACAGAAAAGTCATGTTTAGAAATGAACTCCACCAGCAGTACAAATCTGGAAATCATACAATCATAAAATCRTTATGGTTGGAAAAGACCTTCAAGATCATTGAGCCCAACAATAAACCCTTTGACACTATGCCTGTTAAACTGGGATTTCTACAAAAGTGGGTGGAGTTACTCTTTGGCATACTGGGCCTTGTGATTATGTGTAAATATTTTCCAGGATATTAAGCTATRCCATGTTATAATAGGCCTAAAAATATTATTGTAGCAAAATCAAATGAAATATTCGCCTTTGTGTGTTCTTCTCAGGCATATAAAAAGCTTATTATATGCTCAGTATGATCAGTGTATTTTCCTAATCCCCAAATATGCTTAGACCTATTTTTCCAATCAGTTAGAGAGTTAATTAGATTTCTAGTATCCACGAGTTTATGTTCACTGAACTCCTAGATTTTTCCCTTTGCAAAATACTTAAGAACATTGATTTTTTGTTATAAGGATGCTGTTATGAATTGTCACCTGCTTACTAATCATGAGACTAACTTCTATTTCATCCTTCTCTGGCTGTATTGATTATTATATTGATCTTTCTATTCAGTGTGTACTTGCTCCTTTAGGCTTTTAACAAAATGTGCCTTTTATTTTGTGTTTCTATAGGTTTGCTTCAGACAAAAGCATTAAAGGATGGCAGTGTGCTTCTTGTAAAGTCAACTCTTTAAACTATAATCTGTGATAAGCAATTGATTTTTAATAAAGACTGTTTTCTCTTTCTAGTGTAAGAGACAAAAGAGATTAAATTTGAAGGAGAAAAGATTATCATTTTTAATGGAGGAAAAAGGAAGAAATAGAATGATGTGGGAAAATTTTGCAAGAACTATAAATGTTAAATATCAAGTAACAGCACATATGAGTGTTTGGGGCCTCATAAAGTATATATATTTATATATATTATATAATAATATGCAAAACTATAAAAATAAGAAATCTGTCAACTTTTGAATGTAGATCTTTATAATTCTTTATATATTTGTATATTCGTTATTCATTTGTATATATTTAATATAGTTTTTTGGCTGGTTAGTGTAGTCTAATTGCCCTAGATACTATAGTATACCAAATAGCATACTACAAAATAAAATACACGGGAAAAATCATTGTCACTGCAAACAGAGTTAGAACTCCTGCATGGAGTCCCTGAGAACTGAGGACTGAACCAGACACTTTAAATCTCTTTCCTCTTTCTTCTCAGAAAAAAAAAAAAATATATATATATATATATATATTTATAAATAATAATATTTAAGTACATTAATGTTTGAACACCAATTTGGTAGGAAAACTACCCCATCTAAAAGTGGATCCTTTTTTGTTTTGAAATATCTACAAAATATTTTTAATGATTTCTACACCTGCTTTAGTGAATTTTGTTTAACCTTCTATGCCCTGCTTCCACTTTTAGGTCTCAAACCAGTAACATTCTCTTAAACAATTTTATAAGATTTCAGTTTTATATGCAAGACCAATTACCTTTTGAAATAAAAAGCACCAAACACAACCTTCTTTCAGATTATTCATAGCCTAATTAAGCCTAAATCATTTTTATAGAGAAGCTTAAATCCCCTTTTGAAACATTTCAGAAACAAGCCAGAATTAAAACAAATGATATGACAAGATGAGAAAATGAAGGATTTCTAATAAGAGTACTTTGAAAAAATTTGCATCTTGAGTTGTGCATTTAATACCTAAATATGAGAAAAAACATCATGACACAATATATATGGCTTATATAATGGTTTCAGAAAATTTGGTCATTATCATTTAAACCAAAATTTTAATTTCATCTCAATAAACTATTAATATATAGAAGGCTAAATTCTATTACCCAGCTTTATTTTTGCATATTCAATGCTTCTTGAATTTTCATGAAAGCAGTGACTTCCAAACAATCAGACATTCATATATGTATAATATAAATAAATACAATTCATGAATAAAATTCATAATTGATTTTTGTTCCTTTTTTATCAGGAAATTATCTATTAAATATAAGCAACATTTTTCTCAGCCCTCCCTGAGTAAACTCATTCAGTATTTCATAAACATAGTAAGTCACCACAGTTCATGAATTGTGATATGTTATACTGTACCTAGTTTCTCTGATAGCATTCAGTCCTAAACTTCAAGCTATTTTAAACTTCATGTATTCTTTACAGAATTTGTGAAATATTCCTTCACAACTCACACCAAATCATGTGTTTTCCTTAATTAAAGATGTTATTAAGCTTGTTATTCATAGTTTGTCAATAACAGTTAAGTTAAAGATGGATAAGTATATCATTATAACAAGTAGTAAACAAAAAAGGTGGATGACTTCAGATGACTAGTGACTGCTAGTCACCTACGATGTTTAGATAAATAAACAGGAAGAAACTTGGAGCATTTCTCTGTATCACAATATACAAATGAGAAGCAGGAGCAAAGAGCTTTTGGGATACTCTGTTTCAACTTATTTTTTTTTTTAGTGTTCATTTCAGTAACAACAACAATTAATGAWTTAATGGCATGAAGCAAGTTCCATCAGAACCACAGTATTCTCTGTTAATAAGATAACACAGTCTTAAAGTCTGGCACTGATGTAATTCCATAGGGAAGGAGAGTAAGGATCTATCAAAATGGATAAAAGTGGAGAGACGTGCATTCCAGGAGCTTTAGAGGAATCTCCCTGGTATGAAAATCCATGTATGTCTCCCTCTGAAAATGAGATTGTTTAGATTTGATTTTATTTTCTGCTTCCTGTTGTTATAGCTATACCTAAGGGATAATCACTGAGATATGGCATGTTTGCTATTCTATATTGATATGAAATGATTTAAATGAATATTTTAGGTGTGTTCAGCTATACCTCTGTTTATATTTTGGTTAACTAGTATTAACTTTTTACTTTCTGTGATTTCACGTGATCCCTGCTTAGGGTTGTTGTTTTGTTTCCTCTAAATTCAATTCTGTTTCAGGCAGAAATGCTGATTTTTGCTGAAACCAGTGAAAATCACTGAAATAATAATAGTGGTACTATTTTTATTATTACTATTAGCATCACTTTTATAGAACTCTCACGGAAGGACAGACAACATGGGAATGTCACTCACTAATCAACTATCTGACAGTAGAAATCAAATCTTGTACTATAAAATCCCAATTTATACAACATCTACTCACTTCTATTCTCCTTTTTTTGATCATCTTCCTATCAACTAATTCACCACTACACCCTTCAAATATAATGTATTGAATAATAAAAATGAAATAGATTATGTAGAAAATGTTTTCACATTCAATATGTTTCTAAGGCTTTCACAGATTAATGATTTACATATTGGTGCTACTGTGACTTAAGGATGATAAGAAACTGATTTGTGTGTAGTGATTCATAATTATAAGAATGAATGTGAACATAAATTATTTTTTGTGTGTATCAATAATTAAAGCTATTTTTAAAGTTACTGAMAGTTTTAAGAAAGAATATTGTATGGGATCTCTATAGGTTGGAATGGATTTTCTGATTATAGGAAAAATGCCAAGCTGCACTGGTAAATTTACATTCTTAAAACTACCTCACACATTATCAAAAACAAATTATAAATTCACTTATTTGTGTAAAAGTGAAAATATTTAATTTTCCATTATCTTCTTCAAATGTAAGGAATAGCACAAGAAAATGCAAATTAGATGTTTTTCCTTTTTRTCTACCTGAGCAAATGCTGAAAAAAATCTTGCAGTGCTTCATGGGTCTAGTGATTTAAATGTATTTAAGCATTATTAATTTTCTGAAGTCATTACTGATTCATAAAAAGAACTAATTGAGACTACCTTTTATCACTTCTAGAGATTTTCAGTGGATGTTATTAAAGAACACATATATCCTGTATTTAGGGAAAAAAAATGTTTTTACTGCTATCACCTTGTACATAAGAAGATTTTTATATTTTGCCTGACTTTTAAAATGCTTACTGAAATATATTTGTTGTATTAATCACACTGAGTTTCAGCTGCAGTAACAGTATTAATGGCAGAAATCAATATCACTTTTGCCTATTGATATTAGAAATATGACATTAAATGAATAATATATACATTTTGCATAAATGTTTCCTCTTTGCTCCTCCCAATTAAAATATAAATCATTTACCTATAAATTTTTGCATATATTTCCACAGTTGACTTTGGGCTAAAGATTGCCCTAGCATCTTCCCTCATTCTTTATTACTTCAAATTTACATAGTAGCCACATATTTCAAATATATTAGTAGTGTTTGTAGTAGTGTTTATATCCCAAGTGCTTTCCCTGAGGGAAAAGATGTGCCTCTCTGGGATGGAAAAAGTTAGTTTAATGCATATCAATTCAACTTCTAATTGCATTCAGGCCTGACTGGCTTCACCCTAACATAGTGAACTTGTTTTCAACTATTCCCAAGATTAAATCTGGCCTGTCCAGAAAGCAATTTAGGATTTAGAGAAAGTGAATCATCATTTGCTAACCTTTCATTGATTGCATCTACATTGGTGATTTGAAGGATCTTCCTTTTTGGAAGGAGAATTCAAGCTTCTGCAATGCAACAATTTATGTGTTTAAGTAACCTTATGCCATTCAAATGTAAGTTGATGCAGAGAATCTGAGACAGGTGTTGAGAATAATGTTATAAACAAATTATTTGCTACAGAGAGTCAGTAATGATAATATGTATTGAARTATATTGAAGAAAGAGAATAAAATGATTGAGAGTTAAAAAAAAAAAGAGTATGTAACTAGTCTGGGAAGTAACTACTGGTGTTGGTCTAAGATCAGTCTTGGGAGTAAGAACACTCTTGCTTCATGTTTTTYAAAGACTTTGACACAATCCTACACCACTCTTTTCAATGGTCTTGTAAAAAATGCATTCAGCAAGTACTGGTGAAATTTAGTTCAGATGATACACATTTGTTAAAATTCATTAATATAGAAGGCCAGAATATTTGTTGATTTGTTGGAAATTTGTTTTATGCATATTTAACAAATTAACAGTAAATAATTGAATGTGACAAGATGCACCATTAAAATGACTATTCTGATTTCAGACATGTTACCATTCATAAAATAGAAGTATGGATGTTAAAACAAAGGACAATGGTGAAAATAATAGAGTATTTATAGTGCCAGTAAYGTTAACATTGCAGCAAAGTGAAAAACAAGATGTAAATATATCTATAAGACATTATTCCTGCCCCATCAAAAATATGCATATATGCACACATGTGCAATTACTGTGTACTCTTTTTATACCCTGTAATACTATCACTAAATAAATCCTTACAACATTTATTCACTCATTAAAATATTCTTTCAGCATCTTTCCTTTTCTTCTTAATATCTTTATACATTTTGTTTTTTTATTATTATCATTGTTTTTGTATGTCATATTCTGTCTAACATTTTCTTTTACCCTTTGTTTCTCTCTCAAATGTGCTTCTAAGGAATTGGTCTCCAGAAAATACTATAATTCTCTAAAACCTAACAACATAGACAATCAGCATAACGAAATTTATTAAACTAAATGTATCAGGACCATCTGGCAACTTCTTGAGCAACACAATTTCATATTTCTTAAAAAATATTATACTCTTCAATTTCATTTTTCACACTATCAGCYCAATACACTATTCTACATGTTCCTTTGTTTCTTCAGGAAAATCAGAAAACTAAATGAGTTCTTATGACAACAAATCTATGAAAGCTGTTATATAAAGCTGTTATACTAATTATAACTTTTTGGAACATACCATTTGAAAGTATAGTATTTGAGGGTTTTTTTGTTCTTCAGGTTCATAGAATCACAGAATCATAGAACCACAGAACGGTTAAGGTTGAAAGGGACCTCTAGAGATCATCTAGTCCAACCCCCCTGCTCCAGCAGGGTTACCTAGAGCATTTGGTACAGGGTGGCATCCAGTCACCCTGGCAACAGGGTTTTGAAGACCTCCAGAGAAGGAGACTCCACAACTCCCCTGGGCAGCCTGTTCCAGGGCTCTGTTACCCTCACAGTGAAGAAGTTCTTCCTCATATGGAGATGAGGTTGGTATATCAGCCATTATTATCAGCATAAATTGTGTAAGCCAAAGGTATGGACTGAATTAATGTCCATGGACTGAAAGATCTTTAGCCAGCACAGTCTGCAGGACTTACTACTATATATTACATACCGAATATACAGAGTGGAAATTTTGCCTGGCCAGAGGATAAAAAAGTAAAATAAATCAGGAGTTGGTTGTACAACAGGAGTTTTCACTGAGATTTCTCTTCAGAGTYTTATAGTAAATGGAGTACAAATTAACACGGCTAGAGATTCAGCCTAAGAATTAAGCAAAGAGGGATTTGCTTAATGCAATTTTCTTAATGTAAATTTGCTATGGTATCTGCATATGAKCTTCTACGTATCATGTAAGTTTCTCAGCAAAGACAGTATAATAACCTTAGCAAAAAGAGTATAATAACTTGATTCAAGTGGCCCATACATTTGCAACTAATTCTCTAGCTCTGTATCTTATGGCTACATATATGAGAGCAACATGGTGCATGCTATAGCMTGTCACACTTTGCAGCAGCCAAGAGGGCTTCGACTTTTGAAAGTGAGTAGAAGTCCTTGCACAGAAAGTGAAGTGTGTGTCTGAGAAAAATAATCAAGGGACTCCAGAGGGCTAGTCAGTGCTCCCTACAATCCTTATTTTGGTCATCTGAAGCTGTCATCTTAGAATTTTAATACTTAGTGTACACAAAAAACATAAAGAAGTTCTGCAAATTTGCCAGTTTATTTATTAAAACAAGAGTAGAATTCTCTTAAAAAATTCTGAAGTATGAGAATTGACCATAGGCCTCTTCAATGTGATTAATGGTCAGAAATAAGCACTTAAAAGAAGCAAATAATCTAATCACAAGTTTACTTTTGAATTGAAATAATCTTTCTCTAAAACTGACTCCTCTTTGATTTCTATATCACAGTGGCTAGACAATTACTTCATCTATACTTACTTAACTACACTCTTGTTGCCTGAAGTTATGTAATTCATTTACTGTTAGATGGATTTGTTTACTATTAGAATAGTGATATCAGTAGCACATTGCTGGTTAATGTATATCATGTGCATTTTTTGCTGATATACCTTGTGCTAATAAAGTTGTATGCACACTGAAAGAATGAAACACCATCTTTTGGATCACAAAAATATTTCAAGGGCTGATCTGCTCATCTACACTGAAGTAATATTGTACCAAGAGAGTTAATAATATTACTGACTATAAAGCAAGAAAATAGTTAAATATTTTTTAAACAACAAACTATATGAAAATATATTGTGACTGCTATATAATCTATTAATTCTAATATTTCACTTATATCTATATTTATAGAGCAGAGTACCCACATATAGAAACAGATATTGAAATAAAGACAGTCAAGATTTGGAGTATGAGTATGCCAATTTAGAACAAAACTAATTACATATCTGTAATTAGTCAGATATGGAACTCAGTGTAAGATATGGTCAAAGGGTAAAATTTGTTTTACAGGTAGAATCTTCACTTGTTTAAGGATTCCAGAATTTTTAGTTTGAGAAGATCATCCTGGTTCAYTCTGAAAAGGTCCCAAAATATCTTTACTATAGAGCATAATATGCAGTATTGTAAGTCATTCTGTAATTACACAATCTACTTATACAGAAAAAAAGCAAAGTCATAATATATCAGAACCTCTTCTATAGTAATGTACAAGATTATACCTCTGAACTTCTGATTCGACTTTATTTTAACCTGTTAATAAAAAATGCTTTATAATAGGGATGAATTATAATACTCTTGAAATCTTTATTCAAGATTAACATATTTGCAATTTACTACAACTTTTACTGGGCAATATTTTCATTGTGTGAGATGAAATCATAAGGAATGTATCATTCCTTGTATAATAAATTTCATTCCTTGTATAATAAATTTGATCTTATAATCAAATTATTTCTTATTGTGTCAATATGGAACCAGTCAGAAATAAGAATTCCTTTTTTTTTTTTTTTTCCTTTTAAATAAGAATGTCAAATAAAAAACAGAAATTAATGATGAACTTTCCAGAAATATTTTAAGACAACAGCCTATAAGAAAAAAGGGACTCCGTGATCACTTTATTTTTAATCTCTGACCAAAACATCCCCACAAAGCTGCATTTCTGATGCCATTACAATGCTCASTCTTGCAGTTGCAAAGTGTAATTGTGTATATACATGTATGGTAGAAATAACCAAGCAATTAATTCTGGACCTGTGATGCAGAAAGAGGGATGTAACTAGAACAGATATTTGCTATAAATGTATGGTAAATTCAGCAGGGGTTGGGACAGAGAACTTTGTAAGGGTCTTTCAATGAAAAATTCTCACATTCAGGCCAGGCAGGCTACCAACAGCAAGTAAATATAATGAGTAAAAAGGTAGAGTATATGAGTATAATGAGTAAAAAGTATCTACTGCACTGTCGCCTTTATATTTAGCATCAGTTCCAGGTTTTGTGCTGCATTTGTATTTGAACTACAATTGAATTTAAAAACAGTTTACAAAGGAAAAAGAAATGTAGAAAATATTTTTTTTCTGCACATGAATAAATATGAAAATATGTTCTATGTGCTTTTGTTCAAATAACTGATATTCTGACTGCATATAATTAATTCAAACAGACTGAAATGAACAAGAAATGAAACAATAACAAAGATAGGGATATCAAAAGTCTTTGATAGAACCGTGGAAAAGCTGTTAATTAGAATATACCCCTGCCTAGTTTTGTCTGGGAAACAGGATTAATTTTTCTCAGGACTAAACCTAGTATCAAAGGAAACTGCAAAACCTTTAAACTTCTGGATTAGACAGGAAAGATGAAATACAATAAGAGCAATGTATGTATGTATATGTGAATTCATTAAAGTATGTGTGAGAGAGAAAAAGAAGAAAAAGTGTCAAAGAAATACTACTACAGCAAAGCAGTTACTTTTCAGACATAAAATGTGATTAACTCAGATGAGAAAAAAAAAAAAAAAATTGAAAGCTTGCAAAGAAAGGTAAGTATCCAGAGGCTATAAGAATGAGTATAATGATTAAATGCTGTATATTGTACACTTTTCTTGATGGTATTTCTGCTGAAGTGAGAAAAAAAAAAATCTTTCTTTTACTCAGTGAAATCTGTCACTAGCACCATCAAAAACTGGAAAAGCTTATGCATGTTGAACCCAATTGGGTTTGTTATGATAACACAGATAGAGTAGATGATAGAAAGGGAATGAAGGATCCAACACGACTGAGTTATATGATTTCATGACTAGGAGAGAAATATTTTCTGATAAAAGATTGTATTTGAGAGGAACTTACAATGACCAGGACCAGGAAGTCATTCTGAAAAAATGACAGCCAACTATGGCAGAAGAGTTGCTGAGTGAGCTATATCTAGAAAGGAAGAAGAGCAAAAAAAGACATTTCTTAAACCAGCTATGAATACTCTCATGGATAATAAGATAGCAGTTGTTGTTTAGAGACCATTATCTTTTCTCCAAGAAAAAAGTGGTTTTTTTTGTTTGTTTGTTTGTTTTTTATTTAAGCACATAAATATATAAATATATGTATACATCTGAATATATGTACAAGTATACATGTGTGCGCTTTTGCATATATTAGGAAAAAAAAGTATTGGAAGGGATGATTCTTGTGCCTTCTTTTCCTTCTGACATTCATCCTGATGGTGTATTACACTAATGCATCACCAGAGTGAGAGTGATCACTGTTATGTATCGATGACATACATCTTTTTAACACTTTCATTCTACTGCTATATTATTATAATACATTTTAAGTGCATTAGCTGGAAAACAAAGGCACATATTCCTAGATGATCATCAGAGACATAAAGATTTTGTCATATATTTTTCTAAACACATATATATTGACTGTATAGACAAGCCCCATCATTTAGATGGTCTATATTTATTGAGAGCTTAATTTGAAACAAGGGAAAAATCAAAGGTCTTTTTCTGCAAATTACAATTCTTAAGCAGTTCTTTAATATGCATATATTAAAATCACCACAAGTCTAGGAATTTATCCTGGCCCTCTTTTATTTAGCAGTACAGGCGCAGCCTTAAATGTTTAATTTTTAGCCAACTAAAAATGAGACCAATTAGAACAGAAATTACGCTGCTAATGAACTGATAAATTTTTAAAAACGTGGGTCACTAAGTTAGTGAGTAAATCTATATCAAGTTAAGACACTTTATTTTGTAGATCCTTTGATTTACCTTATTTTGAATATCTAGAAAGGATAAAGGAGGAGATAACACAATAGCTCTAAGTAATAGTATCTAGGTATCATCTTGAAAGATCATGGGGAGCCTGTTAACTTCATACACCTTTCCTGTTTCTCTGATGCACTAGGACTTTTTCATAGCTTTTTCATAGCTTCTGAATCAAAACACTACAAAGCATTAACATCTTTTATTCCTGAGTGTTTGTGTGTTTAGGGAAGGTAAGGAAGAAAAAAGGAAACGGAAATCTGTTAGAAAACATAATGACAGAGATAAAAAGACTATTTGTAAAAAGACAGAGACAAACACAGTGGTCAAAGTTGGAAATGAGAGAGAAAATAATTCTTCCAAGATTTTGAGTGTGTGAAATTCAGAAAGAAAAAGAAAAGATATATGTTTGTATATGTGTGTGTTTGTGCATGCATATGGGTATAAATATTATTATCCTTGTCTTAAAATAAATATTTTAAGCATAAATCTAGCATGCTGAAGTGTTACGATTACTGCTATTACTCTGAAATGATTRTATGAGAACATGTAATATATACTTGCAGTCAAAGGGCTAATAGCTATCTGAGATTAGGGGAAGTGATACAAAGAAATCAAGAGCAATTAAAATTGCAAGTAATATGTTTATTCAAATTTATGAGTAATTGGAACTTGAATATTTCAGATATCAAACAAGTCATTGACTCCAATAATGAAAGAAGTAAAACTTCTAAAACTAAATTGCTAAAAGGTGTATCACTTACTGTAAAAACTAAATATAGCTCCACAGGCTCAAATTGCATGATTCTGCATAGATTATTAGAATTCAAATATTTATTCTCATTTGCATCAATGAAAGTTTGGGCCATATGGCTTCTTCTTTCTGTGTTCTTTTTTTTTTTTTTTAAATACTTTTAAGATATATGCCATAATTCACTGTCATCTAGCCATAGCTAAAATATGTCTACTTTAAAGGTCATAAAAAGAATGCATTACATCTAGAATATTTTCACTGAAGGATCTGAACTGAAAATATCCAAATCGTTGGTTTAAAATTATAATTTGCTCTTTGAATAATTGAACTGTGAAGGACCTTGCCTATTTTTTGATTTTGGAAAACATTAAGTTCAGTAACTCTTGCATGCAATTCAGGATATGTCTATTATTAAGTAATGGTTAAACAATACAAAGATCTTCAAAAATATCATAGGTAGATAAAGCTATTCATATGTGAATAGCACATTATCATCAACTGAATAACAGAATGGAATATCATTTATCATTGTCAGTCACTGGCAACTCATACACAATGAAAATAAAAAAAAAATAAAATATAAAAATAAAAGTTTGAAAACTCACATTAAAACTATGTTAGTAAAGTAATACTTTATTTTCTTAATGCTTTTGCATAGATTTTATACATTTTTTCATTATTTTTAATTATCAAAGCAAAAAATAACAATGAAAAAGGGTGAAAATCAGTAGAATCTTGAACCTGSATTCTATCCAGCATTGCATGTCTCCAGCTTTGAGGACAAAGCCTTCAAGCRCTTTTAGGAAGTTAGAGGAACACCTTCTTGGACCTACTTTAGGAAAACATGCTTCCTCACATATGAGTACATATCTAACTTGTTCTCCTCTCCTCTCTTCTCCTCTCCTCTCCCGCTCCTCCWCCCCTCCGCCCCCTTCGGTGGTGCTGTCTCTTGCTTTCCGGAGTTTCACTAAACTGAAGGAAAACATGGCAAAGAAGAACTAAAGTAGGCATGGAAATTCCCAAGAAAAATGGGCAAGATGGTCAGCTTTGGAATGAGGGAGATCTGCTCCAT
>NW_020454561.1:1887844-1906445 GCF_003342845.1 Nothoprocta perdicaria
AGAGAGAGAGAAGGAAAAAAAAAAGAAAGAAAGATTCAGCTCTAGTTTTGCATAATTTTGTGATCAATGCAATAAAAAAAAATGGAAATTAGATAAATGGTACATACCTGTTGTGTATAGTGCCTTGAGGTCATCTACAATTTCTACTTCAATACTTCCCAATGTATCTTTTTTGCTTTTGATCAGAGTTAGTGTTCCCAGTCTTTTCATGGACTGCAACAGGTTTTAACTGGA
This sequence comes from Nothoprocta perdicaria, assembly GCF_003342845.1. Classification (NCBI taxonomy): domain Eukaryota; kingdom Metazoa; phylum Chordata; class Aves; order Tinamiformes; family Tinamidae; genus Nothoprocta; species Nothoprocta perdicaria. Next base: position 1,888,079 of record NW_020454561.1, read on the forward strand.
ACAGGTTACCAAGAGAGGTAGTGGAATCTCATTCTCTGAAGGTATTTAAAACCCATCTGGATGCAATCCTGTGCCACATGCTCTAGGTGAACCCTATGTGTGCAGAGGGTTGGACTAGATGATTTCTAAATGTCCCTTCCAAACTTAATGATTTATATATAATATATATAACTTTATATAAGTTATATGCATTCTAAATGTATAATATATATTTATAAGTATATATTATATATTTATATAATTAAATATAATTAAAATATGCTATATTACTTTTTTTTTWAATTCAAGACTAGTAAGAACATAGCCTTGGACAAATATATTCTTGGACAAGGATCACAGGTGTTTTTTCCTGAGTTATGCATTTTATTTTTGATAACAATAAGTAGCCTGTACAGTTTTCAAGTACTGATTTCTAGTATGTTTTATGATAATACAGATGTACTACAAATATCTTTTATAAAAAAAAGACTTTCAGATAATCTATAGTTTTATAGTTGTCATCATACTTTTATACAGTTATTTAAAAATAAAATAAAAGAGTTACAAATCAAGTAATCTTTGCATCCATACAATTGTATGTTTGCCCTTCATGATAATAATATATCTTAATTAGTTTTTTTTTATTTTTAAATCATAAAACTTGCTTTTTTATTAAGGAGTTTCAAAGAATAAAATTCAAATTGAATATAGAAATTATCCTGTAGGTCAAAATAGAAAATCAACTAAAGATTTTTTTCTGTTTCTTTGTGTATTGAAATTATCCTTAACTGGAATTACAATATGAGCTGAGAGAACATAAGGAAAAATAACAAAGTCTACCATCATTTGAAAGGCATTAAACACTTTTGTAGCATGTTATTACCAGAGAATTAGCAGGATTTGTGGAAGAGTTCTTTTCTGAGAACTCTATAATTTTTTTTCAGTTATGTGTTTTTTATTGCTAAGGCTAACAGGCTTGAATATTGCATAATTTTAAGACTTTTTTTCTCCTCTTTTCAAAAAGCTTATTCTAGCTTATTAGTAAGAAGCATATGATATGTCATACACTAAATAGCATCTATGATCTTAGCTGAAGATTTATTAGCAGGTGTAGCTGCATCCTTTGAAATACAGATAAAGTTTCTTCCTAAATAACTGACACTCTGCAAATAGTTCAGGATGAAATATATTCATATTTTTGTGAAAAGCAAATTGCTAATGATGTTTGGTCTGTTTTTGGAGACTTTAAGACACATATTTGTATTATTGTTCTTGCCCATATCTTATTTAAAATGGCCAATAATGACAACATCCAAGTCATTCTAATGKTAAGCTGCTGTGCCTCTAACATGAGAAACTGCAGAATACTTCAGATTATAAAGGGGAATATTGAATATGCATACAGATCACATTGACTTCTGATGTTGCTAACAAGACAGCAACATGAGAAACATCAGGACATCAAAAGTTACAAATACGGACTCCTAGCCAGAGACAGAGGAGAAGATCAAGCAGAAATTACTAAGGTAATATAGGTGGAAATAGGTGGAAATATTACTAAACAGGAAATACTAAATAGGAATCATTAAACATTATTAAAAAGGAAGAAAACTCTTCCTGTAAATTCTGATTCTTATTAGTCTTCTTCATGTTTCCCTGAGGAAGCTTCCTCTTGTTAGATGCTCCTGTTGTGAGCAATATTCCCTGTCTTCTCTCACCTAAAATGTTCTTCCAAAGCAGCATGCCCTGTCATTCCCAAGGGACTCCTTTCCTGTGGTGGTTCAGGTTGTATCTAGCAGCAGTAGCTATCTCAAAATAAGTCCCCAAAGAAACCTCCTTTCCTGCTACATAAACAAGCTCTTTAAAATAAAGATAAGGTAGAGTAATAAATTATTGGTGAGCAAATAAAATACATCTTACCTGTCAAATCAGCCATTTTTATATTGTTTACCTATTGTTTCCATATGGCAGAGTACACCAGTGTATATTAATATTATGAATTTAGCTACTACMTGTCCAAAACGTGTACATAGCATCTATGACTTTCTACTGAAATACAGAAAGCTGTATTTATCTAACTTTCTACAAAACTCATAGACAGGTCCAATAAAAGAAAATTTCTTAAACTAAGGATTTAATTCACATTAAAATATTTTTATCTTGTAAAAATTACAGAAAATATTTGCTTTTGTATTTCTAAACAACTTCTTACTTCATCTCATGCATTTTGTAACTTGCACCACCCTAAGAGAGAAGATATATGTACTTTAACATCAACAATGTTGCACATTACTTATTTTTAGAACACATCATTCAAAAGCTTTTTAAAGATGCAAATTATTGTAGTAAAACATCATGGAGCCATAAAGATTTATAAGCTGTTAAATGATCTTCAGGGCAGAAACAAATAATATGTAACACCTGGCACAGACAGTATGTTTAACGATAATACAAATCCTTTATGGTACATTAACACCTTCAAAAATGAATAATATCCTAAGATCAATTCCACAAAAAGTTACAGATGAGGGTCAACATGTAATGTAATTGCACTGAACAAAATCAGCAAATAGAATTTATCTAACTCCCTTATGCAAACTCTTTTATCATTAATATTTCCCAATAAACAGAATTTAAGGTGTGTCTGTGATGGATGATATTTATTTCCTTGAGGATCTGGACTATTTTGCTATTTATCAGAATGAGAGCTATTATGCATCCTCTTCCTCATTATGTGCCTAATTAATTTGCTGTATTAAAAATTCATCTTACTTTGTTCAGATTAGGCAAGCCAAAACCTTTTCATTTCATTGTGCTCAAAAGATTAATTTTCTCTACTACTATAAGGAGTAATAATTTATTCATATTACCTAAATCCATCAGAAAATCACATACTTTCACCTACACATTTGTTGTAAAGCCAAAGGACTTCTCTGACCATTTGTTTTCCTGTAAATTTTAAATATGTAATAGGCATTATTAGTGCTAGATTGAATTAAGTAATTTTTTTTTTCAGCAGATATAGGGATATATAATCCCTTACCAGTGAAAGCAAGACAGCAAATGTTCATGCTGAACACTATATGTTTAGAGAAACTCACTATCAGTATTTTTTAAAAGTTTGAAAGATGGTCCAGGGTTTGCAAAAACTGATCAGAACTTTTACATTTTGAAAAATGAATTCACAATTTAGTTTTCAGTCCATATTAAAAAAAAAGAACATTACCATCAGAATTTAATGATGCTGAGAATTTTTAAAAAATAAATGTATTAATTATATCTCTAAAATGGACAGACTGAATCTATACAGGAGGCTAAATGTACAGAATGAATGTGGAGAATTTAAATTTTTATAATATAATATCCACATTACTTGAAAAAGTTGCAGTATTAATTTAATTTTGCATATTTTAAGCATATAGTCAAATATATGATTTTATTTTTTATTGAATATGTTTAACTGTTGGAAAGGATTGTGTGAATTTTATGATGTTTGATTTCTTTGTCAGGAAGAAGATCTTTTTTCCCAGATATTTTTTTTCCTTAGAATCAGAAATGTGCAAATACATGTCAATATCTTTGAAAGACTGTTTAAACTTCAAAGGTTAATACAGACAGAAGGCTTGAAATTGTATCAATACTTTGTTGAATCTCCTTCTCGAAAACTCAGTCTACAATATCTTTAGAACTGCCTTGTCAGAAAATTCATTCTTACACAAATATCAGATAGCCAAGAAAAATAATGGCAGTTAATGAATTGCCATTCTACAACTACGTCTCTACAATACACAGTTTCCAGGAGAAACTTGTAATTTCAACACAAATATAAGTACCACACAATTATATAAACAGTTTAAAAAACAACTGAATTACTCATTCCATACAATCCATTGCATATCCTGATGTCAGGACACGCTTGATTTGACACAAACACTGATAGATTCAGTTTTCWTGTCAGCTCAGGCATTCTATATATAGATTTTATTTTTAAGAGTCAAAATCACACTCTTAGTTGTAAAAAATCATGGACGCATTTAAGTTTGGGCAAGCAATCTATATTAAGAAACACTGGATTTCATTTTACTTTACAAAAAGATTACTTATGTTGTGTGGGAAAAAAAAAAGTCAAATCTAAAGTTAAAGTCTAGATTAAGATCTATAATTTCTATGTAAATTCTATTTCCATGACTTTTCTAGATTTCTTTTATTTTCCGGTGTTATCAGCTTCAACTTTTTTTTTTTTTCCTCATACTGTCTGAAATCCTGGAGATGACGTTTCTCTGGGATTAGTGTATCAGTTGCTCGATGATTTCCCCATCATCACAACAGATGTTAAGAATGAGACACTGTAACACTTGACTAAAAGCATCAATCATCTGGCAACCTGGAGAAAACAAGGCAAAGTCAGGCATTAGTAAAAGTCATTTAGTAGGTAATGAGAAGGAGCCCACACCTCAACCTCAGGACTGTATGCTTTTATTGAATATGTATTTATGAGACTTAGTTTTATTAAATATATATATATATTTACGCATATTTCTGTCATAAAATAGTCTTAAATAAACTTCTAGTTTTGAAAGGTTTATTATATGGACATAGCCAGTAGATTCCATTAAAGCGCTCCGTCCCAAACACATACTTGAAACCTGACATAACAAAATGCAGTCTTCAAGGTCCTTATATAAACTATCATACAGTGTTAATTCTTTCTTTGGCATCCTGGCCCATTTTTTTTTAATATAATATTCTGCAGTCTTTAATTCCTGCCACGAACTAGCACAAATAGTTTCATAAATCTTTGATGATCCTCTCTTGTCTAAAGTTGCATAAGCTTCCTGCAGTCCTCTGTTATATAAACAATTCATAGAAACAGCATGATACGACAGGATATGCATTTTTTTAATGACCAAAGCACAACATTTTATTTTTTGTTGTTTTAATAGCATTATGGTATTTAAATGATGCCAATGAATATTAATTATTTTGTGGTGGTGTTGCTTGTAAAAAACACTACAATGCAAATGACATAAAGAGTTTTTTCAGGAGTTTGTTTTACTTTTAATAGTAGTTTTAGCTGTGATATATTCAAGATACATTATTTGGATGTGATTCTTTCAAAGCAGGCATATTTTGATTTCTTCAGTTTCACAATCACATAATGTTTAAAAGTTATTTAAATCCATTTTCTCAAAGTATTGCATATATTCTGTTGTAGGAGTTTTTGTGTTTTTAGGGCTTAATAAGTTAGAGAGCTTAGCGAAAGTAGATGATATAGTGTAGCATAGGGCAAAGAGCTTAGGGCATGGCGCTCGGAAGATCTCGAGATGTCACAGGAGTTAGGAGCATAATTAATTTATGCAGTTTACTGATAACCCCATGCCATACAAGGTGAAAAGTAGAAAGTAGTCTCCCGATTGGGCAGTAGGTGAGTTTCCGCATTCAGCCGGAGTATATAGGCAGACTGAACTGGGCAATAATCGCCATTTTGCCTCATCCCCCATACTGATATCTGTGGGGGGGGAGGTCAGTCCAGGTCAGTCCAGCTAGCGAACAAGGCTTGCTGACCCCCTTYGGCAACATTCTGTAATGTTATATTTTCCAAGTGTACCATAAATGAATGAATGTATGATTGACTATTAGTAAACTGACACAATGGAACTTATAACATGTTTATAAAAGCATGTAAGACATTTGACTGCATAAGGTATGTTGACATATGCTTATAAGCATTATGTACATAATTTATATATATTATACATAACTAYTTGGCATGTGTGAGTATAGCAAGACTGATAATAAGCTTAGCTTGATGTAAAACAAGTTCCACGGTGTTTAGATCTATCAGGTTTTTTAGATCGGAAATTTCATTTTTGCTAAGCATAAGTCCATATATTAACAACAACATTCCCGACAGATCTCAGTCAACAGCTAACTGACTGTTTGATACAAAAAATTCTGAGCTTAGTCGCACTTTGGCTAGAACATTTCTTAAATTATTCAGGATATATTTTCTGCATATAAGAGAGCTTTTCTGAATTTCTAAGAGCTTAATAGTTCCATGAATAATCTGAGTTGGTGGAGGTCTGCAAAACCAATAATAGTATAAGAAACTTTACAGTAGAAAGAAAGGAGTTGCACTTAAATAATTAAATAAATCACTAGTTATAAGATTCAGCAAAATGCTGAAAAAAATGATTGCTATACTTCCTTCTAGGTGAGAAGCTTCTGCATTTGATATGAAAAGATTATAAGATGCTTAAAGATATTATAGGAAAATTAACAAATCATAGGAAGAAGCAAGGAGAACTACAGATATTCACTGTAGTGATTAGAATGGTTAACATTAATCTGYAAGAAAAAGCTTTATATATCAATTCTACTGATTAAAACATAGAAGCCATCCCATGAATGTGTACTATAATCTAATATTCTTTCAAATTTCTCAAGGCAGCTGCTAAACTACAGAAACCGTGGTAGCCATTAAAACTACAGAATGTGCTCCCTTTTGTGTTTTCTTTGCATGACTCAATGATTATTAAATTATATTCTGCAAAGTGGAACAATCTTAATAGACTTAGTAGCTTACAGTATGGTTAAGGCACTAAGGTGGAAAATTGAAATATGGTTTTGAATMTACTCAGGCATGGAAAGGAAAAGGACCTCTATCTCCCTCTTCTTCAGYATGTTTTCTTTAACATGGAGGTAATTGTTGCAAAAGGCAGGCAGATTTACAACTGCTTAAAAGAAGCAAACCAAGCTCGTCTTGAATGGGCGTGGGTAACTAACCTTAGATGGGAACCTCAGACTGCAGAAGGACCTTTCTCCTTCTCCCAAATAAAGTATAAAAGGGAATACTTAAACTTTGTGTCTGACACTTACATACAGTGTGATACCTAATTATAGGCAAAATCTTGTTCAGTGTTTTGAAAGTCAGCGCCATTATTCTTCCTCTTTTGACCCATTTTCACAATTAGTGAGCTATAATACTCCTGTATCATAAAWTCATAGAATGCTTAAGGTTGGAAGGGACCTCAGAGRTCACCTAGACCAACCACCCTGCACAYGCAGGGTTACCTAGAGCACATGGCACAGGGCTACATCCAAGCGGGTTTTACAGATCTCCAAAGAAGGAGACTCCACAACCTCTCTGGGCAGCCTGTTTCAGGGCTCTGTCACCCTCAAAGTATCAGAGTAAATAAAATGGAACTGTGTCTGCTGCTATTGATATGTTCTTTTATCAGTAATGAAGACCATAATAGAAAAATACACAGATCACTCTGCTTCCATCTATGGATTTTTTTTTTAAGAATTTCAATCAGAAAAAAAAAAAAAGTCCCATAAGAACATAAAGCAATTAAAAGCTTTATACTTTTAATAAACACGGATTAAAAACATTCAGATTAAAGGCTATTTATGCTGATCAGTTATGATAATATATAATCACACTCCCACTGAAGCTACAGAGCAAAACATGATTGCTGAATTAATTGATATGAAAACTAACTGCCAAAATGACTAAAAGARAAAGCAGACAGAAATACTCAGATTTTTTTGAGGCTTAAATGGAAAATGGAAACTTGTCTTCCATTTTTTACAAATTTTCCACATGTGATACAACGTTTGGGGAAAAATTTAGAAACATAAAATGTAAGAAAGTCCAAAAATAAATGAATTGCATAAAAGATGATGTGTTGTAATTACTATATTCCTCTGAATAAATATTCCAAGCCTATCTTCTAATGACCCCTACAAGAGCTTTTTTGTGTATTTTGTGTTATTTCTCAAATGGAAATATTTGTCCAACTTGAATCTAAGATGCTTGAATCTAAGATGTTGATGCTTCATGTTTTGCATGGACTCGGCAAGCTCATTTGAGCCCTTTGAGATGACATTTTGCAGAAAGTTAAGACATGTAGAGCCTTGCAGGTGAAGTCTGCAGAATACAATGCTGATTTTCTCTAGCTGATAGCCATTTGGGGTATGATGATAACGCACAAAAAATAAATTACTTCAATGATAAAAATAATCAGGGATAAATTCCTACAATTTGGTTGAAAGAACTTTCTAGTTAATGTAATAAACTTCCCATTTTTTGCTACCTTGAAAGACTTTTATACATATGTATTTTTATAGCCATATTATATGCTAAGCAAAGATGACACAAAGTTTTGGAAAGCTTTTACATGTCTCAGTTGTACTACTGTTTTAAAAAAGAAGATTCTGTAGCACATGTAAGTTAGAGAACTTATTTCATGGATACTTTTTTTTGATCTAGATTCAATCAGAAAATCTACTGATTTTAGTGAGAGACAGAGTTAGATTCATGGTTTGCAACATCTGAAAATAGTATTACATATTGTTCTTAGGACAGAACTTCCACCAAATATTCTGCCCAATATCCTTTTTAGAAAACTATTCCTAATAATTCTAAGGGAGAGAGTTGTCCAGGCAATTGTYTGGGGATGTAAGGAAGGTGACAACTTTTATGATGCTGGAATAAGACTTTTGGGCTTTCAAAAGATATTAAATTGTACATGTTCATCATGGCAAATGGGTGCCTTGTTGATGAAACTGCAGAATTTGTGCTGCCAGGTGACAGGAAATTAGAACAGGATTTTAGGAGCTGAACCAGAGAYGGGAAATATCTATGTTATTCATGGACTTCTTGTTTTCATGTCTTGAATGACAAATCTTATTTCTAAACAATTCCCAATAGATAAAATAGATCTCAATGAATAAAACAGACTTTGTTTTTCTCCTGCTTGTGTGTGAGGAATAAAAATGCAATATCCTCTACATTTTACCCTGTAAGCATGTGGAAAAATAGCTTGCCTATTTTTTTCTTGCTGACAGATTGCTTGCATTCCTTGAATCTTTTTAGCATCATACCAACAACACATCATTTTGAGGAATCAAATTTATAAGGATCCATGAACCATGACCTGGACTTGTCTTTAAAGACTTCCATATTATAGATAACTTGGAAGATACTTGTTTCTTGCTTCTGATAATTAAYGTGCTCTCGAAGAAGTCATCTGTACTAGACAGGAGACCACTGGAAATAATGGATCAGTGAAAATGGGACCAAAAAGAATCAAGCACTTAGCCAGTGTAATATGGGAAAGAGTGTACTGAACTGCATTCTATTTCCTAACATCTCAAATATAATATATTTACATTATATATAAATATAATAATGAAATATAATAATGAAATATAATATTGATATATATAATATATTATAATGAATATATAATAATGCAAATACATATATTTACATATTATATATATTATATGCAAATTAAATATATATATATATATTTATAATATATATATATAATTTAATATATAATTATATATTATATAATGTAATAATGAAAAACAAGATCAAGGGAAAACAGGAAGATCTAAAAGCAGAACGAAGCAAAGAGTTTACTAAAGGCATAAGKAAACAGATGAAGGAAATTGAAGTTTCAGGTCTTTCTGCTGCAAATTACTGAAGGACCACAAAGGTCTATGGATTTACTATGAAAGACAGAACTTCCTGAAGGCAGGAAAGAAAAACAGCAGCACAAAAATGCACAGGARCATTGCAGAGCATAAAAGCATGTCTTTATTTGATGGACAGTTATAAAACTGTTTTTGTAGCTTCTGAGTAGGACTTAACCTAGAAGTGAAGAACTGTCTGATGCACATTTAGAGAAAAACTRAAAGGGGAGGGAAAACCAATTTGTTTATTTTCCTCAGTTCTGAAAATATTCAGACACACATTCTGGTAAAATTAAAGCACGGCATATGCAGCCTGGATTTCATTTACAAAAATAAAAGAATGTGTGAGTAGAACACTCATTATTCTCTTCAATGAATTCTTCAGAGATCCTCTTTCGTAAGCAAATTCCAGAAAATAAGAACTCATGCTGTGAAAGAATTGTCCATATGTTATTACGAGGGTAGCTGATGTCTCCAGTTAGTAAATTCCTCTTCCTCTGGCAAATGAACAGATTCTTTACTTACCAACACTCACACTTCGATGTATGATTTGTTGCTTGCTTTACATAAGCTTAGGATGCTTTTTTTTCCATTAATTTTCTGGACAATAAATTATGTTCTGTCACAGAGAATGATTGTTTAGCTACAAAAAGAAACAAACATATGTATTTGTGGATATTGTACCTATTTTATTTTTTAATATATATTAGCCTTGATACATTTCATTGATGACYTATAAGTAAGATGGAAAAGGGAAGGATTTCCAGAGAAGAATATTTTGTTTATCAGAATGACACCTTAAATAATTCACAAGATAAAAATCACCTCAAAAGATAATATTTATTAAAGATATTTTGTCTATTTTTCATTCTTTTTTAGAAAAAACATATATATATGAAAGAGAATTTTGCATTTCCTATTTCATAAAGGATACTCTTCTCCTGATCTTTCTTCTTCAGAAACCTCAAGGACTTTTCAGACACCTGAGAAACCAAATTTATACCTAATTAGGCTATTAAACAACCACATTAATCTTACTACTGCTGTAAAAAATGGTCAATCTGCTTCAGGTAACACATACTGCAATGATACTACACCTGCATCTTAAACAAGCAAAAAAGCACAAAAAAAATCTAGCTTCAAAACAATAAATACACTTCATATATTGTGGGCTTATGCTTTTATAGAAAACATTTTATTAATTACAGCATGTTTAATTTCTGGTCTTTGAAAAGATGACAAACATGCTGTCACGGGAAAGAACAAAGACCTTGTCCAAAGTCATTAACAGAATAACAAGACTGTTTACAGACATGGAAATATGGAAGAAATATGAGGATGCAATCTGACACACAGTTCATGTTCACCTTTTAAATATATCTAAATAGTCTCATCATTCATATCCATTAAAAATATGTGTATATTCACTTAGATTTTATATCTTTCTGTCTGTCTATTGATGTACTTACAGTTCACTGAATCACTAAAGGAAGGAATGCTTCCTTTCACTTGCTATAAAAAATTAAGGCTTATTTCCCTGGTTTGATAACTTAGCCTTCAGTCGGTGCTGATTGTCTTGCTTATTTTTATCATTCATAATGAGTTTCTGTGTTTATTTTTTTTATATTTATTACTATTTATTTATATTACCATTTCAGAAACGTAATAAAAAGGAACCGATTCTAGATTTTTTTCTTTTACTATTATACCGACTGGTATTTAAATTCCTGATAAAAATAAACTCATGAATTTAAAATTTTAACACATGATTTCTGCATTCTTAAGTTGACAATGTGTTTATCTGCTCAGCTGTACTTTTATTTCTTAGAGAAGGAAAAAATAATATGTGAGTTTATAAATAAAGAACATTTAGATTTTTCTCTTTTATCTCATATGCAGCTTTCTCATTGGCAAGAAATAGGGACATGAGAGAAAATGGAACATAGCATCATTCAGGACTGTGATGATGATGTCTCTCACTCCTTTTCTTATTCTTCATTGAAAAAAAGAGAAAAGTTATTTCCATGTACATGTCTCAGTTGAGAAAGCTCCTTTGTTGTCACTTAAATAAGTAATAGGAATGGCAGCAAATGCGATCCCAGCACTGAGGCCCCTCGTCACAGTCCTTTCTGTGATAGCAGACTCAGCATAAAATTTTGAATCTATTCAATTTATTGATTCAGCATTTCTCAGGTAAGTAATTTAAAAGAAGAAATTTAGCATAACATCAAATTTTAGTCTGAATAGGAGACATCCTTCACAATGAGGGAAGGTTGACAGGTTTTAAATAAACAGCCTATGTACCTACCCATAATCCCAGACATAAAAATAAATAAATAAACACTACTCACTCATCATGGTTTCACTTAAATAACTGTGGTTTAGAGAAAATGGCTATGTGAAACCTTCCTTTTGAATGCAGGATTTAAGTTATTTTCTGCAGATATTAGGGACAGGATATATATTATATAGAGTCAGGGACAATAGATTGGTCTGCCTGAATTCCCTGCCTGATAAATAAATAAATAAACAAAATAATTAATTTTAAAACCAGTGATTAGACATTATGTATTGTATTCAAATAGAAAGGCGAAGTGTTGTACAGACTATGGCCTGGCTCAGCCCTCCACTAAAAAATTCACTGATTATTCTCCCTGAGCAGAAGACTTTGCATCTGGCACGCATAATTGGTCAGTATGAATGCCGAAACTTACGTGATCTTAAGAGCAGGAGAGTTTCCTGTTTTGAATACTCTGCCAGTCTCAATAAAGCCTAGATAAATAAATAAAAAATAAAGTCTTCATGTAATTCTGTACTGCGGTATAAAACAATCTGTCAGGTGATATTTTTGTGGTCAAGCTTACATATCTAATAGCTGTTGTTTGCAACACCTATACTCCTTCCTCTCTCCCAAAAAATTGGGTCTAACTTTTCCTTGTTTAGGAAATCACTCTGAGGTACCATGATCCATAAGCTACAGTCAAGTTAGTATGTGAAGAAAAAAACTTCTGCATCTACCATTACCAAAACAATGAGAAAAAAAGGCAAATGTAGATATTTATACATTCTTGTATAAACACTTCATCTAATTTACATCACGTATTGAAGCAAAATAATAAGTCATATTATGAATGTATTTTGCTTGCAAGTGTGAATTTAAAAAGTAAAAAGTTTGGAGTGAAGTTTGGAATGAAGGATTATATTTTATTCCTCCATAATTTGATATTTTTCTGTTAAATAAAATGATAAGTTTGTAGATATTTTGAGCATAATTGTAGAAATATTAGGTTGTGCTTTCAAATACTCAGATCTTCTAAAGAAATTAATATAAATGATAAGTCAATGAACACTGCAGATGGTTGGAATGAAATTGACTTTTCTTTTACAAAGCATTTTGGAAACAAAAATCTTGCCAGAGCCAACCCACAGATGTTAGAATTACCCATCTTGTGCTACACTTGCAGAAGTATTACTACAGTAATGGTATAGTCCTGTAGTAAACAGGACACTGTTTAGGAAAGAAGATATCTTGTCAGTAGAAAATAKGGCAATAAGACATTCAAACTGACTCAGAGGTGAAAATATGAAGACATCTCTAATGTGTATTTTCACTTGCATATTACATCTCCATTGTGATATTCTTCAATGAAAATATTCAAATGATGATCAAATTTTCCAGTGGTGCTTAATTTGTGCTCACTAAGATGTGTCATCATCTTGACAATAATTTCTCCCTCAACAAAACTACAAGCCTGTCTTCAGATGCTATAGTCTTACATTCCTTAAATGGAAGATTATAAGAAAATAATTCTATCATATCATATCTCCTCCCCCACCCCCCCCAAGACTATTAAGGCTTTCAAACTGCAACATTTCACAACAAATATACAAGTGGAAAAGCATAGTTCTTAATCAGTTTTTCAGAACAGGAAGACCTTATTTGCCACATGCTTCCATTAAAACTGGAATGGAAGAACTCCATCATTAAAACTGATGGAGAACAAAATATTGATTCTTTTCATGTATCAGAAAATTAGACTAAGAGATTTATTACCTATTGTTGTGAAAATGTTGCAGTTTGAAGGTCGTAGTGGTGGTGGGGGGGGGAAGAAGATATCAAATTAGTATTGGATTCACAAACAGTCTATGGACCGTATGAGCGAATTCCTAGGAGCGAATTCCTAGGAGCGAATTGAGTTCCCAAATAGCCTGATCAGCTATAAGCTCAATTCTGGCAGTATCGGATTCACAAATGGTCCGTGGACCATAGGTCTGATCGCCTTCCTAAGAGTGAATTGAGTTCCCAAATAGCGTGAGCAACTATAAGCTCAATTCTGGCAGTTATCGGATTCATGAACAGTCTGTCAACTGTAAGTCCGATTGCCTCCCCCCAAACAAATAGTYGAGTTCACAAACAGTATGATTTATTAGGATAATTATCTGGTAGCATATTTTATGTTTCATGACTGGCTGTGGGAGGGAACAGTTAAAAATGTTAAAATTGATCAAGTGTAGATTTCCTATCACCTGCTGTTCTTGGGAAAAACCTTTTGCATTTTGTTCCCTGCCTGCTGAAGTTATCAGAACTCCATAACAGTTATTTGTACTGATAGACTAAGTATTTTTCCATCCATAATCCTGCTGCTTTAAAGTACTGCTTTTTATATCTGTTATACATTTAAGCACCAACTATATGATTACTGTTTTGGTGCCATAATACATTTGTTAGACATACATATCCTGATAAAATGTTGGGTTTTTTTTGTTTGTTTGTTTTTTTACTGAACTTTATAAATGTGGATAGCCACAGTGAACTAATTTTAGCATTTCAACCGTCTATGGACTTGTAGACACATAGGGCTAGATTTTTGAATTTGAGGCTAAATTCCACTGTTAGTGGACCATTGACTTCATAAACTCTCAACATAAAAGAGAACAATGTCTAATTCCTCAGTTTAAGCTAAATCCTGGCTTAACATATCTTTAAAAGAATGATAATGTAATACAGGAGAAAATACACTTCTGAGCTTTTCATTCAATGGCATGAAAATTTTACTGAAGGCAATTTATTTGTTTGACGAGTAACTTGGAATATGAAGTGGAACAAAGTCTTGTGTTACAATTAGATTACTTTTTCTTTTTAATGATGATGATCTCAAGGAGAAGATATAAGATTTGCTTCAAATAAATGAAAAAGCAAAACTATACAATAACTATTCCTTCCCTGAAAATACTTCCCTACCAGAGTCTGAAAAAAAAAAAANCCCAAATTTCTAAATAAATGATGCAATATATGATATTCAAAGTAACAAATATATGTGATCAAGTACAACATAGTACTATTGAATCTGAACTAAAATGAGCAACGGGAGTTAATGTCAATTTCRAAACTAACCTTCAAAACAGTATTCCTACTATATTTTATCCTGAAATGGCAGTGTAGAATAGCTTTAAATGACTGTACTACAGTGTGCAGGCTTTATTGATTAAAGCAAGTGAGGAAAAAAAAGACGTATTCAACATTTTTATAAACATATGGGTATATAAAGTTAGTATTTCAACAAAYAGTCAGATATACATAAATGTAAGTTTTTGAGAGTTGAAGTTTTTCAGAAACTTTAAGATTTAGAAGCATAAATGTACTAATTGCAAAYAGGTACAATAGTTAAAATGAAGTTCATAAGTCTTTGTTTGTGTATTAAAAAAAAGAAATAATACCCAGTTTGGTGATGTTCATACATTTCTTGGCAGGGGGAAGAGCAATTTTTACAAGAGTTAAATCATCAACCTTGTTTTAATTTTCCTGGCTTCTGTTTTCCTGGAAACTTAGGAAGTCTAGCAGCAACTCACAAAACAGAGTCTCTGGACTACTGAAAGTCACTGGGMTTTTGTATGAAGCCTTTTGAATTGCCACATGTATTGTATGAAATTTTGTATTTCAGGAATACTTTACTATGTATCTCTAATCTTAGAACGGCCTCTATAAACCACCACACTTAATYCTAGTATTCTGGAAATTCATTGCAGAATTAGGTCTGAGGATGTCTATCAAGGAGTTAATCTATCAACAACAGATCATACAATTCTCTTCAAGTCCAACTGCTATCGATGATATAATTAACCTCTCCATCCCAAGGTTAAACACTGCTGTATACTATCTAATTTTGCTGTATACTATGTATTGTCATTTTCTACTCCTTCATTTCTCTCATTCCCTTCTTTTCAACTTTATTTTTTTCCCTCTCAAACATGAACCTTTTAGTGAAACAGAAAATCACAGAAAGGGAAAAGAAGTTTCTCATATATAAAGCATTTTATAAGATCTACAGATTCTAATATAAGATATTGATAGAAGGAGAAATATTTTCAACACATATGTCAGTGCGAATTGTCAGTGGAGGCTGTTGGTCACCATCTTTGGAGGTACCAGACATGGCCGAGAACAACCTGCTCGAGATGATCTGTCTCTGGGGGGACTGAACTATTTTTTTTTCCAAACTAAATTGTCCTATGTTTTTACATATTTTGAAGACTTTGTTTCAGTGTTCAAACACTTTGCTACTCAAGTTTGTGATATCACAAAATAGCATTAACAAGGCACAGGGATTTGCAGAGAAAGCCCCATACATGACTTGGAAAATGGTAGTGAAAATAGCATTCACAAAAAATATTGAAACAACACACAGTATTAAAAATGAACTTTGAGCAAACAGTAGTAATGATATGGCTATATCCAAAAGCTTTTGGACTATTTTTATAATAGAGAAAACAGATGGTAAATGCAGTTCAGTGTAATGAATTCTAAATAATTAGGTGATAACAAATAACTAACTTTGTGCAATTTATGTTAACTAAATCAGTCACCAAATATGGTAATCTGACAAAGGATTTTATGTTGCTGTTAAAAAACATTCTATCAGAGAAAGAGTGCTAGAAATATAGTATATTTGCRATCATTATTTTCTATTAACAGGTAAACACTCATTTTACCTTTTAAACTTTCCATAAATAAGCCAAAACAAAAAAGATAATATTAACATCATTACTTGTATGACAGTCTGGCAGATCTTATTTTCTTACAAGCACTTGTGAGCTTTACTTTTTATTATCTTGATCAGATAGATAGTAGTTACGACCAGTCATGGCAGTAAACAATAGAGTAGGTACAGTTTTGTTTTGCTCAAAGTCTCAAAAGAATTCCAAGTGCATATGAGTCTTCTTACAGAGCTCTCTGAACTGTGTTATCCTCCCTATCTGCACTTTAAATTACACAAAATGTATACATATACATATGAATATGCATTTATATATACATACAGTTACACTTATGCAAAAAATAGTAAAAGCCTGCAGCTTCAGTAAGCCAAATTATAAGACATTCCAAAGATCTTTAGAAAATACAAAATACAGGTCTTTAGAAAATGAAAAGCATGAAGGATTGTAAATTTAAACATTATATATGTAAGAGAAGAATAAAATAAAAATAAAATAATCTATTAGATTATGTTGTTGTTTTTCCTTTAAAAAAAGTCTAGTCCCTCAAGTCATTAACAAACATTTCATAAATAAAAATAAATTAAGTAGTTCTGAGCAAATACCCTTGGCAGTTTTTTCATTTACATTCATAGCATCACATATGTTTTCATGTTTTAATAAATGTTGGTCATTTGTTAAATTAATAAACAATCTGTTCTGCATAGTTAAAAATACTTTTCCATGTATTCACGTGGTAGGAAGTTCTAAGTTTTATAGATCTTTACAAGAAACAGGAACAAAATATAAACAGTAATGTTTATTCAAACTATATTAAAGCAATAAAATTATCCCATGAGAATTCAACCTCCTAAAACAGATAAATAATTTTAATAAGTAGATTTATTAACTTTAGAGAAATAAAATAAAATTAAAATTTTCTTGGTAAATATAAGATATATGAGGTTTGATTTTTTTTTTTTTTATCTAATGAGCAAAAACGAGCATTTCTCTTCTGGTTGTGTACCACAAACACTAAGAAATATAGTAGTAAATTGTATATAGTATAAAAGATAATAAAAAAAAATTATAAAAGATAATAAAAAAAATCTTAAATAGAAAATAGATTTTTTTGCTCATTCTGCCATCACATTGTCACATAGAAAACTGTCACTGATTTCAGTAATGCTCTGTCTGCCTTTCTGAGATTAAAGCCAACTAAAACTTTGCAAAGTCATCCAGGTAAGTAATATAACATATGAAGGGATTTCTAAGAAGAAATCTAGGCTGATAATCTGAAAATCTTGAAGAAGAAGAAATTATATTCTCATTGAAAATATATCCTTATCTTGACACATTCAGAAAATGTAGGCGCGTACTGCCAGTAAGTTTTCTATTCCTACATACAGCTCAACAACAACAAAGGCAACAGCACAAGAACATTAAAATGACTGAGCTATGCAGCATGTCAGCCCAGAGGCCCATCAGTCCAGTACTCTGTCTTCAGCAGGGATTATTGTGAAGAAGCATAATAATAGGACGAAATATAGTGATTTTGTTTCCTAGACTCTTTTGCCAGCCTCCAGCAATTTGCAAATTCCTTAGCCTGAGGTGATTTTTATTTTTAATGGATGTCAAGGGACTTTTTCTTTTCCCCTTTCATAAGTGTACCTGAGCACTGGTTGAATTGATGCAAWTTTTTAACTGTCACAGTGCCTTGCAACAAGGACATCCACACCTCAGTTATAAGCAGCAAGGAATCCCTAAGAGGTAGCTGGACTCATTGACTCTGCATTGATTTTTTTTTTTCTTTAATTGTCAATAGCTAGGTCTGTGGTAACATTTGGTAACATTTGCTACTTTTTCTGATACCAAATATAGATACCAAATATAAAATATTTTTAACTGTCTTTAATTTTTCCTGAAA
>NW_020454561.1:1906479-1922295 GCF_003342845.1 Nothoprocta perdicaria
ATTTTCAAAGGGCTGGTTAAACTTAGTTAGATAACAAAAGAAAATCTCAAATTCTTTTTTTTTTTTTTTTTTTTTAGTCAAAGTACATGAGAAGGAAACATTTTAAATTAGTCAACGAAAAATGAAGAGAATAAAAAAAACTTTCTACCACACATTTCTGATTTTCTTTGTCAAATATTTTCAATATTTCATGCTGTCAAATATTTTCAAATAAGAATAAAAGACTCTCTTCTGCATGTAATGATACTGTTTGCCATTTCTTTTTTTCTGATGTTATTTTCAATATAGCTTTCAAGCATACAGGTAATTGTGACAAGGTTAATGGCTGTTTTGGAGTCAAACAGTTGTGAACTCATGAACTACTCTCATGAACTWCTTGTATGATTTAGAAGTTTAATTTACACTTGTTTTAAATGAAACAGTCCTATGAAAGGAGTAAATGAGACTCCTTATAGATCATTAATATTTAAATATTAATACAAATTAGAAATTCTTCAGGAAAGGAAAATAAGTTAGAGGCAATACCCCAATGACTCTGATTTTACCCAATTATGCAAATCAATTTTAAAGTTCCTACTTTGTTACTCAGAGAAAGTTTGAAATTATAGTTATGCTATGTTACACAATACTTTTATTTCATAATCATTTTATTTCACAAATAAAATAAAGGCAGGAAAATCTGTGACAGAAATTTGTGACATAGATGACTCAAGTTCAGACCAGGTAGTGAGTCAACTCACTACTCACTCACTAATGTAATTAGCATTACACTGATCCTGTTCTAAATCCCATTTCAGTTCGTAACTAGGTACCCAGGCATAATCATTCAAGTTATTTTTTTTCCTTAGTGTGCCAAAATTTAGGATTCTGATTCATATGCTTTTGAATGTCAGGGCATCACCTTARAGCATGTATGGTATGCAAAGGATACCATAAATATATGATATGTTAAAGAGCAAAGCATTCTGGCATAATATTAGAGGACTAGGTAGAGACAATCAATTTGGCTTCAGTTGCATCATATTCTTTATCACAAATAGCAATTGAAGGGAGATACAGTTCATGTCATRCCCAGTCTCTATCTTGGAAAGACTTCACTGAAATGGTCTGACACAACCAGTCAATGTGGAAGATCTGTGCTCATTCAATTGCCCTCCTTAATCTGTATTTGAGAGCTCCACCAAGACTTCTCAATGATTTAGTTACACCAAAAGGAATTGTCCATTTCCTCTCTGGGTCTCTTATTCCTCATTTACTTCCATTTATTTATTGCCAGGGCTGTCCCTTTTTCTGTCCCTCTCTCATGCCTGATCTGGTTCTTGTCAAGTCTGTTTCTAAACGAGCTTAATTTGTATCTACTGCATAGCTTAGCTGCACATTGTTTAGGCATTTTACTTGTTTGCAAAGGAACACTAACAAATTTAATTTCATGCTTTTCCCTCTCCTCCACCAGGCCAAAGCTTCAAGTTTTTTATTAAAAAAAAAAAAAAAAATTAGTTGATATACAGAAAAATGAAAAATGCTGTGTATTTATTGGCTCCTGAATTTCTAAGAATAATATGTATGTATGAACAAGATAAATTACATTTCATTTACATCCCAGCTGTAGTTCATTGATTTTCTTTTTAATCGAAAAATTAACCTCCAAAGATCTGAAGCCATGCTATTGCTTAGAGGAAAGTAACGCATCATAGGGATATGGATGTCAAAACAAGAAGCAACAAAAAATGGTTTAAATCAATAGAGGTAAATGTGCTAGGAGTGAGAAATTGAACTAATTTACTATTATTTAATGATCTGAAAAGAAACTAAAAACACATGCAATTGAAAGAATTTATTGAAATGATTCTATAGTGTTTACAATGAATTTAAATTTAAGCAACATATTATGAGCCTTAACTATAAAGAATATTTATCCTTAATTTTGGGATGGAAGCAAAAATAGAATAAAAACTAATATGTTAACTGAAATAAAATAAAAAGCAATGCTTTTTCTATATTTTTTCATCTTTTAAAAAGCATTTATATTTTTGTTATCTAATTTAAAATATTTTTTATTTTTCATAAAATATATTTTTATTTCTTTAGCTTTCTGTAATGTCTTCTAAAAACTGACATACTTATTAAAATCCTTAAATGCAGACAGAATATGTTATCAATATTTTTAGCAAAGCATTGAGGACTTATACTACCAGAAGAACAAGGATTATGAAAYATGCATTAAAATTGAGCACTTATTAAGTATTCTAAACACCATTAATACATCTTAGACAGAAGCCAAACTCTACTTATGTTAATTACATGCATCATCTCATTAACTTCTCCAGGACTAGCATAAATAAGACAATCAAGGTGGTTCCTGTTTTCATGGAAAAAAAATGTATATCAGCACACAGATTAATAGAGATAGGTGGATTAAAAAGAAATGCCATTTCTTTATTTAAATTAAGAAGCTCTCTTTTACTGGAGGTCTTTTTTTTCTTTTTATTTTCTCTTTCAAAGCTCTATAATGAACTTTTCTATATGAACTTGTAAATCCTCATTTTACTGTGCAATACCCTGAACAATTTAGATGGAAAGAAAAATGTCACCCTGTATATCCAAGGGAAGAAAAATAACATTAAAGATGGAAATATTGGTTAAATGACTAAAGACCACTCAACCCATCAAACTCATTCCTTTTTAGCACTCTATGTCTCCTAGGATTCCATTTAATTGTTGTAATGGCCCCAGACTTTTTGCCTCAACAATTCTGCTTCATAGTCCATTCCACATTTTTATGATTCTCTGCATGATCAAATATTTCTTCACATCTGTTCTCTCTTTTTTTCCTATACCCATTTGTGACTCATTGCATTGTTGACTCTGAAGAACAGAATGAAGTAATGTGAGTTTAAAGTTTTTACTTATTTATTTATTTATTTATTTTTGAGATATACTTCCATATTATTCCATTTCTTTACAGAAAGGAAAAGGGTTTTTTTTTTTGTTGTTTTGTTTTTGTTTTCTGTGTTGTGTTGTTGCTGTATCTGCTTTGTGATACATACTTTTAACCTGTATTTTACTGGTCAATTCTCATAATAATCTGTAATCTCACAGTAATACTGTTTTAAAGACAAACTACATTTCATAGGTTAGTTATGTTTCACATAAGTTCCTTTATCTTTCAGAAATAAAATAAAAAAAAAAAAAGGGGAAAAAAAAAAGAAAAATAACATGATCTTTGTAAAGATACTATGTTTTTTCTTTCCATATAAGAAAAGGCGTAAGGCTTTCCTTTGGCCATCTCTAATCCATTAGAAAACATTTTTAGATCTTGTCTCTAGTAAGTTAGTAATAGAAAACCATGATAATACTAATTAGATGTTATTGATCAATATTTTCAATGTTTTATTCTTCTCTTCTACTTTAAGTTATTTTCTAGTATCAGTAGTCTATTCTCTCTATATAGTGACCAAATTAATCTTAACTTTGTTAAATTGAAATTGATTAATATTTGTTTTTTCAAAGTATCCAGAGTGCTTTTAGCTACAAGAATAATAGTTATGGTCATCTTTGAATCTTCTATCTTCTGCAGCTAAATAACTTTCTTCTTGAACTATGGATACTAAAACTAGTTAGAGTATTTGATTACTACTTTCCTCCCCGCTTTCCTAGTGCAGAAATGTATTCCTCTCCGCTCAATACTATTCTCATCCAACCTTTAATCTTTCTAAATTTGTGGTAGTTTAATTAGACTTATTTGAATCAGATTATTATGATTTATTTCTCTTTACTCATAGTTGTAGAAAAGATAGGATATGTTTCTTCTCATTTTGAAATTTAAAAACCTTTRGAAAAATTCTATGCTCAAATTATCACTTCTCTTAATAAGGAAAAGAGAAGTTACTCTTTTTACAGCRTGCACAACTCTTACTTCTTGGAGCTAATATCACAACTTAAATGCAACTTTGAATTATAGTATATTCTTAATGCATTTGAGAAAATTCCCTTTGAAGTCTGATGAAAAGAGTACAGGGAGAACTTCTTAGAATGTTTCTTTTATAGATTGCTGTTTAATAATTGTTATTGTTCACAAAATGGAATACCCTTATTGCAATAGCTCATGTAGAGTTTGCCATTAATTATAAACCTTGCTAGAACTGTATATCAGTTTTAACAGACAAAGCTTTCTGCAATGCTATTATGGCATATAAGTCAACAAAGATGTGTGGATCAGAAAGTGGACCTGTCTCTATCTCTTGCTTTGCCCTTGTATTATCCTTGATAATAAAGAAACAAAATGCAAGATGATGGTATAACTTAACATTTCTGGTTTTGTAAATTAAATATACCTATATCTGTTTCTATCCATACATAACAATGGATGTATCTATATATCTATATATCTATCTGTTTCCTGTTTCACCTGTTATAGTTCAGTTTCATTCTTACAGCAAAGAGCTGGATGCTTAGTCTTTGGAGATTAAAAACTACAGGTATTTACATTGGCTTCAGTATAAATGAATTGGCTGATTACACCACTAACATTCCAAAAACACTTTTTTTTTTTTGGCCTACTCTGATACCTATGAAAATTTTCAGGCATAGTAGGGATATATCTATCTCTGTCTTCATTTTTACTATAAAAACAATAACAAATATCATTATAGATTTCATTTTGTATTCTAAATGAGGAAATTAAAGCTCTAATGTTAGAGTTAGGGCTAGGTGAAGGGTAGAAGAGCATGTTTATAGAGCACATGTATATGTACAGTCTAAGGAAGGTGAGTGCTGCCAAGAAAGCTGTRCTGGAAAGAGAATCTCATTGGCACAAAATATAATGATCTCTGTCCATAGCATGGCTGAGATTAGAGTTGAGATTAGGGTTAAGGATAAGGTTACAGCTGAATAAAGGAGAAAGTGGAGTGGTACAGTTGGAAAGGGTGTGTGAAGTGGCTGCCAAGAGAAGATGAGTATTGCCAAAACATCTATGTTGAGATGAGTTTCTCAACAGCATCACATAGGATGGTCTCCATCCTAGCATTGCCTTGGAAAAAAAATAGGGTTTGGATTAAGGTTTGGATTAGGGTTAAGGGGGAGTGAGGGGGGAGAAGAAGAAGTGAAGGGGAAGTATAGYGTGGGAGGGGGTTGTGCTAGGCCTGCCAAGTGAAAGAGAGTACTGCTTATAGAACTGTACTTGGAGGAATGTCTCATCAGAACCACATATGGTGAAATATATAATCAGATTTGAGCTATAAAAAAAAAAAGTCTTTGGTAGGAATTAAAGTTAAGGTTAGAGTTGACAGAAGGAAAAAAAGGAAGTGTTGTGACTGAACTGGTTGTGTGCAGGGAATGCCAAGAAAATGTGACAGCTGCCAAGACAGMTGTCCTGGGTGTAGTTTCTCATCAGAACCACATAACATGATTTCTGCAGGAGTACACCTCTAACACCTGTGCCGAAGGCAACATTCTCCCTTCTTCTTTGTTCAGCCTAAGCCTACCACTAACCTTAATCCCAGATTTTTTTCAGACTAGTCTGGGGTGAAAAATACCATATATGTGGCCAACTAGAAATTCCTCCCAGTACAGCTCTTTTAGCAACGCTCACCTTCCCTTTAGAGAGCCTGCACACACCCACTCCAAAGGCATCGTTCTCTTTTCACATTATCTCAATCTAAACCCYTACTGTAGGCCTAGATATTTATTCAGACCAAGCCTGCTATGAAAACCACTATATGTAGCATAAAGAAGAAATTTTGCCCAGCAAAGCTCTCTTGACAGCATTCTTCTCCCCTTGGCAGCTGCTGCACACACCCACTCCAGCAGCATCATTCCCCTTTCTCATTTCCTCAATCTTAACCCTAAACTTAAAATTAACAATTGACCTAACCATAGTATTTTTTTTTCCAGGCCTGTGCCACGACAGGGGCAGGGACAATGCACTTGATACCAATGCTAACATACCTCCTTTTGCAAAACTCAGAACAACCTTAGAATACCCTATACACATCCATTTCAGTGACAYTGCTACACTTTTTCCTTGGCTCAGACATAATCCTAACCCTAAAACTAATCTAAACTCTTTTTGCAGAACAGGTCTGCAATGGATTCATTCTAGCAAAGCTGTCTTGATAACACCCATCTTCTGTTTACAGCCACTGCTCACATCAACTGCAGTCCAAMTGCATCCTGCAATAAACCAACTCCAGTTACATCACTCCCCTTTCACATTATCTCAATCCTAATGCTAACCTTCAACCTCACTTCTGGCTCCAGACTGGGCATAGACATAGACTTTTCTGCAGATGAACTCTGGGATAGATACCACCATATTTGGTGCAATAAGAAACTTTTTCCAGCACAGCTCTTTTCACAGCACTCACCTTCATACAYGTACAACATGTACAACAATAACATTGTTCCCCTTTCTCCTTCTCCGAACTTTAACCTTAACTCTAACACTATTTTTTTTTTCTCACAACAAGTTTGGGATACAGACCAAGATATATGATGGCTGGAGGCCACTCTCTATCTTACATTTACCCTAACCTCTCTTGGCAGCTCATATTCCCTTTGGGACACCTGCATATACACACTCCAACTTCATCAGTTCTCTCTCATATTATGTCAAGTGTAATCCTAATCCTATCCCTACACATTTTTTTCTGGTATGCAAAGCACCATATGTGATACCTAAAAGAGATTTCTGTCAACAAAGCTATTCTGGCAGTTCTCATTTTGCCTTGGCACTTTCTGTACAAACCCAGTCCAATGGCATCGTTTTCCTTTCTTCTGCTCACCACACWAACACTAAACCTAACCAGTAACTTTTTTTCTAATCTCATAAAGGACCTAGATCACCACACGTGAGGCCAACAAGAAACAGCTCGTAACACTTCTGCCTCAGCAGGTTTCTCTTTCCCTGGGCAAACCCTATAACTCCCACCTTGTTCATAACCCTAATGTTAGATATTTTTTAACACCAAGGCTGGAGTGGAGACCATGATATGTACTGCTGATCAAAACCTCCCCCCAGATCAGATCTCCTGGCAGCACTCTTTTTTTTGGCAGAACCTGCACACACACAATACAACAGCACACACAATACAACAACCCTTACTCCTTCTCTCTAATGAAACCCTTACCCTAACATTAAAACTACTGATTATTTTTCATACCAACTTTGGAAATGATTAAATGTGGTGCAGGCAAGAAACTTCCCTCAACAAAGCTCTCTTGGCAGTGCTCATCTTTCCTTTGCACCCACTCCGATATCTCCAATATCATCCTTCCCCTTTCTTCTTCTCTCAGGCCAAACCCTAACCTAATCCTAACCCTGACCCTAATCCTAAAGCTAACTCTACACTTTTTTAAGCCAAGCCAGAGATGGAGACCACTAAATGAGATGCCCATTGGACTATAAATGTCAACATTACATTTTACATCTATCAATAAAAAAAAAAAAAAGACATGCTATCCCAGTGGATGATGTAAAAATGTATTTCTATATAGTGACAGACTATTTCCATTTAATGTTACTAGCTGTTAAAGAACATATACTTTYCCACACATGAACATAAAAAAATATATTTTATGGCTATATAGTTGTGTATTTTTTCTATGTTATTCATGTGATATGCATGCATGTATGTATGCATGCATATACATATTGTTTATTCATAATATATTTTACATGACATATATGCATTCAAGGACATATAACAATGTTATTTGAATATGTGAAAACCTTATCATGTTTAAAAATGCTTTCTAAACTTTTTTTATATATATGTACTTCTTAGTAAGCTATATAACTATTTAAATGCAGGAAGCATCAACATTCACTTAAGATGCATCACTGCAAGTGCTCAATGATTTTGATCATCTGTGCTTCCACAGCCATACAGAAAATTCCTAATAGGAGTTGTTCATATGCACTGGAAATGATTCAAATTAAAGGTTATATTCTTTCTAAATGGAGTGTCCCCTAACAAAYTGACATAATCAAGGTAAAGAGCACAGAACACCAGCGAGGGTATTCTCAGAGGAATCAGTCTAATTATTTGTAATTACTAGAACAGACAGCTACTCAGAGGAAATAAACAGAAAACACAGGTAACCAAAGAACTTTCTGTAATTCATGTAAAGATTGCATTAAAKATAACATTTCCAGTTTGGAAAATATTCTCTTCTTCTTCTTTTTTATTTATCTGTAGATAGAAAAAGTGTCAGATATATCAGATTACCTGAAAGATCTGCCTTTAATGAAGCAAAATGACTAATAAAACTGTGTTTCATTGATGCTAAAGATAATAGGCAAAGCACCTGCCACTGTGATTTCCAAAGCTGGAACTGGCTGGGATAACCTTCAAATCTTCACATTCTGTCATCTACTTTTTCTATTAGAAACACTGCATGGGGCATGTAGGCTACAGAATTTGCCACCTTTTTTAATAGGTGTTTGGAGAAATTAGCATAAATGCTAATAGAAATTTAAATGCTATGTGTTTGTGTTCTCTATTGTTAGACATATTTAAAAAAAAAAAAATGAGTAAAATTCATTTGAACTTGGAACATTGAARTAAATGATACTAGTATTATTGTGTTGTGACACGAAAACAGCTTAAGAATGCATGTGTACCTTGGATATGTCATTGCAATGAATGAGATCTATGGCAATAAACTAAGAGATGTTCAGTACTTTGGAGTACTGTTGAACTGCACTCATAAAATCAAAGAGAATTCATAATCCTATCTTTTCTCTTCTTTCATTTCCTTTTTAATATTTCTTTGATAGTGCAATCTTTTCTGATTCTCATCAGTTTTATAAGTCAGTGCGAATGCCTGCTTGTATCTTTCTTTTCCCTTTTGGGGCAGGTTTCATTTCACATGCATGCCTAACAAAATGCTTCCACTAACTTCTAACAAAGGAACATAACTTTTTTTTTCATATATTGCATAAAGCTGCAAGTAGAAAGAAGTACATGTGTAGAAGTGATGGAAAAACTTCTTTTTTTTCTTTTCCATTTGCTTCCTATGCTCTGCYTTAATATGTTTTCTGTTCAAAAAAGGGAATTCTGGGTACAGGGAAGATTTACATTTACCTTAAGTCATTGACCCATTATGACCCCTTATTATCTATTAAAACACTCTAGTGTTCCATTATTTGGCAATAATTTTTATAATTTGTCAAATAATTTTAATTAATATTTTTTGCCAAATAATTGTCTATAATAATTTGAAAAACTTTTCTTTTTCTTAGTGGGCTAAATAATATCAACAAGTTTGACTGAATATTCATTTAAGTCCAACAGAAATTTCATTGCTCTTTTAATGTATAACTTTCATTTTGTTGTATGTATGTATAGATATATTTGTTCTTAGAACACTGACATCCTGATTGGAAATAGGGCACTGAAAAATGCTAATCATTAATCTGTTCAAGATGGTAGATGTAGCAATTCTAGGGGTGGGAATCTGAGACTTGAAACCTGATAAATTTTCATGCTTGTGATGACTGATTAGTGGCATATCTATCCTCAGACAAAATACTGTGAAAATAAAGGCAATGAAGCTATATCTTACACTCAACATTAATGCACAGGTAGTGTTGAATGTAATAATATACAGAGGACTGTATAAAATACTATCTACTATTAATCTACTAAGTTAATCTACTATTAACTGCCACTGTAATTAAAATACTATCATTCATTTGGATAGAAAATACTATAAATATACTTATAGTATAAGTAAATATACTATATAAATAAATATATGTATTTCTATATGATCATGTTCTTACTGTCCTCACTTTGAAAGTTTCTTATATAACAATAGAATTTTGTTCTCTTACTGTCTTTGTTGAAATAAACAAAAAGCAGAGAGTAAACATTCAGATGCTGGCTTAGTTGTTTATTATTATTATTATTATTATTATTATTATTATTATTATTATTATTACTTGTAGTTTGCTTTGGTATGCTATATATATCACTGAATTTTTAGTGAATAAAAAATACAATTGCCCAAATATTCTTAAACTATAACGTGTTATCTGTTCTTCCATTGGCTGTGTGAATTTATGGCTTCCAATATGCTGTAACCCTTTCTGTCTAGGGCCCATTACTCATTTTCCCTTGGTATCAGGAAGGGGCASTGAAGGGACACTAGCAACAGACACCTAAGAAGAATGACCTTGATGATCCTAACATGCAGCTCATACTCAGCAACCAAATTTCAGTCATGTTCAGTTCATGTTGTGACACCAGTAACAGATTCCAATATAAAGTGATGTAAGATTTTTTGAGTAGTGAATTATGAGGAAGACTACAAATCTACCAATAGAAAAAAATAAAACAAGCAAACAAACAAAAAAGTATAATTAAACATCATAAGGGATACATCTATAGGAATTAAAACACAGGAGGGGAGAGGGCRAGCTAGATCACTTAACCTCTGATCATACTTTCCATTTCATTTTATCTCTTTCTTTGATGGCTCTTTTTGGGCTAGCTTATACTAATTCTCACTCCAAGAAAAAAATCTGCTACAGAAGTGGCTAACTCTAATGTGGAAAGAAATAATGCCACTCAGTCACTGTGCAAGGGGGAGCTTCTTGTCTTCTTACTTACCAACATATATACCAACTGTGTGGTCAGCTGGTTGCTGGATAATGGAGGACATTGTAGTTGTGAAAAGAAGAATTAACCCAGAGTCACTTCCACATTAAAGGAAAATACCTCAAGGTGATAATCATAAAAACTACTACCTTTTTTCCTCATTCTGAAGAGATTTAGAGAATATAGTTAAGCATGACAAAATATACCAGGTTAGAAAGGACTCCACTGAATCCCTATGTGAATGAAATTTAAGATTAGTTTTAGTGAGAAAAGACAAATCCTGCAATCAATAGAAACATAATACTATGAATACTTAATTTGAAAATGATCATGTAAGTTAGCATGTTTGTAAGGACACATATAATGTCTTAGTAAGGTTTTTTTTTTTTTAAGTCTTTAAAACTCATATTTTAAAAATTAATATTAAGCATACTTAAGATKAAAAATAAAAGGCAAGCCACAAATCAGAAAAAGTGCCTTGAATACACAGTGATCCACATTTCCTGGATGGTTTAATAACATAGCTGTGAAGATAAAACTGGGATACTGGAAAGTATTTACAACAGAAATAAAACAGGAAGTTTAAAGTGCATTCAAAGAATAAAACCATTATTCAAATAAAATCATTATTCACATAAAATAGATGGTATGAAAATGAAGGCATATGATTGCTGGTACTTAATAGAATATATATCTATGTGTGTTTTGAATGGTCTTAGAAGTACTACATTTGTAATCCAAAAAGMATTGGCCTTCTATATTATCATTTATAAAACCACAGCAGGCTCGTTTTTCTGGTCATGTAATTAAAGCTGCATGTGCAAACACTGTATCTCATCAAGCTTCAGTGTATCAAAAAGACCACATTTTARTAATTTTTCTATAGGACATTAATAGCATCATTAGAAATGGCAATATGTAGAGCCACAGACACTTTGAACATGTAGACTCAATCACTATTTTGGGTTGGTTTGTTCTCCACACAATCTGCTTATAAAGGAATTGTTTATTTTCTTTTTAATTTTCTTTTGGTTTACAGTGTACAAAGGACTAAATTAAAGCTTACCGAACATAGACTAAATAGGAAAAAAGTTTTGTMTTTTGAGAATAATATTAATGATAAACTTGCAATAGAAGAATGAATTGACTCCATTGCACAGCAATGTGGAACAGAATCACTTTTTATCTGTGAACAGGAAAACATTTTCTTTTAAAAGAAGTACACACTATTTTTAAAGAGGATGCTGTCTTCTACAAATATGTTCTCACATAATATTAGATATGTGTCATATACTGGTGGATGACATAAATAATCATTCATTACCATGAATTGTCACCATTCAAAGATGATATTATTTTAATATTGAAAAATATCCCCTTTGATTTTTAACTTTAATCATTCTTTGTTAGACTCTTACTAAAACATTCTAAGTATTATAATAAATAAGTCTTTCTACCATAAAGRTTGTTTCCAAGTTTGATATCAAGAAATGAAAAACAAAATGATAATGCCGACCTTGCCAAAAAGATCTTTTCACAAAAAGTCAGGATTTGTTTATTTATCTGTGACATCTTGTGCATTTATTATTTGTCCCGTGCCATCTATTATATGATTGCTTTATGTCATTCTAGCACTTCCTGAAGGACCAGAAATATACAGAGGAGCTTTTAGTCTCTGTTTTTTTTTATTATTATTTATTTTTATGGCTCCATCTTTAGCTGCTTGACAGCTTTCATGTTATATAGTCTTTTGTCTTGCAATCAAATCTTCAGTCTCTTTCACTGCTTATCAGGTGTCTCAGTGCAGCAGAGTGATAGAACTAGCAAAGGGTCAGCTGCTGCCAAGGCTTTCAGACTGAAGCCCAGGGGTTGAAGTGCTCTGTCTGGAAAAATGTACTGCCAAGGCATTCAAGAAACTGATGGACTGGAACTGCTTTGAAAAAATATATTGCTAAACACATAGAATTTGTTTTTCAGTGTCTGAATGCCTGTAGGCATTTAAAATCTCTTTTCTGTTTAGCTTTCATTTTTATGTAAAAAATCAATAAACTCAAAAAAAATGTTCATACAATTTACAAACCACCTTCAATATTCAAAATTCATTTACTAGGTATTATTGTTGAGTGTAGGTGATTTTTAGACAGCTTCTCTTTCTTATATGTGATTCCCTTAGCAACATCTATGCTTTAGACATACTATGTGATTCCCTTGGCAAGGTCTATGTTTCAGACATACTGTTTTCTGTTCACCTTTAGAAGAAGAAGTAGGTAAATTTCTCTTTATGATGATGTGTGGTTTCCTAAAAAATATATAACCAACAGTTTACTGAAAGAAAAGCTCTTGAATGTGGAATAAAGGAATAAAGATATAGTAATCTTTGTTTTTTTTCCTTTATGTATATTACAGCTATCTTGAAGTTTGTTGTGTTTTTGTTTTGTTTTGTTTTGTTTTGCTTTGGGTGGGGGGGATAGCAGCTTGAAAATTGAGTATTGCTTAAATTTTCTCATTTCTTCTAGAATGCATCCATTTTTCTCCTGTTTCTGTTTTTTTTTTTTTTTTTTGAAAACATACAATTAAACCTTATAAGCATTGAGAGAAAATCTTAGAGAAGTACTATGAGAAATAAGAATGTTTTAATGAAATACAAATGTACTATACTGATCTTTTCAAGACATTTATTCTATACCTAGCAAAACAGGTAAGAATTTTAAGCAATGAATATGCATACAAAAATTTGTGACCTGAGTGACTATAGTCATACTTACTATCGTTATTRCCTGGTGAAAAAGTTTCTTGCTTTYATTTAAAGACACAGTCAATGGAAAATCTTGAGTATATGCTCAGTGAGGGGTGGTTGTGCCTCGGCAGCCAGTAACTTTAGGGATGGAGGTATGTTTTGACATTATAATGAGCTTATACTGAGCAAAGTTCAAGCAAAGTTCACCCAAAAGGAGTGATTTGCCACCCTTGCTGGTTCAGCACTGGRCATCTCATCATATATTTCCTACTGGACAGCTACTGTGTGACTTAGCAGCAGCCCCACACAGGGAGTACAGCAGAGTTTGACTGTGGTGTCTTCAMCCTGCTCTACCCTCCGTTACTCCTCTCTGCAGCGGCAAGGAGGGCACGTTGTGCTGCCTAGGGAACTGTGGAGGAACAGAGTCGGTGGGTACTAACTATCCTGGAAGTGACAACTGTGCATCAACCCAAGCAAACCTCTCTAATACCATAACTTCTGTTAGGCCCCAGTTTTGCCAGTTTTCGTTGATGCACTTGGCAAGACTGCCATAAGCGTTTATATGTGAAATAGATCCAAACTCTTCAGTGATATATACGCAGCTATCATTAAGACCACTTTTTGTTTAAAAACTGAGAACAAGTAAATCATAAAAATGGTTAATAGTTAATACTTAACCTCAAAGCACCTTTTCCAAATTACTTTTTAAGAACTTCATATCTTTTGTTTATAAGATAGTTTTGCATTTCCCAGTAACTTAACTATTTACTTATCATTTTTTTGTCTAAATATTTTAGAGTCAAAGGACAATGAGGCCCTTTTCTATTTGGTCTCATACAGACAAATAAAAATTAAGCCATTGCTCTGCTGGAAGCCATATGATAGTCATTCTGAGATAAATGAAAAGCTAATTAACCTCTGTGAATTGGAATATACTATCTAGTTGTAACTTTTTTTTTTTCAAAGAACAGTGGGGGCACAGTCTTCAGATGAATTTAGGACTGCACAGCACAATACACAAGATTATTTCCTATACTCTCCAGTCCAAAGTGAAGCAATAAAGAGGGAAAAACACAAGTTAATGRGAAGCCTAACAACCAAATAGGTCACTGTCATATCAGTAAATCCATTACTGCTTAGAGGAACACTTATTTTCCCATGAAAAAGTAATTTAATTTTTATGAGTTTACTCCAGTAAGGCATTCTCTCGATAGTTTATATCTTAATCTTTGGGTTTCATGGCTTATTAAAATACTTTGAGTTTGTCTGTTATTCGTTATGAAATGTGGATAAGTCTGATAAGTCTTTTCTACTATCTTCTCATGGTTTGCTTTACTATTAGTCCATTCTTATATCATGACATATATCAGACAGTTTTAAATGTCTTAATATAACATCATAGAAATTGAAGACTTAATATCTACTAATTACAGGCACAACACAGCAGGCATATTATCATCTATATTATATTATCTATTCCTTTGGGATCCTGTCATGTTCAGTATCCTTGAAGCGACTAGTTCTAGTCGAGTGATATGATATATGCTTTCTTGTTTAAATTGTTCTGATAAGGAAGTGATTTTTTTTTTTTTTCTGAATGGCATAAACAGAACTGGAAAGCTCGTAAATTCCACAGCAGTTCTATACTAAGTTGCTGTATTTTTTTTTTTTTTTTGCCATCTATAGCCTAAATGTTTTGTATCTTGATTTTTATTAAATAGTTAATATTTACATGCAGAATATATTACTAATTTTTATAAATTGTCCTTTGCCATACTAGCTTCCTTATTTTTTAAAAAGACTATTTATTTTCTATTTCACTCATGGAAAATGGGAGATATGCAAACTTGAACACAAGTTCTGTGAAAATTTCAAAATGTTGATATCAATTGCAACTCAAAATATTGAACATACTATGATAGCATATGTTTTAGATACCATTTTTAGAAGAAGAAGATTAGCAACAGTTTCGGTATTAATCTTATATACTTGATTTCTCTATCTTTTTAATTTAGAAAAAAAATGACCAAAACTTCTGTTTTCATTAATTCCTCTTGGATCAAAGATAATGACACCAAGTAATCAAAATCTCAGACAAGGTTTCATCATCTTTTAAGTTATTTAAAAATGTTATCTAGAAAATAAATATAAAATGAAATGAAATGAAATGAAATGAATAAAATAAAATAAAATAAAATAAAATAAAATAAAATAAAATAAAATAAAATAAAATAAAGTAGTTTCCTTCAGTTGTCCAAATAACATTCAGATTTTGATAGTTTCTGTTGGCATAGCAGTTCAAAAAATCATATGTTATACAATTCAACCTTAATCAAGTTACTGATTAGCCTCAGGCTTAATTTCACATAGTGAAAATGCAGATTCCTACTCATGGGCCAAGAATCTTTCATGTTGAAGAAATAGTATCAAATTTGTCTGGAATTATCATTATTTCTAATAAGATTTACTGAGGAT
>NW_020454561.1:1922930-1926731 GCF_003342845.1 Nothoprocta perdicaria
TCCTCTCCATTTCTTAATCTTAAATTGCAACTTTGCATAGCTCTATAATTTCTATGGAAAAGCTTTCTACTCAGTTACAAGAAATGGACACAGACATACCTCAATCTCTTAGATACCTTAATATAACAGTAACATTTTTTATTTCTTTTTTGGGAATGTGGAAGATATTTCTAAAGACCCAAAGGGAGATGGAGAGTCTGTTGAAATCCACAGAGTCACTGTATTGGAACACAGGAATGGGAGAAAAGATCCAAAGCACAAAAATACAGAAGGCCAAGTTTTTTTTTTTTTTTTTTTTTTTTTTTTTTTTTTTTTTTTTTTTTTTTTTTTTTTTAGCATTAACTGATCTTTTTCACTTTAAAGAATGTGCTTTTTCTATACTATATTCTGTGGTCTAATTCAATAGAGCTCTAGAGAATCCTCACATGCCTTTGGACATCACATTTTAACAAAACATGTGATAGTTACCCTGGATAGATTAACTTGGCCTAGCGTGGGGTCTCATCATACTCTACTAAAATATTTGTTTCCTGGTAAACAGTCTTTTTCCTGCACACTGTTTTTTCATTGCCTTTAAATGTTTGTTCTAGTAGTATAATAGACTAGACTACTATAACTATACTTATAAAGCATTTGACTTCATCAGTCATTCTGTTTCTTAATTTACTATGACAGTTTTTTTCAGGCCTTTATTCTTTCCTGTATTTCTACAGTATGAAATGGAGTCTAGCACAAAGACATTGAAGCCAACAGAAGCATAAAATCCACATGATGCATGCATTGGGAAGCAAGATATCTGCTTTGAGTTCTAACACAGCAGCTGGATCTGAGTTGTTTCATGTTCAATCCAGACAATGGCAGATGATTTTGTATTGTGTTTCTCTACATTTCCAGACAACTGAAATTCTTCTGTAGTTATCAGGGTAGACACACTAAAAAGACAGAGCATACTGAATGAGGATTCCTCACTTAGCCATACAATAGCAAGACATATGGAAAGGAAAGTTAAACAAAAAGCAGAACAGTGTTAATATGCCTTATCAGCAGTCAGGCTATTACTACAAAACATTTTTTCTTCATGCATCCTGACAAAGGCAAACTTTTAAAAGGAGTGGTTAGAAAATAAGGCAACAGCATGCTAAATGTTGACAATTTTTTCTAAACYTTAAAGATGATTCCAAAAAAAATTGAAAGTGCTTGTAGGAGAATGTGTTACTATATAAATCATCGAAATAGATTATCAGATTTCTATAAGTGTATTATTTTATTCTTCATTAAATTACCCAGTAGACTTTATTTTGACCATACTTAAATAGCTCTGAAAAAAATAAACAAATAATTGTTTCATCTAGTTATCTAATCATGTATTATGGCCAGATTTGCAAGCAATAAAAAGTTTTCTGTTAATACCACATGAGAATCTGATTGTTCTAGGAATTTCTGCTTTGAATTAATCAATACATTAATTAACAAGGTCAGTGTTTGACTTTTTGTGTGTATAGATGCTCCTCTCAGTTTGTATGCTGTAATATATATTTGCAAAATCATTTAAAACTCTTCATCTTTGAGAGTAACTTTGAAAACTACTATTTATAATATTATCAATTTTTAATCAGAATTCTCAATGGGGAGCTTTKCTCAAAACTGATGAGATGATACAACCTAGGGTTTTGAAATATTTCTCCAATGATTTCTTTCTATTTTAAGAGAAATTATATGTTGTTAGCGTGTGTATGTGTAGATTGATCTTGATTGCTTCAATGCCCTGTAAGCATGCTGCATGATGTTACAATGTGGCATTGATTCACTTACTGAACTTAATTATGTATAAAAGCTAGGCAGCATCTTCAAGTGCAACAGCTGCACTAAACAGAATCAAATCTTCTGCTATGCCACCTATATGGAAATATTGCTACAATTAAATATACAGGATTAAATAATGAGCCATGAAGGATGCTAATTCCTTGAAAACATGTATAAACATTAATGAGTGCTGTTAGGTACAAACTGAAAAGATTGTTCTGTTACTCTCAAAAATAGAATTATAATTCTCTTCAAAGACTGCAGATTGAATGAACAGTTTGTTGAAAAGAACTTAAAGAGATAGCATCCATAAAACATATCAAATGTTGRTTAAACATTACTGAACACTGTTACTGTTTAGAAGGAAAAATTGGATCACTTTATAATGTTGAACATTAGCCTACAGATTATTGCAGCCCTCAGTTGTTTTGAAGATGATGGTTGCATGCTGATTCACTACATTGACAGTACTTACAAATGCAATACAGAGAAACTTCAATGTTAACATTTTGCAAAAGAAATAATTTTTGTTGTCCATCCTTTCCTGTTTCTCGAACATATGATTTAACTAAAACTTAAAGAAATAATACATTCTTTTTCCTCACAGCTTGTGAGAACTATGAGGATATTTTCTTTTCTGCTCTTATAAAAGATATATATATTTATCAGACATTGTTGCCAACTATTCTTTGCACATCTCTGGATACTATATTTCCACCATGTAGTTTTCTGCTTCTAGCCAAATAAGATTTAAAGAGAACAGATCATAAATCATTCAGTCTCTTCTCTTTAACATACATTCCCATTTGGGTAATTGAGTATGTTGCCTAACAACTGGACAGCTGAAGTAATATCTCTATTTCACTGATTGTGATCTTCACAGAGAGAACTTACATATCTATTACATCATCTGTAGACATCTATAGGTAGATACCTATATATATATATWATATATATATAAGGTGATATTTGTGCAAATATATCTTCATAGAATCTGCAGATATGACCCTAGACTGTAGATCTGCACTCTGGGTAATGATTCAAGGTCAAGTAGGACACCTGATTATACCACTAGCACTAGCTGCTAAGTTTTGGGAAATTAATCCTGCTCTGTGTATACACTTTAAAGTAATGGTACTAGCTTTCTTGGATTCAATTAATAAGGTAAAAGTTTATAGGCAAAGATCCGCTTTTTTTTTTAATATTTTAATTCATATTTGCACTGCAGCTGAATACTTCCCAAGTAGCCAGAGTTCAACTAAGTTTCCTGGACACAGATGTCTAATGTCCTACTTAGCCTAGTGGTGGAGCTGAAGGAGGTGGAAAGGCCATCAAAGAGAAATATAGTGGTGGAGCAGTGTTCTGCAGTCATCCCAGGAAAGGAACCCAGAGAACCCCCCAATTCTGTCTGAGAATCCGCCACCCTCTTGCCATAGAGTGGAGGGAATATAATTAACAGTACCAAGTGATGAAAAAATGTGGAAACGGGTCACAGAATCACAGAATGTTCAAGGTTGGAAGGCTCCTCCCTCTTGCCCYTTTTGAAGACTGGAGTGATGTTGGCTTTCTTCCAGTCCTGTTTGAGGCAGCAAGAGAACCCTTACCCGGCCCACCTCACCCCCACAAGTGACCATGTTCAACAGGTACGAAGGCCTGGAAGTTGAAGACCAGACAAATGATGTCATGGGCCAAGGTGCATGTTGTCTACAGTGAGGCAGTCAAGTCCACGCTTATAAGGCTGCTACYCCTAAGGAGAAGAGGAGCACCCAGAAGAAGTGGCGAGTAATCATCATGGGCGACGGAGGCACCAATCTGTAGACAGGACCCCTTATCCAGAGAGCTCTGTTGCCTTCCAGGGGCTCAAATAAGGGATATTGCAGGGAGTCTGCCAAGACTTGTCCGAGAGTCGGACTATTATCCCCTGTTACTGTTTCATGTGGGCACTAATGATGTTATGGGAAAACTGAGCAACATAAAGCGAGATTTCAGAGCACAAAA
>NW_020454561.1:1926772-1935512 GCF_003342845.1 Nothoprocta perdicaria
GAAAAGAGCACAGAGATTCTGTGACATAAATGAGGCAATCAATGTCATGCAGCCAAAGTCAGAAGGTGCCCAGTGGTAGCTGTATGGTAGTGGTGAAATGAGTATAGAATATGATAATAGAGGGTCCTCTTTCACTCCTTCCAGGAAACCTTCAGGCTCAAATATTTCTTTTAAATGCCTGTACACCATTGCACGAATCATGGGGAACAAACAKKRSGAACTGGAGATCTGTGTGTGGTCCAAGCATCATGATCTTATCGGAATTATAGAGACATGGTGGGATAGTTACAGAATCACAGAATCACAGAATAACTAAGGTTGGAAGGGACCTCTAGAGATCATCTAGTCCAACCTTCCCACTCAAGCAGGCACACCTACAGCATGTAGCACAGGATGGCATGCAGGCTCATCTGGAAGACCTCCAGAGAAGGAGACTCCACAACCTCCCTGGGCAGCCTCTTCAAGGGCTGTGYTATGCTCACAGTAAAGAAGTCCCTCCTCACCTGGAGATGGAACGTCCTGTGTTGTAACTTACACTCATTTCCCCTTGTCCTGTCACTGGCCACCAATGAGAAGAGCTTGACCTCTTCCTCCCTACATTCCCCCTTCATGTACTTATACATGTTAATCAGATCCCCTCTCAGCCTTCTCTTCTCCAAGCTGAACAGGCCCAACTCACGCAGTCTCTCCTCATATGAGAGATGTGCCAGTCCCTTAATCATCTTAGTTGCTCTTGTCTGGACCCTCTYKAGAAGCTCCACATCCCTCTTATACTGAGGAGCCAAGAATTGTGCACAATGTTCCAGATGTGGCCTCACCAGAGCTGAGYAGWGGGGCAGGATCCCCTCCCTTGACCTGCTGGCAACACTCCTCCTGATGCATGCCAGGATCCCATTGGCCTTCTTGGCCACGAGGGCACACTACTGGCTCATGGTTAATTTGGTGTTGACCAGCATTCCCAGGTCCCTCTCTGCAGAGCTGCTCTCCAGCAGATAAGCCCCTATTCTGTACTGATGCTTGGGGTTATTCCTTCCCAGATGCGGGACCCTGTACTTGTCCTTATTGAACCTCATGAGGTTCCTCTCTGCCCAACTCAACTCAATAGTTCACATGACTGGAGTGCTGTCATAGTGCTTTTTAGGAAGGACAGACTGGGAAGGCAAAGTGGTGGAGTCACTCTTTATGTCAGTGAGCAAGTGGAATGCATAGAGCTCAAACTGGGGGTAGATGATGAGCAAGTTGAGAGCTTGTGAGTAAGGATTAAAGGGCAGGCTAAGGTGGGAGGCATTGCAGTGGGTGTCTGCTACTGGCAACCTGGTCAGGAGGAGGAGGAGATTGATGAGGCCTTCTACAGACAGCTGGAAGTTGCCTCATGGTCACAGGCCCTTGTTCTCATGGGAGACTTCAGCTACTCTGATATCAACTGGAATGACAGSWCAGCAAAGCACAAACAGTCCTGGAGGCTTTTACAGTGCATTGACACTTTTGAAACACATTGTGGAGAAGCCAACAAGGACAAGTGGGCTACTGGACCTCRTATTCACAAATGGAGAGGGACTTGTTAGAGATGAAAAGGTAGGGTTGCTCCTTGGCTGCAGCGATGATACGTGGATGAACAGGGAGCTCCTGGCAAATCTCAAACAGAAGATAGCAGTATACAGAACGTGGAAGAAAGGACAGGCCTCTTGGGAGAAATACAGGAACGTTGTCAAGGAATGGAGGGATGCTACAAGGAAAGCTAAGATTTCCAAGGAAAGCTACAAGTTCCATCCTTGCTTGAMACAAAATCGGGCAAGGGATGTTAAAAATAACAAGAAGAACTTCTTCAAATGTATTAACAACAAAAGGAAGGTCAGGGAAAATGTGAGTCCGATGGTGAATGGGGTGGGTGCCCTGGTTACAAAAAAAAAAAAAAAAAGAGAGAGAGAGAGAAAGTAGAGTTGCTGAATGCCTTCTTTGCTTCAGTGCTTGCCAGGGGCAGCCCTCTAGAATTCCAGACCCTAGGGACAAGAGAAGAGAACTGGAGAGAGGAAGACTTGCTCTGGGTAGAGGAAGAGTAGGTTCCAACTTTAAGCATTCTGTGATTCTATGATTCACTCCCTAGTGTTATATGAACTGTAGGATGTCATAGCAAAGCCACTAGCCATCATCTTTGAAAGGTCCTGGACAGTGGAGGAGATGCCAGAGGACTGGAAGAAAGCCAACATCACTCCAGTCTTCAGAAACGGCAAGAAGGAGGACCCAGGCAACTACAGGCCGGTAAGCCTCACCTCCATCTCTAGGAAAGCGATGGAACAGCTCATCCTGGCTGCTGTCTCCAGACACGTGGAGGAGAAGAAGGTGCTCAGGAATAGCCAGCATGGATTCACCAAGGGGAAATCCTGCTTGACTAACCTGATCACATTCTATGATGGAGTGACTATGTGGATAGATGAGGGCAGAGCAGTGGATGTCATCTACCTGGATTCAGCAAGGCTCTTTACACCATCCCTCACAGCATCCTCCTGGGCAAGCTCCAAAGGTGTGAGATAGATGAGTTGAGGATGAGGTGGATTGAGAACTGACTGCATGGCAGAGCCCAGAGAGTGGTAATCAGTGGTACAGAATCCAGCTGGAGGCCTGTAGTTAGCTGTGTCCCTCAGGGGTCAGTCCTTGGTCAAGTCCTGTTCAATTTATTCATCAAGGACCTGGATGAAAGGACAGAGAGCCCTCTCAGCACATTTTCTTATGATATCAAACTGGGGGGAATAGCTAATACCCCTGAGAGCTATGCTGCCATCCAGAGGGACCTGGACAGACTGGACAACTGGGCGGAGAGAAACGTCATGAAGTTCAACAAGGGCAAGTGAAAAATCCTGCATTTGGGCATAAGTAATTCCAGACACCAGTACAAGCTAGAGACTGACCTTCTGTAGAGCAGCCCTGCAGAGAGGGACTTGGGTGTCATGGTGGATGACAAGTTGACCATGAGGCAGCAGTGTGCCCTGGTGGCCAAGAAGGCCAATGGGATCCTGGGGTGCATTAAGAAGAGTGTCTCCAGCAGGTCGAGGTGATCATTCCCCGCCCGTTCCCCCCCCCCCCCCCCCCACACACACACACACACACACACACAGCCCTGGTGAGGCCACATCTGGGGTACTGTGTCCAGTTCTGGACTCCCCAGCACAAGAGGGATGTGGAGCTGCTGGAGAGAGTGCAGCACAGGGCTGCGAGGATGATCAGGGGCCTGCAACATCTGCCCTATGAGGAAAAGCTTACAGAGCTAGGCCTGTTCAGCTTGAAGAAGAGAAGGCTGAGCGGTGATCTGATCAGTGTGTATAAATACCTCAARGGAGTGAGTGAGGAGGAGGGGGCCAGCCTCTTTTCACTGGTGGCCACTGATAGGACTAGAGGGAACGGTCACAAACTGAGGCACCAAAATTTCCACAGGAACTTAAAGAAAAATTTCTTAACAATGAGGGTGACACAGCACTGGAACAGGTCCAGAGAGGTTGTGGAGTCTCCTTTTCTGGAGAGCTTCCAAATCCACTTGGATACAATCCTGTGCTACATGCTCTAGGTGACTCTGTGTGTTCAGGGAGTTTGGACTAGATTTGGACTAGATTGMAGGAGATTTGGACTTCCAATCTTAAGGATTCTATGATTCTAGAAATTCCAGAATAATCCATTTGCCCCTTGTTTTTCATTTCAAAGAGTGTGCTGAAATGTGTCATATCTGTGGTTTTATGCGTCAGCCTTTGGCTGGATGCCTTTGGATGTCTCATATATTCTAGAACAACTCAAGTGGCTCTAGTCACTGAATTCTTTTTTGCCTCCATTTTTTTCTGGTGATTCTATGTTTAAGTAGATATTGTCCTTTCAGATACAAGTCTACCCTATTACACTATAGTGAAATTACTGAATTTTAGTGGAATTATATTRAGCATAAGGGTAACAGAATAAAAATCAAACCATTCCCAAAGGTAAATTATTTTTTTTTCATAGGTGGAGATTCCATTTTGGCAGCAAAAATTTCCATTTGTCCTGAATTGCAATCAGATTGTTTGAAGAGAAGAGAATCAGAATATGCTGGATGATGCAGGCTATAGTGACTAACAGAAATAGAAAAGGAATTCATGTGGACAAGAGCTCCATGACAATCCGCTACTTTTCAGAAGAAATTTGCTACCAAGAAAATGAAGTAAAGCACTTCCCTTGTTAAGTCTGACTACTTGAGATATAAACATCTATGCCTAATTTTTCTTCAGCAGCAATTTACCACAGCACTGAAATTTGCCATGAATATTTGATTTTATGGTGATTTCCTGAAGTATTTTCCATATTTATCAAGGCATTCTAATTATTTCTAAATAATTAGTTCATGGCTTAAATCATATTTTCACATAGAGGTAAAAAAAAATACTGGTTTGGTTGATATTTGAGTAATTCCCCCATTTATGAGAGAAGTTCTTCCCTTCTTTAATGACCTTTCTGAGTGGACAGTCAGGGACTTCCACAAGAACAAAAGTTATTCGGTAAACAGGAAAAGACTTTAGCACTTAATTTAAATTTAAATTTAAAATCTGAAGAAAATGGACACAAATAATATAATCTTGTGATTTTACTGTTAATTCTCTGCATACAGCTCAGCTCTGATGATTCAAATGCTTTTTTTGAAATGTATAAATTTCTCCACATTATTCCAATAACACATAATCCTTTCTTGAGTCCCTCCATAATTAAATCTGAGTAGTTTTTCAAAGAAAAGCGTTCTGGAAGAATCTTCAAAGAAGCTTTTTTCCCCACCTTTTGTTAAAATGTAAGTAGATGTGTCACCATTAAAAGCACAGTTCTCTGTCAGTAGATTACTTTAATCTGTTCTCAAGTCTGCTCAAGTCTGGCCAAATGCGAGACTTGCCTGGTTGTTTTCTTTTTTCTTTCATTTTTTTTTTTCCTTAGCAGATTTTTGGAAAAACAAAAACAAACAAACAAAAAAAAATTTGCCTTTTTTTTTTTTTCTCCCAAGAGGTTCCAACAGACTAGTCTTTTCAGATAACTTTTGAGAACAGTATTAAAAAAAAAATCAGAAACTGAAGCAGAAAAGCAACAACTTCTTTGCTTCTTGCTCAGTCATACTTGACTATACAGTACGGATGCACTCAATCTGAGATTCTTCACTTACATTATGCTAAAAGTACTGGAACTATTAGTTAAAATACCTTTAGATACAAGGTTTTAGATAGATTTTTGTTTTTATTTTGCAGCTTTGCCTGATTGTCTCATAGATCAGTAATTCCTCAGCTTTATTCTCACACAGTACACGCAAGCAGCAGCTGCAGCTCTCAAACTATGATTAATATAAAACCCTTCAAATCCACTACTGCTTACACATCTCTACTGAAGTTTTACTTAACTGATTAACTCCAAAYGATTTGCTACTAAACTGCTCATTTAATTTAACAATCCACAAAGGCCTGAAATAATAATGATTTACATCACAGGAATTATAACATCCATCTTCTAAAAGCCAAAAGCATATCAATCAACAAATGGTATAGATGAAATTTAGAATCTCTCTAGTTCATGAAATATCATTAAATTTTATTTATATATTTGTTCCTTTTGGTTGCAAAGTCATTAAATATTGGTAAATAAAAATACTAATCCTACTAACTGCATAAAAGAGCAAAAGAGAGAGAAGCAGAGAGAAGCTCATTTTAAAATCCTTGAAAATATTTTTAATCATAATATTATCCAACTGAGTTTCTGCAGCTCTAAAATATGGTACAAAAAGAAACGTGAAAGAGTCAAGGGAAGGCTGAGTTTTCAATTATCTTGTGGTGTGTATCATTGACATGCTTTGGTTGAAGAACACTTTTGTTCAAGATTTATAAATATACCACATCAAAACATTTATTATGGTTTATTGTATTTCATCTCATCTATTATTTAAAGTTGAAGAGAGAGACTACTTATAGCCTCTTTTCTCTGTAACATTTACAAGAAATGTAGATTGCAGAAGCTTGTATCAAAAGGAGCCTTCCTCTTGAGCAAATGACTGGATCAAGATCAGTCTATTTTCAGTTGCTGAGAAGACAGTCAGGGATGCAGATAACATTTTCTCAATATCCRCCAACATAATCTACTGGAATTTGAAGATAAAGTTAAGCAAAGTATGGCTTGACCTACACCAAGAAAGGTAAAATACATCCTAAAACTGAAAAAAAATTTATTTTATTATATCCCTGCTCCTCTGCTTTCTATAGCAGGAACTCAGGCAGAACTCAGCACAGGAAAGACTGAAAATAGGCTTGTATTAGTTGAGATTTACCACAGCAGAACAATTTACAATGGTGTTTAAAAAGTCAAAAGACACATGTGATTCTGAAGGAGTATAAACTCTAGTT
This sequence comes from Nothoprocta perdicaria, assembly GCF_003342845.1. Classification (NCBI taxonomy): domain Eukaryota; kingdom Metazoa; phylum Chordata; class Aves; order Tinamiformes; family Tinamidae; genus Nothoprocta; species Nothoprocta perdicaria. Next base: position 1,933,159 of record NW_020454561.1, read on the forward strand.
CTGAATTTGCAAACATTTGTTCAGAAAATCTGCATTGCAGTTTATGAGGTTATACTTACAAATTTATATCCATCATGCTGTCTCATCTGACTGAATTGACTGGTCACAAAGATCATGGGATGCTTTGGCTACATGGGTGATGTGTGTATTGTATGCTTTTGGTGTGGTGTTTTCATGAATATTGGGACATTATTTCAAGGATAAAAAGGTACTCAAATCRAATATTTGCTTGACTGGATCAAAGAGAATAAAAAGACATTCAGCTCCACTAATTTTATGTGTGCAAATGTGTTGCCTAAGTATATGATAGCCCAGCATATCAAAGACATCCCAAGGAGATTTATGCCTTAGTCTTAGTCTGAAACAAAATAGACTATCCTGAAACATCTATGAATGTCTCTACAGCAAGTCAACAGTCAACTAAATCAAGATAAGTAACACCAAAGTCAAAGTGTGCAGTTCTTCCTGTGCATTGTATTCATATCTCAGATATTTAACTCAAGGCTGAATTTACTGCCATGTTTAAATGACAGGCACTGCCATGCTGTCACACCGGAGCATTTGTGTGGATGAAGATGCTAAAGTACTTCCTAGTAAGCTAAAAAAACAATGAATAAAACAATCATACAGAAATACAGTGAATCAGCTAGTCTAAATGACCAATACTCATCAATAAGTGTTCACATTGTTTTTCCATTCAATAAGTAAATGTTCATAAGGAGAGCAGAACAGTTTAACAAAGTACTACTCTGCTAAAAGTGCTGTTTGTCTCTCAGAATTACAAATTAGAGGATATCTTCTGGCAAATCATATTCATAACAATCCTATGGCATTTATACATCAGATAAGACTTATGCAGATTCTTATGATTTATGTTAGTATTATTGCCAGTAATCAGTAATAATAATTATTACAATTAATAGTTGATTTTTTATATATTTACATATATATAGAGAGAGGGGGAGAGAGAGAGAGAGAATTTTAACATCATAAACATTATAAATGTTAAAATTTTTTGAAAATAACATTTGGTTGAAYGTCGAAGAAAGTGCAGCTGACTGCACTGTGTTTGTATTCCCTTTTAAAAGGAAGATAACCTGAGACACAAAAATATTATTATAATATACTCTGCTTCACTCTTTGACTCAAGGAAAAGATGTCAAGAGAAATTTACTTTTCCATTCAGCAGAAGAGTGGGGTTCTCCTTCCCTTCCTCATAAAGAAATAAATTACTGTTCATTCAAATTCTTCACAAAAGTAATGTATTTTCTTAAATATTACACTGCAATGACAGAGGTAGTCATGCAGTTACTAGGCCTGGTGACAAAATAGCTATATTCGTCTTAGCAGATACCTCTCCATCTCTAGTCACTCAGTTTCTAGAGGTAGGGAAGTTAAGAGTGTATCTCTAATTCATAGACATAACTGAAAAGCAGATATTTATCTTGTAAAGATAAATCATTCTCATATCATGAAGACCATTTTTGTATGCTGATTATGTCAAAGCAGAATCCCCAGTGTGACTGAGCTGTGCTCTAGTGACAGCTGGGCGACAAGCATTAATTGAACATATTTAAAAATCCGCCCCATGTACTGAACAGATTTCAGTATCTGCTTTGTTTAAGGTCCACTGAGTTGTGAAATGGTTGCTTCATTCACACAGATGTTAATATCTCCAGGCTCTTCTTTGTTGCTCCTCATTTACATATTTGCAGTGAGTTTGCTGCACACGAAGTCAGACACAGCAACTTGTCACTACTCTCTGTTAGAAAAATGAAAGTTCTACGCAAAATTCGAAAAAAACTGTAATTACACCTCATTAAGATTTAAGGAGGAAAATAATAAGGAACATACCAATGGGTGTTCAGTCACCAGTGCTTCATTAGTTTACTGTTTAAATATCTGGCTCTGATGAATACAAATTTCTTGGGGAAAACAATATCATTTTGAATCAGTTGAAGTTCCTCTCTTTGTCTCTTCATCTATGAACACATTCTGAAGTAATGATCCAACAAGATATTGTAGCTTTATATGGTTATTAAGTGGTATACTTGGTCATTTTTATTATAAGATTGGAAGTTTAATACAGTTTTATCTGTTCTTGGCCAATCAGAGTATGATTCAGAGTACTCCAGGAAACTTATATTAGTGAATGAGATCTATAAAAAAATAGATGAATAAAAAGCAAAACAAAACAAAACAGTAAAATTGCACACTGAGTTAAGCTGATGGCAGTAAACTCTGATACCAGTGCTTACTCATTTGGAAAATAAATTCTATATCAAATCTGAAAGTGTCAGATGAGAATGATTTATCTTTACAAGATCTAATACAAAAAAAAAAAAAAAAAAAAA
>NW_020454561.1:1935528-1990255 GCF_003342845.1 Nothoprocta perdicaria
AATATATATATAATAATATAATCTATCTCTAACTAAAAAAAAAAAAAAAAAACCAAGAAACTCAGATCATACTAACATTTGCACCTGTTTTTAAATAAAATTGACAGGAATGTCAAAAAACTCAATACATGCTATAAGTCAAAGGATTAAAACCAAGATCTAAGCTTTAGAAAACAATAGTTCTTATTTATAGATCAAGGAATAATTTTATTGTGTTTTTTTTTGAAAATTATTCTTCTTATTATATATTTAATTAAAAAAAAATAGGTCTCACAAGGTCTCTGCAAGCCAATATTTATTTTATCATGTTCACTGATAGAATGTGCTATATATTTGTGAGCCAATTTTTTTTTGTGCTGCTTGTTTCAAAACATGTACTTTAACTTTGCTCTACCTGCAAATAGAAATATATAAGCTAGTGTAAATTTAGCATTTTGATACTTATAGATAAAAGAGACAGTCCTACAAAATAGGAGAGAAGGCAAGGCAAGGCAAAAGAAGGGAGGAAGGGARGAAGGGAGGGAGGGAGRGAAGRAGGGAGGGAGGAGGTATTCAAAAATACTAAAGGCAATTACTATGCAAGACAGCCCAACAAATTCCATGAGGATAAGTGCAACCACTACTTCTACCAGGGAGTTGACAAAGCAGAGCAAAATCACACTTAACAACAGGAACACATAGGACTATTTACTGTGGTGACACTAACACGAAACAGGTTCATGAACAGCTAAGAGAAAGTGCAATTAACAAACACCCAATGGCACACTAGCTAGCGCTAATTAGTAGTACCACAGCTAGCATGGTCAATGAACTGTATTTATATTTAGCAGGAATGGCTGCTAGAAAATAAATATTGCCATCAAAATCAGCCTAATCTTCTGTGAAACCTCATTTTTCAAATTGCCTTATGATGGAGAGAGTTGACAGAATCCTGAAATCCATCCTCTTTTAAGAAACAAAACAGTATACTTTTGAATGAAGAGTTAAAGACAAGTTATTTAATCAGTCCCTTAAATAAAGTTTAAGGATTTAGGCTTTGTATACGATCAGTATAGACCTTATACTGAATGATTGGGTTTCAATGAACGGGATTCAGCTCCAGATAAGTACACCGAAATGGTGTCTACATCTAAAGGTGTCTAAACTGACAAAAAGTTAATCAGTCAGTCAGCAGTGTGCCCTCGTGGCCAAGAAGGCCAATGGGTTCCTGGCCTGCATCAGGAGGAGTGTTGCCAGCAGGTCAAGGGAGGGGATCCTGCCCCTCTCCTCAGCTCTGGTGAGGCTGCACCTGGAGTATTGTGTGCAGTTCTGGGCTTCCCAGTATAAGAGGGATGTGGAGCTTCTCAAGAGGGTCCAGTGAAAGGCAACAAAGATGATTAAGGGGCTGKAGAATCTATCATACAAGGATAKSCTGAGTGAGCTGGGCCTGTCTTCTCTGGAGAAGGCTCAGATGGGATCTGATCAATATGTATCATTACCTGATGAATATAGGGATGAATATAGGGAGGAAGGGGCCAAACTCTTCTGGATGGTGCCCAGTGATAGGACAAGGGGCAATGGGTGTAAGTTAAAACACAGGAAGTTCCATCTGGATGTGAGGAAGAACTTCTTCACTGTGAGGGTGAAAGAGCCCTGGAACAGGCTGTCCAGAGACGTTGTGGAGTCTCTGTCCCGATCCACTGTCGGAGGAGGTTTTGATATGATCCCAAGAGTGAGATTAAGACACAAACAAGATCAAATGCCATACAACCTTTTAAGCTCTATTCTCATAATGGTGATAGGACAGAAAGAAGAAAAAAACAAAAACAKAAAGAAGAAGAAAGATAAGCAAGCAAGTGGGAGAGATGCAACAAGGTAAGTTACCACCACCCTCACCAGTCCAGTTAAGTTTTGTTGGCTCCGCCTCGATGCAGGTGATGGTCTTTTGGAAGAGAGTTGAGAAGAAGGAAAAGAAGCTTCTCTATCCACGTGCAAGGGAGAAAAAAAAAATGTAGTCCTTTTATTGTCCCAGTACTTGAAGAGTCTGCCCACTTTCTTGAAGTTTTTTGGTTTGGTGCTCCTCTTCCCCCTGACTCAACTGCCGATGCTGCTTGGCAGGCACCGCTGAGCATTGTTAGGGTCTTGAGCTGATCCAGGAAGTTGTAAATTGTGTAGAGATAACAAGCCTCGAGCTGGGATCCCAGTCTTCCCAGAGACCAGGATGCCAAGGCCAAGAAGTTGTTAATTGTATGAAGATAAAACACCTGGAGCTCATATCTCAGTCTTCCTAGAGACAGGATGTCAAGGCCAAGAATTCATAAATTGCATGGAGATAAACACTTGGAGCTGATATCACAGTCTTCCCAAAGATAAGACACTGAGGCTAGGAATTTGTAAATTGAACTACAACATTGTTGAGACAAACACAGTCTACAACAATTTCTTACAGTTGTCATCTCCGGAGATCTTCAAAACCCACATGGATGCAACCYAGTGCCATGTGATCTAGGTGTCCCTGCTGGAGCAGCGGGGTTGGACTAGCTGATCTCTACAGGTCCCTTCCAAACTCAACCATTCTCTGATTCTGTAAATATGAGCCCAAAGTCTCTTATTGTTTTCAAGTACCCAGAGATGTAAGTGTTGACTGTATTGTTTAGAGAAGTATTTAGCACTGTTTGAGATATCTTAGTATATCCAAATAGCATTCTTGCTGCTAAGGCAGCAACATTTTTATTTTTCTTTGCTTGCAGTATTCACTGTGCATTATTTGGATAGCTTAATTTAATTAATTTCCTAGATTTTCCACATTGACACATGTGATATTAATTTGCTATGTATTTTTTTTTTTAATAAGAGCTCTTAAATCTTAACCAGCTCTGTTGTTATAAACTGCAGCAGTCACTCTGTTGTTTATTTTCTCCACGTTTTGTAATCATCAATTTTCTCATTAAATAAAAATAGAAATATTAATGCAAGATTATTCTTCATCTCACTCACATCTCAAACTAAAACAGGCAGAGAAGACCTGAAGAGAATGCAATGATCACAGGAGAGGTCAAAGCCTAGCCCAGAAAAGAGAATTTAAATAGATCAACTTTAAACCAGGAAAACATTGCCYGTTATCTCCATAAAATCCAGGACTTATATGAGCTTCATGATTTTCTTTCTGATTCAACAAAATCTTACTTAAAACTTTCTGTTCAGGTGCAATGGAGGACATTGCACTTTCYACCTAGTCAGACACATTTACTCAGCTAAAACAAATTGGCTCCCTTATATTTTATGGAGAAATCTGTAACCGGCTTTCCAGTGTGAATCCAAAAGCCCTAACCTCAACACATATTTTCCTAACCAATATTCAATTAAGTCTTAGTTTTTTCTAAGTGTTTTTTCAATCCGACTTAYGACTTGGGAAAATGTGAAGAACTTACAGGTAAAAGATGCTGCTGAGGTTCTCCACTATCATTGGTACATTGTTTTCAGTGCATTATTTTTAGCTGTTTTGGATATATGTTTTTGTGTTTTTTGTGGGATTTTTGTGGGTTTTTTTATGTTTTCTGTTTTTGTTTTTGTTTTTAATTAACTTTTAATTGGAAACATTTAATTAACATTTAATTGGAAAGCCAAAAGTTTGATTCATTTATAATCTAAGTAGAACATTTAAACTTAAGCTATAATAGATTTTAAAAGAAGGAAAAGGTACTTTAATAAAGTAGCTGCCAGTCTGTAGCAATTGAGAACTTCATTACAATTAATTGACAGTGAAATTATAATTTTTATTTATTTTTAAATTATTTTTAGATTTTTCTAGTAGGCATAACAGATAAGCTAAGTCCTTACAATGTCTTCTAAAAATAAAACAGCATTGTGGAAATGATGGACATTCTCAGGAGACCAATTCCACTATTGCCATGTCCATAAGGCTTCACTGGGGCCAACAAATACGTGGACAGTAATTGACTAGCACGTATTTGAATTACATCTTATTAGAATACACATCATTCATTTCAGGACATAAATGGACCGCTCAACAACCCCTGCTTTTTCCACCATAGTTCATTATTATAAATAGCTGACATCAAAATATTATAGTTATACAGATAAAGAGTAGAAAACTGTATGCATGTCACACCAGAAAAAAAAATTAAAAAAAAACCCTCCATGTCTCTTTTCTGTCTTTTTGGTTATGTATTTTTATTATGGATGCTTCAGGTGGTATCTATCTCAAAAGTTTCCAGTAGGCTAGTCAGTTTTCCATGAGGAATGGAAGAAAAATAAGGGTGACWCAAATGCAACATATGAAATGAATCCCACCTCTCCTCCTTATGAATTTAATTCTATATTTCTTGAAATCAATGRCAAATCTCTGTTGACTATTATAGGAATATTAACTAGTAATAGTTGCTGATTTATAAGACCCACTGCTCAGTCTCTGAGAGGCTGCAAAAACACACCAAGAAAAATTTATCTGACTAATCTGACCTACTATTTTTGCATTTTGCCATTGTTTCTTCTCCTGATGAAGCAAGTATAATAGGAATGATTTGTCTCTTGCTACTATATTATACTATATAACTATTATTATAGTTATCTATTATAACATTTTAAAATTATTTGCTCTATTTAAAAATTGCTATTTCTTTTCTACTTCATTTTTGTGTTTTGAATACATTTTATTTGATTTATTTCAGGTCACAGTCCTGTTATACATTTTATTTTCYAATCAGATATCAGAGTTTATAATGACTGTACTTAATTAAAATCCATTAGTGGTGGATGGAATAACAATTTCATATTTTTATTATGCATGATATTACTGCTGAGAGTTAGCTATTACTTTTGTGCTTCATCGACAGCTGCTAAACTTAATCGTGCAAAATAAATTGTAGTTTTGTTTTGCAAAAATTCTCACTTTTTAAAAAATTATAACTTTATAAAAATAAATAATTTTTTTCATGCACATTTCACATCATCTCAAAAACAGAAAATGTAAGTTCTTCTAATGTCTTTTGTGAAAGGCAGGTCTGACCATGTCATCAATGGCAAACTAAGTAAAACAGAGGTTAAGTGGATAGTCTGGTGATCTATCTTGTCTTCAGGCATCTAGAAATAAGATCTCCTGAGCAAGCAGTCAGCTATAAATTCTTTATAGTTTATGGACAGAAATAGTCTCTTCCATAGGGCAATTCACTTATGTGTAGGACATCAGTCTTGGAGAGGAAATTCCCTCTGGAAATGCCGTTTTCTTTTCCTGGATCATAAAGAATCTTATATGACTAGTTTATCTTGAACACTTAACATTTAGCTAGCAGAAGTTAAATGCAATGAACTCCAGACAAAAAATTCAACAGAAACTTGCAACATCCTAATATTAGTTTCAGGCGAAAGATTGTAATCTTGACAAAATTTAATAAAATGGGTAATAAAGTCAGTTTTCATATCTTCTATTCACATGGAGATGTCTAAGTGCCATTTGAGATAGGCTATCTCAGATAGTCTGATAAATTAGACATAGGACTCACAGGAAACCATCCATCTGAACAGACAGTTGGCAGCCACTTGGAATATAATAGAATATTTCAAATGCCTCTAGACACCTATGTTTATACAATCAAATATTTCAAATGCCTCTAGACATCTATGTTTGTACAATCAAACAGATTCCTATGTGCTTTCCAAGTTATTTCCTTCTAGGGCATATTTTTGGTAGAATGTTGTGAAAGCACTACATGAGTATTTGCAAAATGGTTTGTAGCGAAAGGTAGAAATTCTGTGATGTGAGTACCCCCTTTCTTATCATTACTAATATGACTATTTACTCCATCAACTCCAACTGGAGCCTATTCAACAGAGTTTTTCATTTGAAATCTAGAATGTAGGTATGAAGGACAATTGCAGGTCATCTAGTTTAAATTTTTGCTCAAAGCAGGGCTAGGCTTCAAAGCAAGATCCAGTTGTTCAGGGCCTTGTTCACTGAAATTCTGTAAATCTCCAGGGATGGAGAGCTTACAGCCTCTCTTGGCAGCCTACTCAAGTGCCTACCCATTTTCATGAAGCATTTCAATTCTTTTATCCAGGGAGAACTTCCTCCACTGCATCTTGTGACTATCACCTTCCAGGTGTTTGTAAACGTTTGCCCTCTTAGATGAATCTAAGCAACTTTTTTTTTTTTTTTTTTTTTTTAGTAGCACAAGACTGAAAAATTAATTCTTGTAATCCCCTCTTTCTCTTTTCTCTATACTGAAAGAATCCAGGTATCTCTGCCTCCCTCTGTTTGTGTTGCATCCAGAGCTTGTGGTACCTGTAAAGCAGATGCATGCTGATCAAGGCATGCAATAATCAAATAAAATTGACAAGTTTAAAATGAACAGGCAGGACAGACGTTTGGTAAAACCGAGATCATATTGCAGTATAGGCAAGAGAGATGCCTGACAGAACCAAAATAATCCAGAAATACAAAATTAATGAAACCAAAATAATTAAACATTAATAGTAAGATAGAAGGGACGGAGAACAGAGAAAACAGTTTCAGTTTCCATGATTGACAAGGTCTCAAGCCTGATCACCTTAACTTCAGCAGTTAAGAGCCATGAAGGACTGTCACCATCAATGCTCCATGAAATGTCAAACAAATTGTTTCATGTGTTGTGATAATGACTGTGAACTAACCAYACTGGCAATGTGCATGTTAATGAATACCAATACAGTAAGAGACTAACAATATAACTTTTTTTTTGAAAAGTTTTGAAGTCTGAAAGTAGTCTGATTTGTCAGTTTTTCTAAATATGCCCACCACCATCAATTTCTAATTCCATAAATTTATACTATCTAGTTGCAACTGCCCTGACCATCTACCTGTTTTTTGTTTGTTTGTTTAGGTTTTTTTTGTGTGTGTTTGTGTATGTGTTGACTGTGATTTCTTTGTTTCTATCTTGTCAACAGGACCTAAAATTATGCTGGAATAAAAGTATTCCAGAATTTCCACAAGTTTTGGTAAAAAGGAATAACAGCTTTACTGAGTCTTTGCTAACGCAACCTAGAATGCATTTAGCTTTCATCATTCCCACAACTCACATTCAATTTGTCCACCAGATTGCCTATCTATTCCATATCTTACCAATCTGGCTATGAGTGACTATGACAAAGCTTTTGTTAAAAGTCCTTTTCTACAGATCTGCTTTCTGGCCAGTTGGATTCCAGCCTCTGCTTGGGGTAACTCTGCTGCAGGTGTAGGACTTGCCATTCATATTGTAGGACTTACCATTCATCTCTCTTGCATTTCGGGAGGTTCCTGTTCCAGGAAATGGCTTCCATGAAGACTTGTTTCCCAGCAACTGAAGTAGGTCTACAGGATTTGTCCAACGTTTCCTTGGATTGTTCTTGAAGACGAGAGTGATGTTTTTCCTTTTCCAGTAATTAGAGACCTCCCCAGACACCACAGCTTTTCGAACAGGAAAGAATGCCTCAAAATGATGTCTGCCAGCTCATTCAGCAGAGTTTTATTTTCCTTCATGTTCCATAACTCTRTATCTAGGATGTGCATATTCTTACTAGACACAATGCTTTAGTTTTACTTCTGTTGTTTTTGGTTTTGCTTTGTTTTATTTTGATTTGTGTTTTTAATTGTTTTTTTTCATCTTCCTTTGATTGTACATATTGTGTTTGAAAATAAGAAAGCCATTTGAAATCCATAATAGTCTACACATAAGATACTGCTGGAAGAGAGCCAGAAATTACTGCATATTCTCTTTTGCTCTTTTAAAATATTTTATGTTGTATATTAAGAACCCCCTATTAAATATCCTACTTCTCATTCTCCTTTCCATAGTACAATTGAAAATGCCCTTTGTAAATGCATTTCTCACATGAAGATGTTCATTTTCATAAGTGATGAGGACTAAACTCTGGAATATTCAGACAGATACACATACTACTCTCCAAAGAGATGTTATAAGCAAAACAGTCACTGCATAAAGATCAATATAAATGGAATGGAGTGAGAAATACAATAAAATTAAAGGTATTTTATAACAATAAAAACATTTAAAAAACTAAGTATTTGTCCCACTCTTTAATTAAGTCTGTTTTGCCTGATACCACCATTTGCATAAGTATGTGACTACTAACTTTGAAGTTATCCAATGAGTCACATAGAAAATAGATTGACATTTTAATTGCTACTTTTTTTTTTTTCACAGCAAAATCCTTTTGCTAAGAACAAAGGGTAATTTAATAATTCACCAATATATGGAGTATAGAAGAGTCCATATTTCCTCAATTTTGGCAATTAAATTGATTTTCTTTTACTGTGTGAAGTCAAAAATGTAATATATGTGATTCAAATCATTTTTTTCTCCATTTGTAAAACATTAGATTGCCCATTGTGTATTACTGTGCCCAAAGAGTCTCAGAAAAAGAAAAAAAGAAAAAAGAAGAAAAAAACACTCATCTTTAAATAATCAATTTCTGATAAGAAAGAAAGCTGCTTCAGGATTACTTTGCTATCCCTAAAGGAAGATGATTCATCTAATTAGAAACAGCATGCAGAATCCTGTTTCTCCCTTACAACATTAAAACTATTTATTTCTTAATACTGCAAGCCATGCAGGCTCTGAAAAGCCACGATTTTTCAGTCTGGCCATAGCAGGAGTATAATTCAGTATTTACAGAAGTTGCTTAGAGAGGAGATGTGGAAACAAAATATTTTAAATATTCTTCTAGCATATTACATTTTAATTAATGGYTTTATCTGCGGGAGAAGCATTTGTAAACAAATGAAAAAGTGGCATCCTGAGAATGTCAGCCATCTACAGTTTTATGAAGAGAAAGGAATAGGTTATTTGTTCTAGTAATAATAACTTTTCCTTTTTTTAACATTCAAATACGTATTTAAGCTGTAGCTAAATATACATTTTGAGATACTGATTTGGTGTTGTATCAAATTAATCAGAGCCAAATTCAGATAATTTTACAGTGTTTTGCTATAAGAACTTGATTGCTTAAATTAAAAAAGAAATCCAGTGCATACATGAAAGCTAAAGAAAACACCTCACGAGAAATAACTATTGCATATCTTAAATACCTAATCTTTAGCCTCCTGCTCCAAAAGCTGGATCCCAAAACAAGCTAGACAGAGTTTTCCCTATGTGGTGTATGCGCAGAGATGAATGCTTTGTAAGAATTTAACAGCTGAAACATACTCAGGAAACGAAATCCTTGGTCTCTGCACCCTTATCAATATGAAGCAATTCAAACCCACATCTTGTGTCTCTAGAGCTGCATTGGTGATTTAAGCTAAAGGCGCTTTACTTCCCTTTCAATGAAACTGCAAATGCATCACTAAACAAGGAAGTCGTAGTTACTAATGGGAAAGATTAATGTGTAGGGTATTCTCATTGTGAAGAATACTCCACTGTGCTTCCATATGCAAACTAGCTTTAAAATGTTGGCTGCTATTCATACAAGCTAATAATGGTTCTGTATAGATCTCAATAYAAGTGAAAAAGAATGTAAAAATGACAAATTCTTTTTTAAAGTAATGATTCAATTACCTTTGTGATTCAGTTCGGTTACTTTCCCATTCCATTTACTTCAGCAGCAACAGTCATGATGCTTTGAACCATTATGAAGAATAATATACAGAAATCAACATAATATAATCAAATACAAATCAATATTGTAATCAAATATGTATTTAAAATAAATGTCTATCAGATTCTAATGTAATAGGTGTAGATTCTAAATTATTTCATAAAACATTAAATTACTAGATTAGTATTTTCACAGAGTTTATCCTGATCATGGGCACATCTTTTATTTGCAAATAGGAATCATATGAATATCAAAAGTGACACAATATCTGTAATACCATAATGCTTAGCCATGTTACACTCAAAATCTTTTTACTGGCAAAAGGGAACATACTACAAACATGAAAGCACACATCTATTGTTAGTCCAATTAACATTCYAGCCATCTAAACTTCAAATTATCTAATTAATAGCATCATACATAATAYCATTTAATTTGTTATTCAGGAAGGCTTTCCTACTATCGAATGACTTTGTCTGGTGTTATACCCACCCTTTCATTATTCCTTTGAGTCATTCRTTTTGACAGTTTCAATCTTTCTTCAGAGAAACTAGGAATCACAGAATCACAGAATATTCAAGGTTGGAAGGGACCTCTAGAGATCATCTAGTCCAACCTTCCCGCTCAAGCAGGCACACCTACAGCATGTRGCACTGGGTGGCATCCAGGCAGGTTTTGAAGACCTCCAGAGAAGGAGACTTCACAACGTCCTTGGGAAGCCTGTTCCACTGCTCTGTCACCCTCCCAGTAAAGTTCCTCCTCACCTGGAGACGGAACTTCCTGTGTTTCAGTTTATGGCCATTTCCCCTTGTCCTATAACTGGCCAGCAATGAGAAGAGCTTGTCCCCTTCTTCCCTGCATTCCCCCTTCATGTACTTATACATGTTAATCATATTCCCTCTCAACCTTCTCTTCTCCAAGCTGAACAGGCCCAACTCACGCAGTCACTCCTCATATGAGAKATGTTCCATTCCCTTAATCATCTTAGTTGCTCTTCGCTGGACCCTCTCGAGAAGCTCCATGTCCCTCTTATACTGGGGAGCCCAGAACTGCACACAATGTTCCAGGTGCGGCCTCACCAGAGCTGAGCAGAGGGGCAGGATCCCCTCCCTTGACATGCTGGCAACACTCCTCCTGATGCATGCCAGGATCCCATTGGCCTTCTTGGCCGCGAGGACACACTGCTGACTCATAGAATCATAGAATGCTTRAGGTTGGAAGGGACCTCAGAGGTCATCTAGTCCAACCCCCCTGCTCACACAGGGTCACCTAGAGCACATGGCACAGGGCTGCGTCCAAGCGGGTTTTAAAGATCTCCAAAGAAGGAGACTCCACAACCTCTCTGGGCAGCCTGTTCCAGGGCTCTGTCACCCTCTCTGTCAAGAAGTGTTTTCTTAAGTTCCTGTGGAATCATGGTTAACATGGAATCATGTGGAATCATGTGGAATCCTGTGGATSATGGTTAACTTAGTGTCAACTAGGACTCCCAGGTCCCTCTCTGTGGAAAATTCTGTTGAGATCTTCACTCAGAAGACTCTGGTATCTACAGTAAAAACATTTGCCTTCTCGGTATGTGTCTTGCTTGTTGTTACATTTATATATTTTCTTGTGTTGTTGTAATTCCTCCTCATGGAGTCCTGGCTAATTTTGGAAAGTCATGCAGTGGTCTCCCTTAGCCTCAGCTAACACAAAGGGTTGTTGTTCATTAGCCAGGAACTCTTTTCACATATCAGACCTTCACCAGACCATCAGACATGGTATTTCCAGGCTGGCAACTGGTAGTTCTGAAGCTACAATAGGTCAGGCTATGGTCACTTAACCACAGGGAATTTTCACAAGATGCTTTGCCAGTCCAGAGGGATAATGACACCATGCACTGAGAGGCCTCCTTTCAAGCTTCTRCTCAGACCAGGTGAAAAAAGTATATGCAGTGTGGGAAAAGTTTATTGTTACCTTTAAGATATTCTGGAGCAAAACAGGTTATGGATAATGAAAATTCTCTGCAACTATATAAAATTTAAGAGTGTCTGACATCTCTTCTTGTGTTGAATCTTTTCTGCTTTTCACCAAATAAAAAWTATTTTAGACAAAGTGGTAGAAAAAAGCAAGTGCAAAAGGATGCAATAAYAAAAATGAAATAGTAAGGCATACTTCTCTTTCTTTTCAATGCTTTAACAAGTACAGATAATCTTTTTTTTTTTGCCTGCCTCCAAACCAAAGACTTTGGAGAAACAGCACACCTTAGAAGAGTGAGAGTAAGGAYACCCTCACATCTGGTTTTGCTTTTCATTTTCATACTTTGGCTTGAATCTCTATAGAAGGAGGAATATAATCTAGGTCTGCACATCCTCAGTAGATATTTTCACTAGTGAATTGTTTTGGTAAAAGAAAGTCCAAATTGGAAATTTTGTTCTTCTCAGATGTCAGGAGAATTTCCAGAGCAATATAGGGCAGTTGCTTTCTTTATTTTCTTTGACTATTGGGAAGCAAAATGAGAGCATATTCTTCACTGGAATTATGTGGAGGGAATCAAAGTCTGCCTGATGTGTACATTGATGGAGTGTGCAATTAACTACAGTCTAGACTGCGAAGGAACAACAACAATAAAAATGTACGGATGAAGGMCTGCATGTGCAAAAAAATGGTTTTGAGAACCCACAGAAAAAGAAAAAGGAGAGAAAGAGAAAAATATTGYATCAATGGAAAACTGTTAATGAAATCCTTTAGGTCTAATATTGCAGAAATACAAATAATAACAGCAATAATAAAAAGCTGGCAGTATAGCATTGCATGTTTAACTTTCAAAATGATAGCAGAGAATAGAAATTTAATATGTTTGATAACAGTGTCATATATGAATGCATATAAACATTTATCTAACAGATTCAGTTAGTCTTCATTTTACCTTTGTTTTTAGCTTTAAGAATTAGGTATCTTCTTTTTTTTTTTCTTTATTAGAGATGAATTATGTCATAAAGGATCATTTCTTGTTTTTTTTAATGACATATATAGTCTTTAAATGAATTCTTAAATAAAATTTACTCTGCATCACAGATATTCTATGTTTCTGAATTTCAGCAAGTACTCAGTTCTCACTTTTCTGTGACTTTCCCATAACTCCTTCACTTTTCCTGTCACACATAACCAGAATATACTACATAGAGTTATATTCAAAAGAATTCAGGAGTAGCTGCAATCCATATGTTGCTATTGTTAACAATAAAAATTCTGTAAAGTAATAGGGTAAGAAGAACCTAGTCTTTTCAATTTATATTACCATACAATTTTAAAATTAAGACTTAGACTCCTGTCTCAATTTTTTGGAGGTTTGTCCTCAAAAATTCCATTTAAATTAACTACATCATCTCAGCCAGATCAAGTAAGAATAGACCTAAACCTAATTTTGTCTTAATGATAGAATCCTATTATACACATTCTTTAAATCCTTATTTGCTGACCCTGGTAAGGAAGCACATAATTAAAGCAGATATCATTAAATTAGAGAAGTAGTAAAAGTTCTGCAAACAACTCTTGGAACAATCACACACACACACACACAAAAAAAAAAAAAAAAAAAAGAGACTTATCTCTTTCTTTTATCTGTAATTTTTTAATGGACTCGGAATTTGCATTTCAGTGATTTCTCTCTCATCAATGGGATTTATTCATCACCTGCTGGGTTTTATTTGGAGGAGAAGAGCTAATCATTCTAGACCTCTTTGAAACTATAGATTCTGGAAACAAAAAATAAAATTCTTGTTTAAAAGTAACTCTCTAGCTCCTGTCTTTATTTATTTATTTATTATAATTGTTTATATGTGAACACTTCAGTGCAGCATGCTCAGTACACCAGTTCATATTCAGTACACCAAAGTGTACTGGGAAAGCTATTTACTGTTCAATGGATTATGGTGTTTGTTGCATGAACACACAGTAATCTTTATAGGTTTTCTACAGACCAAAAGTATAATATTAGATTTTTCAGGTAATAGTTCTTGTATATTACTATTCCAAAGGGACATGCATTGGTTCATGGCATTTTCTATTGAATTGGTGGTCATAACATCTACAAACTGGAACTAAGAGCTAGATTTATTATGGACTTAAAAGCAACGAACATTTACCTTCTTAGCCTTCTTTGTTAAATTATACAATAAATAAATAAACAAATAATTATAGATGTTTATCTGAATTATCCATCAARTATATCTGCAGGAGAAGAGTGGTTCCAGTATAGATTTTTTTTTTCTAGTGTGTTGTTATCTTCTCAGTGCATAAACTTTGACCAAATAGAGAGCCATATTATTCATTAACAAAAACATTMATAATTACACAACACAAATTCAGTGAATGTACATAAAAAAACTTGCATCATCCTCTTCTTGTAGACTTCTACAAATGTATACACACTGACACGTGAAAAGTAACTGTACAGACTTTCATCAACAGTGTGATAAGAAAGAGCAAGTTCTCCATCTTCTTTTTTTGAACAGAAAAAAATAGGAGACTTATGTTAACAATTTCTATGATAATTAGACTTTATTTTTATGCTGGTGTTTTGAAAACACTTGTTTTTTGAGTAGTACTTCAATAGTGCAATTTTCCAAACCACAAATAAAAGCAATTTCTCATAAACAAAAAATAGAAATCAATTTATGGAATGAAAAAAAGGCAGCAAAATATCTCAGAATAAATCAACAGTATGTGCATTTTGAAGGCAGAAATGGAAAAGTTTTAACACAGCATATAATGTGCTCGCCATTACAAAAGGCAGRTGATGAAACAGGTTTTGAAAAACAGCCTAGCTAGTTCTACGACTAGCAATAAGTAGTCATATTTAGTAAAATGCGAGTAATCATGTTAGAAACTTTGGGGCATAGATTAGTCTCTGCATTGTTCTGTAGAGACTTTTCCCCATTGTACAGCAATGCAAGGTTGGACAGAAGCATTTGGAGATTTGGGAGTTCTTTCAAAATGCTGTAATATTTCACTTGATGGAGCTTCTTGAATCAATGATGTACCATAACACTTGCAGAAAATATATGACACATATTGAATATACAGAGAATTGTAGCAAAGTGATCTCCTAGCTAGCAAGGACAGACACTGAAGCTCCTTGACATGCRCAGACTTACTGTATCAGTTAGTCTCATGATAAAGGATGAGCATAAATGAAACATTAACACTGTGGAACTGAGTTGATAAGAGATTTGAACTCCAGGGATTTTCTTGGATGAGATGTAAGAAAGATATATGAGGCATTGATAAAACAATATACTATATGTGAAGTGAAATGATTTCCTTGTGATTTTAATGTAAACGTGTATATTTAAATGACCTTTTTTTCTGTTTGTTTTCTATCATTTTTAATCTGAYTTACATAAATGAATGATAAATGAAGGAAATATTTAATTTACTATGATTTATTCTATACTAAAACTAATAAAAAAAGTCTTCAATGATGTACCAAAATGTTTATTCATTTAAGGTGAACAGGAAAAAAATAAGCAAATGAAAAAAATAAAAGAGAAAAGGTGTGTTTTTAAAGTTTTGTTTGCATTTTGAATTTGACATATTTAAAGCAATCATTTTGTCTGAATATTAAGGAAGAGATTTTGTTTTCAATTTAAAAATAATATTAGAATAAATATGTTTGATAATTTAACATTTAAAAGGAGAAAAATATTTCAACTAAATCATATTTTCAATATTTAATTTATTTTTATTCTTTTGAACAAATATATTCTATATTTAATATTTGCATTCAGAACATAGTTGTCCTGCACTTCAAATTAACAGGTAAGTGGTAATGTCATGAGAATGTAAGATAGAAGAATACTTTCATAAATATCTAGATTAAAATGAAGACTTTCATTTTATATGAAAAGCTGAACTTCTGTCTGTATGGGAGAGTATTCAAGTGTGAATGTTGGCATTTGGAGTGGCTGAAGTGTGCTATGAGTATAACATTCACATGCAGTATTTTGACCTGGACATGATGAAGGCATAAATCACTATAGCAGGAGAAGATACAGACACCTGGCCTAACAGAGAGGTAGCAGGGAAGAAACATCTCAAAACAGTATGTTTGGAAAAAGTGCAATCGTTATAGGGTGGATCATGTTAGAGCTGTGAGTCAATTCTCTTACAACTTCGTCTAGAGATGTAACCTACTTTTTATTCTTAGCACATTGGTCCTCCCATTTCTTACATAATAGCTAGCAAAGAGTAATGATTCAGACTTTCAATAATAAAGAATTATATGTATTATATATATAAAATATGTAGATATATGTATATGTAGACTAAGATACAATCTATGATAATAAAATTATAATTGATAAAATAACAAATGATAATAAAATAATAATTGATTGAATAGCTTTTTAACCCTTGTATTGATAAGTACTTTCGATTTCAAGATGAGAAGACTTCAGCTTACAGCTTCAGACTAGATTCCCTTTCTATGCTATTCTGTTGCCATGCTGGAAAAAAAATCATAAGGTGTAGGGAATATTTACATTAAATTTGGAAATAAATATATCTGTTAAAAAGGAAAATTCTAATGAAAACAAAATACTGAAATTTGGCCGGTTGTGCCCTATACCTCCTGTTTGACAAGGAAGAATTTTATTCTCAAACAATAATTTTGTATGCCTCTCAGCAATGCTAGATCTGATTATAGTCATACATTGAGTGAGTAAACTGTTTTTTGTCTAACCAGAAGGTGGCTAATTCTTAAATTTCAATGCTTAAGAGTCAGCAGACAAGACATCAAGACATCTTTTTAAATACTGTAACTGAGAGCTCTGTAGAATTCTAAAGGGGATATCTTGTATAGAGGAGTAGCATGCTGGCTGCTGAAATATTCATGTTCTATTGATTTTTCTAGTAATAGCAGTAATGATACAAAGAACAGTAGAGTGAATAAGAACCATACACGACAATGATTTGAAGGGATCATCAAATTTTTTAAGGACTTTGATTCAAGAAATGATGGAATCATTCTTGATTCACTKAAGTATTTAACCAACAGCTTGAATATAAGAGTAAGTTTTTGTTCCAACAAAGTCAATGGTGATTAGACACATGATTTATGCTAAATATGTATCTGTACTTTTTGAAGAATAAAGAAAGCTTTATGAAGTAAGGTCTTTTTCAGTCAAATGGTAACTAAACTAAGAGATCTGGGAACCAGATTTGACAGACATGAACAAAGACTGAATACAAATATTCAAGCAMAGTCTATTAATAGAGATTCAATTTATGATTGAAGTTTTTTTTGGGCTCAGCAACGTTCCATTTGTTGAAGGAGAGCACAAGGACATACTATTTATCTATGTTCAGATTCATGGAAATAAGACCTAACATATTCAGTATAAATCATGGTAAACTGTCAAGATGAAAATCACAGAGAGTGTTTTTAAGATCATTCTGCTTCAGACCAGTCATTAAGCTGACACACATTTCATTTCAGGTCTGTTTTTTTTAAATACTTATAACAGCTGTGTGCAAAAGATTTATGGATTTTAATTTACGATGTATTGTGAATAATGAACACTGAATTTTTAATATTTTTGTATATCATTCTCCATCTCACTTTATAACATTAAAAAAAGAGAGAAATACAGGCAGTCATTTTTTTCCATTTTAAATCCTTATTTCCATCAAGAGTCTTTAGACAACTCATGGGTATTTAGAAAAAAAAATCTAAAAGTAAACAACATAAGAGGTCTTTTTGTTCTTATTTTTTAATATATAATAAAAATGAGATCAAGTTTCTAGCAAAAGCTCTATTATTTTTAAATACTTTGATTCCTCACAGTGAGCTGTTGTAATGAAGGTATTAGAATGAAGTAATACATTGGCATGTTATGTATATCTTTAAATTACTCTAAACTTTTATAATCCTCAAAACATGATATAAAGTCCTGAAAAACAGAGAGAAGTTTGTCCTGATGAAACAATAATCAGAATGTAGATCGTATGTATTTTTTAGCTATTATATTTCCTCTAGCATTATCGTAGGCTATGCTTATTTGCTCTGTACTTTTTGTCTACTTGAGTAATCAGAGGTGTAAATAATGAGACAGGAGAGAAAAAAAAAAACATTTTGGTAGGACACAGTCCTTCTATAATAATATTTTTGATTAATGTACTTTTATTTTTCTATTAATGCCTTAAATGCTATGAGTTTGGTACCATAGAAAGAAAAAAAGAAAGTAGTAAGAATGCTATTTCATTTCATTTACTGAAAAGTAGAATGCGGAAAGCATAAATAGAACACATGACTTCCCAAATGAAAATCAGAACATGAAAAGATAAAAAATGAAATTACATAAATGATTTTGCTAGTTTACGTGTACTGCTTATTAGAACAACATGTATAAAAAATGTATATGTATAAATAAGTGGGTGAACATGCTATGAATTTTAAACTAACTATGCCTATGGAAATACCTTAGTCATTTGAATGATTTGGAAAAAAACAAATACAGGTCAATTTGGCACTTCATTACTCTTACACTACTTAATTAATTACAAAGGTAAAGTTAAAATATTAAATGACATCTATATCACAAATTTCAACTGTAATTTAAAAGAATCAGAAGGCTGTCAGGCAGCAACAAGGAATCCTGGAGAATTTTCACCTGTACTTTGATTTGGTCTAAGCAGCAAACAGGAAATTGGAATCTAGAAAATTTACAATACACTTTTCTTAACAAAGATAACCAAGGAAAACAAGGCACTAAATTATGCCTTTAGTGAATCATTCATCAATTAATGACAAAAGGAGCATAGAATGACTAAATTGGATGCTGTTATTGATACTGGAGGTGTCTACAGTGAGATGGATACTGAACAGCTTGCTGCCTTATCCATCACAACATCATATCTAATAACAACATAGTGCAAACATGTTTTAAAATAGTAATACATATGTATGCATATATAAAAATTATATAAATCAGTTTGATTAGTCCTCATTTTGACTAAAGTAATAGAAGAAGAGCAGAATGATCTCATTCTGCTACCCTCCCTGTCTGATCAGGAAGAAGATCCAGCAGTGGGACTTGTGCCTACGTATGTACCATGTGGTCCTCTCCAGCAGCTGGGCTGAGATCCCCTCTCCAGCAGTTGGGCTGAGATCTCCAGCCAGTAGCTGCCCCTAGATCCATGATCTCCCCAGTTTCTGGCACCAGGACATCTTATCTCCCAGGACCAACAGTCCTACTGCACCTACTGATACAGACGCACTTATAAACATGCACCTGCAACGAAACACAACAAGCACTGTTTATTGCTGTAGCAACTGTGCTTAGACATCCAGTAGGCGATTCTGGATTTTTGCTATCCCATGTTATCTCCCTGATAACATGGAAATACACACGCACATGCTCACAGATGAGTGTCAGTAGATCCCTGTGGAGGTCCGGTTGGCCTGGATTCCCTGTTCCCTCTGACAATCAACTCCACYGTGAACTCACAGTCACACATATGAACATACCTGTCAGAGAAACTTGTTCACCCGTTGCAGTTGATATTTTTAGTGATCACTCACTGATTTGCATGCTCTCCCTTGCTTCAGTTGCTGGCATCACCGACACAAGGGTGTGGAGACCTGTGGTCCCACTCTTGTTGGTGCTTAGACCTCCACACACACACATCCGCATACAAGAGAGAGAGAATCTCAGTCACAAAAATAGTTAGAAATTGAATCTAATGTAAAGACAGAATAGGCTGATTATGATTAGAACAATGATAGTGGCTTAGGCTGCTACTTCCCCATATTCATACTTCCTGAACCCTCCCTTTCCCTGTTTTTGATTTCTCTTCTAAACTTACCAGAATAAAACTTGCATAACAAAATGTTCTTCCCCATATCCAACAGTGTGTTTACACCCATTTTGTGTTTGATTGTACAAGGAACATTAAGCAAAACCATCTTAATAATTCAAGATTCCAACTCTTCTCACAAAAAGTCATTAAGACAGTCTTTGGCGCTGATATTAAAGAGTCTTAAGTGTTATGATGTTTTATGCTACTATAATTTAACCCTGTGAAATTCATGATTTTCAACAAGATACTGAAGATGAGGTAGATGAGATTCTGTCTTCTTGGCCCACACACTTTTTTTTTTCTGACCTTTTGGCAAGAATAACCCTACAAAATTTCCAATTCTTTAATGTCTGTAATGAAAACAAGAATTTAAAGCCTTTAAAGAATAACAATAGAGTTTTGACATGTGTATGTATTTCCAGTTCTGTTTTATTTCTAGCTTTACTATACTCTCAGTATACCTATAACCTCTTATCTCTAATAAATTCTTATACTTGACAAATGATGATCTCTTGAGTTCAGCATGACTAATCCTAGAATCTGAAAGAATCCCAGAGGCCCCTCTATTAGCATACTACAGTTTGCCCTACTAACTTTTGCATTTAACATTTTATCTTCTCAAATTCTTGAAAAAGAACATGGAGAATATTTTTGCCCAGAAAATCTTAAAGCAATAGTCAAATACTTTCTGCTTTCTCAAAACAAGAAAGCTTTGGGTTCAAATTCTCTCAGTATGACAAAGATATATAACCTGGGTCTCTTGTTTCCTGAATGAAATACTTTCACTATTAGTACTAATACTATTGGCACTTATGTAATATTATTTCAAATATATTCTGGTGCATTCACAAATGAATTTCTGGACAGTTGACCCACAAATAGTGAATAACAATCTGTTTTTTGTTGTTGTTGTTTTTTTCTTTTTCATGTATTCTTAATATTTTCCAGTATTTGCTCTGTTTTTGTTTTGTGCACCCTTTATGACTACTTTATTTATAGCATTTAGGATAATCAACCTATTTCCATTTTAATTTGCAGTCATTTAAGATAAATTGCTAATTAACTCCCTAGTTACTGATAATTTAACTCCCTAATAAAAAAAAAAAAAAAAAAAAAAAAAAAAAAAAAAAAAAGAACTCTTTGGTACCTAAGCATCAAAAGTTGGACAAATAACTCTTATCCTTTACTTTCTGTGTCAATGTACTAGGAAATTCAGTCATTACTTTTGGTAATACTTAAAGTATTTATGACTGCTTGTTGAACACACTTAAGTGTTATAATACTGTCCACACTATGCGACATCATAGAGGATTGAATTAATTAGTAAGATAAAAGAATCAAATAAAATGACTGGGGCAAGGAAAAGCAAGTTTGTTAAGTTTGGAACTTAACAAAAGTGTAGTCGATTTGCTGCATATGCCTTCTCTGATAGGTTGTAGGAATGGCTGGATTAAAAAAGAACAGAAATACTGTCAAGGTGAACCATCTGAACTGTGCCACCCAGATTTGGGATTTTCTTTTTTTTTTTCTTTGTTATTCTTTTCTGTTTTTCCTGTGAAATTACTCCACTGACATCCATAATATAATTCCTGTTGTATACCAGAAGACAAGGAGAATCAGGATCTTTGTTTCTTAATAAATTTCAATAAATAATTTMAGAATGTTAAAATAAACATTTTTATTTACAATCTTTTATATGAACTTCATATAATTTATCACCACTTATAAATTATAAAATGCCTTTCATAAAAATAACAAAAAACCTTCAAGTTACATGCATGAAATAAATCCCTAGTTATTTCAGGCTTGTCTGTTTAATTGAATGCCTGGCATGTATATAGATTTTGCTAGTGTGCCCCAGCGAAACAGTATTAGTAATAGTAGAGCTTAAATYACTTATGGAACATTCTATTTTTTCATATGCCACACAATTCTTCCATCCTGGCAAAGAAGTAACATTTGAAGTGTTCTTGAATAACTCTTTCAGATGATTGATGGAGTACAAATATGATCACGTATCTGCTATTTTTTTTTAAGTTATACAATTTATTTAAGAAATGTCTGTTGGAAAGCCATGATCCACAACATGATGTCAGCTAAGAAAAATGTTGAATAAGCATATCTAGCAACAACAGTTAATGTCAAATGGTTTGAGAGAAAGTATAGGATAAAGAATAAACATTAGTTTTAAGATATTTRAGATGCAGAAGGAAATATAAAAGTAAAGTGAATATATTTTTTCTTCTATCAAAAACTCACCTTAGGGACAGACATTAATTATCATTGTTTATTTCAGAAAGATACAATTCTAACAAATTTGACAGAATAACATGGACATACCCTATAAAACACCCATAAAAAWTTTGTTCTACACATATAAAAGCATTCTACCTTGCAACTATGCCAATGATATGATGTTGGCTACAAAAAGTGAATGAGATAACAATAATGTAGTCCCCAAATGTTTAAATTTTATCTATTAAAAAAAAAAAAAAAAAAAGCTATAGCATGGAAGCTGGGCATTAAGCACACAAATTCTTCTATATTTTAAAAGGGAAAACTCTTCCTTCAAATTTAAACTGCTACAATTTTTTCAAAAGGATGTAATATATTGTACAGTGATATGGAATCTCAGATGTACTATTTCATCTAGCTTTCAATAATGCAAAATTTATGTGAAATACAGTCACTCATAATCATCCACTTTGGGTAGATCAATATTACACTTGTCTCAAACGCAACCAAAGATAAAAATACCTTTGTAGGCAAAGGAAATCAGTTGTATGCTTTTATGATATGCAGTGTCTTCTATTCTGCTAATCAACGTATGTCCTGCTAATGGAGGTATGGATGTATGAAGTATATATATGTAAATATATACTGTATGTGTACTGCATGTACAGTATGGATCTATATTGTAAAGGACAAACCAGTTTCCAGGCTCTGAGATGCTAGTTCATAGACAATAGTCCAACAGAATTTCTACAACAGTAAAGAAACAGACGAAGGAAATCTTTGCCAGTAATAAAATCATAACTAATTGATTTTTTTTTTYCCAACAGGAAAAAAGATTGACTCCATTTTAAATGCAAACAAGGTAAAAATAGATTGTCTAAGAAGATGAAAATAAACCATAACACTGGCATTAAATAATCTTACTGGAACTTACTGTTTTATAGAGCTGTATGAGTGTATGYGTATCATACAAATCACTTAGGGGTGAATTTTCTACTATCAAAATGCTTGAACATTATGSGTTCAGAAGTTCAGCTTAAATTTGAGCATTAGTAATTACACTTTGTCCTTGGGGAATGCTTATGAAAACAGGAAACTAAAATGAAATAGTGAGTTCAAGTAAAAGCATAGCTTAAAAATAAAGATGAAACAGCAGAGAAGCTCAGAAATAATATATTTTTTTTCAGATTGTGAATTCCATCTTATTTCACAGGCTCTCTATTTTGTTCTGGCCTTCATTTGCTATTTCTACGTCATACTAAAATTTCCTTTGGGCTTTGGAACAGCAATTTTGTGGTATAAKTTTGGCATCAAATAGAAAGACTGAGAAATGGTGCTGGAACAATCAAGAGGCATTAATGATGAATGACTCATTCTCCTGAAACTGGGTTTTTGACTGGGGTATTGACTTTGAATGACATTCTGTATAAAAGTCAGAGGTTGCAGTGGAGCCTGTGATTTCCCCAGTGGAAACATATAGGGATATTGCTTTCTAAACAAGGGATGGATCATTATGACATGGAGGAAAAACAGGTCAAGATCCTGAAGAGCAATCAGCTCCGTTAACGATTTTGATTTTTTCTCAGACTTGTAACCGTATAGCACCATACAAGCTGAAAGYACCTGAGATTAAGAACTGCTTTTACAAGCCTATTCTCATTGTCTTCCTATTAACTGGACTTGAAGGCTTTAACTAGAACTGGAATTTGTGGAAAAAGACTCTAAGCAGTGAGGGCCTCAGGAGTACAGTGAAATTCCTTTGGGGGCATAAAGTTGCTAAAGAGTTGAGAAGGGTAGACTTTCCAACGGAGGAAGTCTACAGCAAGAATTTGAAAGCTTATCAGAAAATATATCCAATACATGGATTGACATAGAGTGGTGCTGACTTCCACGAAGAAAAACCTATTCAGTAAGGTTAGAAGTATACTGAGAGAGGTTTATATAATAATTAGGAAATGTTTATCTCTCCCTGAGACAAACTAGTTTTGTATTTGATTTTCACTTCTTGTTTTGTAATTTTTGAATCACTCATGACAACAATTGCTTTTTTAAATGATTTTAAATCATTTTTAAATGATTTTTAAATGCATTTTAAATGATGAAAAAAAAAGGACCTGTCATCCTAAAATTCTGACTTGACATACTATTTAATAAAGGCATTTGTGTTTACTAGGAAAAATAACAACAGATGTAACTACATAGATGATTAAAAATAATCATCTTTTTTTTTGTAAACAAAATTATTTGTAAATTGTGCTGTGTATCTTCAAAACCTGTATCTTCCACATGTTGATTAATACCCCAACTGTACTCACAGAACAATAAAGACATATACAGAAAATATGTATAGAAAAACATGCAAGAAAAACATGGATATTTCATCCAATGAATTCCTTCATGGAGCAGGGAGAGATTTTCCACTCCTACACAGCTAAAAGATTCTTACATAAGAATTTCATTAGGATCATATGTCATCAAGCATGCAGTATATGCATAGCCCTTGAGCATTTGACCTGTATTTGCTTATTTTGTGTGAGTGCATGTGTTTTACTACTTTAAACATGATAGTTTAAGTAACTAGATTTTTCTTATTGTCCCTCTCCCACCTCGAAGACATCTCAACTAAAGCATGAGTGTTCTACACAGTTTCAAAGGAAATGTGAGGCTGTGATGAGTACTGGCATTTAATTCAGCATTATGGAGCTTTCCATGTTCAAAACACATCCAATATCTTTTTTTATTATTATTTTATTTTTTCATTCAGTATATAAAATGTGCTATGTAGAAACAGAAACTGTGGTTCTAATAGACCTTTAGTAAGAAGAAGTAAGAAGAAAGAATTCTAAGATGACAGGGAAAATTATAGAAAGATGGTCATATATCTGATACATCCGCATGTTACACGAGTCTGAAACCTGTTTCCATTTCAAAAAATTTCATAGAGAATTTAATTACTCTGAAAAACACAGGGTGTAGAGCTTTTAATATATTTTTGTATTTATTTTTTTTTAAATATTTAAAAATAATTTAAAAAATAGATAAATTTTAAAATATTTTTAGATAAATTTGTATTCAAATTTTTGACAAATTTAAAAACAATTAGATCATATCTAAGGAAAGAACTGCCACTGCAGTACTGGCAAGTCTGTGATTTCGAAAGCCTGATGAGACTGATGAGAATATYGTTAAGTGTAACTTCAAGATAGTACCAAAATGTACACCTCAGTCCACTAAGTAATTTTTCAATCCTGTTACAGAGAAAGTATAAATAAGAAAGGTCTTTCTCTGGAAAGACCTTTACTGTAAACAGCAGCATGTCTGGTATTTTTAAAATAGAGAAACAAATTATAATAAATTAYTGATGGCATTTTGAATTCAGATGAAATTAAGTTTTAAATTTAGATTAAATTAATCTCAATTATGCTTTATGGATATAGTCATCTTGTATATCCTGACACATGGATAAGATAGTGGCACGCWGAAAAGTCCTGGAAATCTCAAGACACTAGAGTTTATCCTGAGATAGGAAACAACCTCTGTATTGTATTAGATATGACAAAATAGGGAGCTACCAATTCCATTGTTTGGAATTAAGAGGATGTTCTAGATGCTTCTGGTACATGTTAGAAAAAAAAATGCATATATATATATATATGTATATATATATTAGAACATGTGATTGCATAAAGAAATGGAAACAAAATACTCATAAAATTATCATTATTTCAACTCATACTTTCAAATCAGTCATACATATAGTGGAATTCTGTGTAAAAAAAATTAGGAACACTGAAACTGACACACAGACTAAGATTTTGGTACTGATGGAAGAACATAATATTCTAAGTAAATAATAACAGAATAAAATGAAGACTGCAAAAACTAACTGTCATGCAATTATCTGAAAGCTCTTATTTTTAATAGGTATGGATGGTCAAGCTTCTTCCCTCCTGCCTCAGAAGTATCAAGCTCTTCCATAACTGTTGAGTTGCTACAGTAGATTGACCCTGTAAATAATACTTCATTTTTAACTAATTTCCTAAAGGTACATGCATCTTTCCGTATGAGCAGAGTTAGGTATTATAAATATATAAAAAATGTCAGCAGTATATGTGTATTCTGATCATAATATGAAATCAAGAATGCAGAATACATATAGTATTTTGAAATTTAATGAAGACGAACCTTTCTCTCTCTTCTCCTTCTAGGCTATTTGTGGGAATATGAGATAAAAGTTTGCATGGTTGCTTTCTCTCCTATGTTGAGCCACAAGAAGTAATTAATAGTGTGTCAGCAAAATGACTTAGTTTTTTGAGACCATAATATATATCCATAGTAATTCATATTAAATATATTCCTAACCTTGTACTGACCTTAAAAAGTCATAAATAAGATAAAATTATCCTGACTTGGTTGTTTAAATCAGGAAATGAGCGTTTTGGGACATAGATTTCATTTGTTTTTCATTTGTTTTCATGTGTCGGGTACATAACTGAATATTAATAAATACAGTGCTCATTTTCTTGTAGTAGCTCTGGTAGTCTAAATTGAATAATTTACATTATTAACTGATTCAAAGTTATTTCATAAATGAAGTCATCTAACACCAATCTTCATGTATATTTTTCTATTAAAATTGTAATATTATCTAAGTTAAGGAGCATTATTTGTACAACGTGCTTACATTTGTTATGAAAAAATGTATATCAGAAAAGAAAAAAAAAAGKTTTCCACCATGAAAAGTGTATAATTCTGTAACAATTTGCCTGCATAAGATGAAAAATAAATTCAAAATAATGCTTTTTTGAAAGTATCTACATGAAAACTGTCTGGACATAGAAGAAAAATATTTGAATCTCTTATGCTTCTAATATTTTGTGCTCAAGGTGTCAGAAAAGAATTTCTGTCTGTACTAGATTATTCAAGAATGTTGTGTGTGTATGAGTTTACTTTTTCTTTCTGCATACTGTGACACTCTCATTATCTGGATATTTTCACCTAAGTTACTAGATATTGCACAAAAGTAAAGATCACATCCCTGTCCCTTATGTATATCCTTATAGTTTTTTGTTTGATTGTTTGTTTATTGGTTGGTAGGTCGGTTAGTAGGTTGGTTGTTGTTGTTGTTCATGTGTATCAAAGTCTTCTGTATCATGTCATCATGTATTTGAATTCTGGTGGGGAAAAATTCTACTGTTCCTATTGCTTTTCTGAAAGCAATATCTGTTACATCATTAAAAATGATTATAAAATKCTTTCAAGCCTAGTGGTCCCTTGAAGACATTGAAAACAAAAGGGAAATTAGGAAAATGATATTAAAATACATGGCAGCCAGTAAATCCTAAAGAGTACTTAAATCTAGTAACAGATGTAAGTAACCATAAAAGAAAGTTTATTTGTAGTTTTAAGTTGAAAATTGATTAGAATATTCAAAGAATGAACAATTGCCATTATCTTGTTGCCATTAACCATTACACATTATTTTCTAAAATAATTTGATATTTTGAAGCTTTTAGTCTCTTACAAAAGTTGTTTAAGTAGAATAGCTGTATGTGTTCCAGACGTGTGCTCTGGATAATACTGAACAAGAATGGCAGATAGGATGCAGGTGCCCAACGGGATATACAAGGGGACTTTACCCTTGTATCCTTGTATACCAGGAGACGTTTATGTAATTAATTTAAGTCTAATTTACTTAGACTAATCTTACTTAGTATATGTCTTGATGTGGAAACACAGTTTCCATTTTCCAGTTTTAATAAATTATTCATCCTCATTATTTCTTCACTTCTTTTCTTTTGGTCAAGCAAGGAATAGATAAGATTTCTGTGAGAATTGTTTAGATATACTTCTTCTTCACATTAAAATAGAAAAGTTCCACAAATTAAGACAATGACTCTGTATTGTAATTTAATTAACTCCAATATGACCATAAAGAAATTCTGTACTCTCCTCAGTGTCTCATTTATTCTTGATTTGAAGATATGAATTTTGATTAGCAAAAAAATAAAAAATAAACAAAAAGGAACAATATTATCTAGCAACAACCCATGGAATATTCTATCTATGACCCAAAGGGTGCTGAGGATTGTATCTCCGACTAAGAAAGAATGTTTCAAAAGCTTCTTTGAGAATCTGACTTAATATAATATACTGTCCTAGCTCTTTTGCTTGCTGTCTTTCCTCTTCTTTGTATTTTGTCTTCTTTGTCTTATTCATTTAGATATCTTAACATATAATTCTTAATTATTTGGAACTTATTCTTACAAGGGTGGTAATGATTATTATTTTCCTCTTGTAATTCTAGTCAAAATATCTCTAGTTTTTATTTCCTTACTTCTTAGTTATCTTCCCTTGCACAATCTCCATTGCTACATACAGGGTTTTTCAACCAGAAAATTCTCCTGAACTCAGATACTTTGCAACATTGTCAAATGTCATTCAGGAATACAACCTTTTAATTTATGCATTTTCAACAGTCAAAAATTCTTTTCCTCTTT
Source organism: Nothoprocta perdicaria (assembly GCF_003342845.1). Classification (NCBI taxonomy): domain Eukaryota; kingdom Metazoa; phylum Chordata; class Aves; order Tinamiformes; family Tinamidae; genus Nothoprocta; species Nothoprocta perdicaria. The sequence continues at coordinate 1,963,674 of NW_020454561.1, forward strand.
ATCAGTGTGACAACAATACCTGAAGACATTACTCTTTTTTTCTTGCTCACGTGCTAACTTCTTTTTTATTTATTACTAAATCTATAAATAAAGCACCAGCTGCTTTATAACCAATTACAGAAGTAATGCATTCTCCAAAAAGTTAATTGGATTAACAAATTCATTACRACAAATTACTCTTGCCTCTTCTTTTGGAGAAACTTCAGAATATCAAAACCAAAGCATTGGATAAGGACTACGAAACAGAACAAAACTTTCAATTATCAAACTGAAACTTTAAAATGAATACACATTCTGACCACTGACTTAGTCTTTGCCAGAATGCAACCTCAGTACTCCTTGGGCCTAAATCCTATAGCACTTGGCAAATAGCTTAGTTGTAAACTATYTATTACTCAGTGCTAACATGCATTTGGAGAGATATGATCCTGAAGTTAAAGGATATGATCAATTTTATATATTGCAGAAAAAATAGACAGTTTGTAGAATTCAAGAAGAATAAAGTAAATTTAGCTTCCATTATATATTTTAAATTACACTATGAGTAATAATAATAACAATAAAAATTATCTGATCAAAAACATTGTTTGACAGACATTGTGCAAGTGTAACTCTCTGTTTTATACATGTTTATGTCCTGGGATTTCTGTTCTGTTTCCCCAAAYACAAACAATTATAATTAGTACTCTAATATTATCCTTGGGACATAAATACTGATATAGGAGAGAACTGAGACATAACTTGCTATTAAAGCAACTTAGTTAAGCTAATGATCTGCCTGTCCTAAAATTATTATGGAAAATTCATTCTGAGGGAAATCAGAGTAAGGATTTGTTGCTTCCATGAGCAATAAGCAATAAATTGGCATGTTATAAAAAACTAATAAAGACCTAAGAACTTTCAGTGAAGTATTATAGAAAATATACCTAATTTTATATCCTACTTGAAATATTATATGMTAATTTTCATTTTAGCTGTCATTAGTACTGGAAGAATATTGAGGAACATATTGCAAATTAACATTTATTTTGTCAACAATTCCCAATTATGTATGAATTTGAGGGGAAAATGGCAAAGCAAGCTTGTAACATATTTATTTGTATTAATACTGTTCATTTTCAGAATGCAAAGATGAATGGGATATTTAAAAAGCTTTTATGTTCAGACTTATGAAATGACTAGGGAATGCACCTACTTTTTTAGGAAATAAATTATTCAAGAACTTGTAACAGATGATGACATCAAAACTTCTGTGAGATTTACTGCTGTTTTACAATGGCATTTGCTGAAGATAAATGTAACTATATTTTCTCTAAACACTCTTATAAATAAGCTATACTATTCTTAGACTTCCTTTTAGCAACAACAAAATTCAATTAAGAATCCAAGGCAAAATRACTGAGTGAAATACTTATTTATCCAAAGTGAGCAAACTATATGCTTATATATGAAGACCATTTTAGATGGAACACAATACTGTGCCTCTCCTCTGGAAGAGAATAGTTCTTGCCCCAAATTTGTGTATTGTGTATATGAATGTGTGAAAAAACTATACATATACAAGTTCCATGTCTCCTCAGTACAACTGCAAATATTCACTTTCAWAGAGATATCAAAGATTAGATTTAAAACTGTTTTTTTTTTTTTAACTTCCATTATTCCATGTCATTCCTCTGATGACTCTTAATGTGAAGAAAACTATACATCATTTTACTTCAGAAACTGGACTGATCCAAAATATGCAAAAATTGCCGTAACTTATGATGTAATGCATAACTCAAATCACCATACTTAAATATCTTTCCTCAGACAATATCCTGTAAACAAGATCTTCATATTCTTTGCTCAGTAGAAAAGTACACACACACATATATTTTTTAAAGAAAATATTTTATATGATTACCCTACTCAGATTTTTTGATGTCAGTGAAAACTTTAATTTGCTCAAATTTGTGAATGTACAAAGATATATCCTGTTAGTCTAGTCAAAACATCCCGTCCTCATTGTTTCTGAGACTGCTAACAGCAACAAAGGAAAGAATTATAACTCTTTAAATAAATAGCCAACCAAAGCAAATGTTGCCTCTTGTGAAAACATTCTTACTGATGCTTTGCTTATCCTTTTTTAATTCCCAGGAGATGTTTGAAAAATGTAAATGGCATAATAATATAACACTGGTATTAATTTTGTATGGGGTAGCACAGCAAGAATCTTGCTCCCCATGTAGGTTCTAGGTATTCTTCTAATTTGTCACTGAGTAAAGCAACAGGATAAGGATACTTCTAAATTTATTATAATATAAAGGCATRCTTTGACCTATATAATTTACATTCTTGATGAGCTGCATTCTCAAAAAATGCAGATTACATTAAGAGAAAACACAGTCCTGTGATTGAGAAAATAGATTTTTTTATAAAGTTTACAGTTATTTAGTGAATATATTTCCCTATACCAAAGTCAAAAAGTATTATCTTTAAGATAATACCCGCTAAAGGTTAGCAATATTGCTTTTATCACATATAATAAAATTTACAGCTACTTTCATTTAGAGATGAAATTTTGTTTAATATATGATGATTAGCACAATTACCATCAAAATGGAGTATCAGGGCTGTTAAGTCCCCAGCCTGACTGAAAACCTAGGTCATAATATCTCTAGAGAAAGAAATGGTGGCATGAGGCTTTAGGTATGTGTATGACTGTCTGTATAAGATTATTGTCCCTTCCTTATAATTGTTGGAAATGTGTCACTTTAAAAAAAGAAAGAAAAAAAAAAAAAAAAAGGAAAAAAAAAAAGATTCAAGTCTCACCAGGCTGTAAGAGCAAAACATAAAAAGAAAGATGACATTGTAGGTAAGGAGAGTACTGAGCTATGTGTTCTGAATTATAGTATTTGATCAACATGAGTAAGCAGTGTTATGAATTGGACCCTGATTGTATCTCTCCTGAGGACAGTCATGTTCCCTTCTCCCACACAGAAGGATCTCCCACAGAGATCCTGTGCTGTCAATTCCAGCTTCACACAAACTCGGAAGTATGCACAGCTATATAAAACAAGGGACAGAAGTTAAGCTAAATTCTTCTCCCCAGATTCTTTCTAGATCTGGGGAGATMTAATTGCTAAGTATCTTAGGATTCTGTCTATTCTACTCCTGATCTTGCTAGATCTGGGGATCTATCCCCAGATGTCATTGCTAAGTATTTTAGGATTCTGACTATTCTAGTCCTGGCTGTCTCAACTGATCCTGCCCAATATTTAGTAATCTTCTTTGCTCTGACCTGAGTTTATGACTTTCCTTCCCAGAGCTACAAATCTAAGAGCTGATATAGAAATATACTTTTATTCTCAAATTATTTTCATGATTTGGATTTGCACTACTGTGACTTTAAAAGTAACTGAAAAATCTATCAYGGAAAAATCTATCACTGCATCAATGATTCTGGTCACATTAGGTGTTACAAGATTCCAGGAAAARGAATATATTTTTAACTCATCATCAGTGGTACTAGATTTTGTTCTTTCAAATAAAAAAAAAAATCTGTTATATAAGGGGAGAGTAAAATAAAATATTTTGAATATATTTGGCTCAGAAAAGTCAATAAAGCTTTATGTCTTTTTTATCTAACATTGAATACAACTTTTTTAGAACAAGACTTCCGTAACAACATCTTTCTAGATGTAGGYAGCATGGAGCTGTATAAGCCTTGGAAGCACATTGAGATTCATTCAGTTTGACATTAAGTCACTTAAATACAGGTATTYATATGTAGATGTCTATATGCTGTGTGTATACTGAGTTTCCCACTGCATGCCAAGCAAAAGAAGCTGGAGTGAAACCCCAACAGTGCTTCCATACATGTTAAAGTAGACACTTAGGGAGTCAATTAAACGAACTTCACATAGCTGCCTGGCAACACTGAGATGTCTTAAGTCATTCAAGATACCCATGGATTGGTTGTGAAAATGCCAGCTGGCCTAGATCTGGGCTCTTCTGCAAGAGCAGGGGGATGTCAGGCTGCATATAAAAAGGCTCTCATACAAAGAATGTGCTTCACAACTGAAGTGAGCCCTTTCTGGGAGTAATTATTTATCAAATTTGTCTGGTTTACATGGAGAATAAACTTTTCTAGCACACTGTCTTGCTCTCTTGAAGTAGCAACATGTAGTTCAATATTTCTCAGATTAACATATGTGTACAGGATAGGGATTAAAGGGGAAATGTTTAACTGATGTGAGGTGTTAGAGAGTGCAGATCTGGATGCAGTAATTTATGAGACTTGAAAAGCAGTAGAAGTTGTAATATCATTTCTACAACATTTTGGAAATATCCATGGAATAAACGATCAAAAGTACTGTGTTTTAGATTTCTCTCAAGAGAGAAAGAAGATGATATCCAAAAAGACTCATAGCTGACCAGGGCCACAAAATAACAGTGATCTGAGTCCACTGCTAAACTAACTCTTTAGATCTCTTGGATCAAAAGGAAGGACTCTTTAGCAATGTAAATATAAAATAAAAGTCTAGCTATCAAAATGTATATGCAAAACAGTGTGCCTCTGAGTTAACCCGCTATCAGATAAACACCGAATTGTGCTTGGTTTTAAAATGTAAGCACCAAAATTTGAGGCTTTAGTTCTTCTTATCTACTTATCTATTTGATTTTCACTGCTTTAGAAGTGAAAGAGTAATGTATTACATTGTATACACTTTGTATGAAATAATAATAAAAAAATTAAAAGACTAATATACTTCTATCTGAATTCAAAATAGGTTCTTGTAACAGAGAGATAACATGAACAGTGTGTTAATTCTAAGTGAATTTAAAATAGAAAAAGTAGTTTATTTTCTCTGTAACACAAGTAACATAAAGATTTCATTTGTTTTGTGGTAAATAGGGCACCGGTAAAGAGCTAAGGGACTAGAACAAAAAATATGTTTTGTCACAAAACAAACAAAAATATGTTTTGTCACACCTGATTTTCACCTCTTTGTAGTTTGGCATTTCAGAATATTTAAGCATTTCTACATACTTATCTTACATATTTGAAGCCAAATTAAAAAAAAAAAAAAAAAGAAAGAAAAAAATGAAATATTCTCTTTTGCCTTGTGCTTRTAAAGATTTTATTTCTCTTTGTTAAATGTAGTACGTTATTCTTATATATTTTATCTAATTAACATTAGCATGAATTGCACTATTCCAAACTGCACGCGCAAACCCTAAACTTAAGATTTGGATTGATCATTCTAATTCTGAGCCATGGGATGGTATTTTTCTCATATTTATTTCCCAAAATTCTTGATAACACTTCTCTAATTTACATATTAACATCTCTATTTCCACATAGAATTTTTATAGATGTATCATCTTTACTGACTCATTTAATTAAAACACTCTTAAACATGAAGTGTTTATGTAATTTTCAGATATTTCATGTTTTGTAGTTTTCAACTATTACCTAATTTCTTATACATGTGTCATCTTATTAAATAATTAGTCATTAAAGAGCYTGACATTTTCTGATTAAATCTTCATTTAGATTCTTTCTTCATTTTTTCAGTACAAGTCTGGAGTYGTTCATACTGTTTGATATAACATATTTATATTCATTTTATCTGAATGACTGAATATCTGAATGAATCAGTGCTGTTTACACAGATGCTCACAGTACCGTATATTAATTAATTTTCAATTATAAATTAAAGGGTTGATTGGAAGACCTCATTTCTCTTCTACATGCCAATTGACTTCATTTTCTCTCCAGTGTTTTTCTCACACATTCCTAATATATTCATTTGATTTTCAACTAAGGAGAGGGAGGATTGAAAAGATCATATTTCATTCATACTGATTACTGAATATTAGTTCTTTTTCTTTTTTTTTTTCCTCTTTTTTTTTTATTTATCCCTAAATAACTTTCTTATTTTGCCCCTGGTATGTATTTTTTTTACTTACAAAAAATATATTTCTTTTACCTGAAAGCAAAACACCAGATGTTCTACAACATCRATATGATATTTATTTGATATTTATATTTATTTACATTTAAACAATGTTTTAAGCTAACATAAAGCATTTGCATATACTAAGACATATTTAACTGAAATTGAAAATTTTCAAAAAACACAACCACATAGTTCAGAATTATCCCATTGAAAGTAATGGCAACATTGTGTTCTCACAAGTTCTGATAATKCTAGAGAGTTTCTTTCTTCACAGACATACTGGAATGTTTTTGAATTTAATTACAATTTAAATTTACAGATGCTATTTTTTATCTATAACATAAGAATTATAAAAAAAAGTAATCAAAAAGGCAGACTATTTCTTATTGTTAAATGGCAGATCTAGTTAACATATAGTGCTATACTAAGTCCAGTGAAATGGTAATATATGCCAAGAAGTAGGAGAAATTTTCCACAGCTTTCTATAGATTCCATCAGCTTTTCCTATTTCAAATAAGCATTTCTAAGTTTCTTTTTTTTTTTTTTAATTGAATCTTCATAAAATAAACCCTTCCCTGCTATTCTRTTTTTACAAAACCCTGACAAACAGTGTGCTTTATCATTTGCCTCATCATAGTTTCCCGGGCAACTACAGGCCGGTGAGCCTCACCTCCATCCCCGGAAAAGTGATGGAACAGCTCATCCTGGCTGCTGTCTCCAGACACGTGGAAGAGAAGAAGGTGCTCAGCCAGCATGGATTCACCAAGGGGAAATCATGCTTGACTAATCTGATCGCCTTCTATGAAGGAGTGACTAGCTGGATAGATGAGGGCAGAGCAGTGGATGTCATCTATCTGGACTTCAGCAAGGCTTCTGACACCGTCACTTACAGCATCCTCCTGGGCAAGCTCCAAAGGTGTGGGATAGATGAGTGGACAGGGAGGTGGATTAGGAAATGGCTCAGTGGCAGGGTGCAGAGAGTGGTAATCAGTGGTGCGGAGTCCAGTTGGAGGCCTGTAGTTAGCGGTGTCCCCCAGGAGTCAGTCCTCAGTCCGGTCCTGTTCAGCTTATTCATTAATGACCTGGATGAAGGCATGGAGTGCTCCCTCAGCAAGTTTGCTGATGATACCAAACTGGGAGGAGTAGCTGATAGCCCTGAGGGCTGTGCTGCCATSCAGAGGGACCTGGACAGACTGGACGACTGGGCAGTGAGAAATCTCATGAAGTTCAACAAGGGCAAGTGCAGCGTCCTGCACTTGGGGAGGAACAACCCCGGACACCAGTACAGATTAGGGGTGGACCTGCTGGAGAGCAGCCCCACAGAGAAGGACCTTGGTGTCGTGGTGGATGACAAGATGACCATGAGGCAGCAGTATGCCCTGGTGGCCAAGAAGGCCAACGGTATCCTGGGGTGCATTAAGAAGAGCGTCTCTAGCAGGTCGAGAGAGGTGATCATCTCCTATACACAGGACGTGGTAAGGCCACATCTGGAGCACTGTGTCCAGTTCTGGGCTCCCCAGTACAAGAGGGATGTGGAGTTGCTGGAGAGAGTCCAGTACAGGGCTACGAGGATGATCAGGGGCCTGCAACATCTGCCGTGTGAGGAAAGGGTGAGAGAGCTGGGCCTGTTCAGCCTGGAGAAGAGAAGGCTGAGGGRGGAMCTGATCAGTGTCTATAAATAYCTCAAGGGAGGCAGTGAGGAGGAGGGGGTCAGCCTCTTTTCGGTGGTGGCCAGCAACAGGACTAGAGGAAATGGCCACAAGCTGAGGCACCAAAATTTCCAYAGGAACTTAAGGAAACACTTCTTGACAGTGAGGGTGACAGAGCCCTGGAACAGGCTGCCCAGAGAGGTTGTGKAGTCTCCTTCTTTGGAAATCTTTAAAACCCGCTTGGACGCAGCCCTGTGCCACGTGCTCTAGGTGACCCTACGTGAGCAGGGGGTTGTACTAGATGACCTCTGAGGTCCCTTCCAACCTTGGGCATTCTATGATTCTATGATAGTTGAATGGTTTTTACTTTTCTTTTTCCTATTTTGTTAGAAGCAGTCTGTGCATCATGAAAGAAAGCTGATGCTTACTTTACTACTGTGCAGCTATAGCACAAAAAAAAAATGGTACAAGGTAAAGAGGAGCAGGAATTTGCCTGCAGTGGAAAGTGAACTGAAAACTGACAATCTGAAAATTAWAACTCTTTTTGGTGTTACACCTAGTAAAGAGCTGGCTGCTGCGATCCAATCAATTAAACATTCATTAAGCATGAGCAGGCAGGAGTCTAGTGCTTGAACTGTCTCCATGACTTTCTTCTATTGTCTTTATACATATACCAAGAAATTATTATGGAGAGTTTGTTCAAAACAAMTAAATTTCTGGATAGGATTTTGGGACCAGACTAAAGGTTTTGGTTTTATCAAGGGGGAGGTGTTCATTTAGGCCCTTTATTTAATATTTTTGAGACAGATTTGAGCTGCCATGATTTACAGAATTGTCCTATCTTAGAGTATTGTTTTTGTATACTAATCAAACATATCTTTAGGAATTAGGAAATAATGACAACTTTTTTATATATTTATTTTAAGAAAATATGTTTGTGGGACTTATTTGCTATAGCTTTATTTTAAGGTATACTAAACTGGGTGTATTTTGGCATATTTATCATTTTTATTCATAAAATAAGAATAACTTTTATTTTTCTACTAAAAATTAGGAGTTTTATTGGCCTGAGAGTTATACAAACAAAAAATAAAAGATGTATTTTACTTGCGAGTTTAGTGTTTAATACAAGCATTAGTTGTTGCCTGTTACTTTCACTGAGTGATATTTTACCTGTTTGTTCCTCAGGGTGTAACGGAAAAGGGATTATAGGAAGGTTATTACYCCTTCAGGACGCATATATGAAATGTTACAGAGCTGAAATATGTTTGCTTTTAGAAGCGTATGAGAAATACAATTGAAAATAGTAGGTATCTTCAGAGACCGAGTTGTTACACATGAACATATTAATACAAAAAAAAATCAATGAAAGAATCTAACAAAAAGAATACCAAGATGTATGACATATCAAAAGACATGAATCCAYGAAGGATATAGTCATAGAAATAAAAGATTCAGTTACAATTACTACCATTTAATAATTCTTTATCTTCTTCACCATTCATCAATACTGCTGGTAAAGATGGTCTTGGAGGTTGATTTAGAGTACAAATTATGGATTTATTTTCAACCATTTTGTCAGAAACTCAGTGATACTCAYCTTTTGTGCTAAAACAAATATGATGTGTATCTAATGTTATTGTTACCTTCCAGATAAAACTGTGTAATTATGCTATTACGCACATATTTTACATATTCTGTATGCACATGCAGAACTTCTAATTCAATGTCAATACACAGGCAAATAAAGAAATAATTAATACTGTTGAGACTTCTCTATATAGAATTTTTGTATATGTATAACAACAATGTTACAAAAATAATTATTCACTTACACATGTAAAAAATTGCTATAAAGTATTTAAAAATTGCTCAAATCTTAAGCTACTCTTTCAAGCTAAATATGAGAGATCTGATGCCAAAAACAGTATAATTATATTATTCACATAATCCTTCATATGCAGTGTCACTTCCCTGCATTTCCTACTGTATTGTATAAGGTTAGTAGACTGGTAATGCAATAAGCAGTTTTTTATCTTCCTTCTCGCAGGTTTATGATATGGCTTTTTTTCTCAGAGTGGTTAATTGGATGCCAGTYGTTGTGATTACCCATGTTAGGCACTGACAAGAATTCATAAGACTTTTYTCTGCTCCAGCACTTCATATTGTGCGTGCTGGTCAACTGGCATTGCAGGCAGTCTAATTCACCTCAGTTATTTATTGCTGTTGTGCTCTTTATTTCCCTCCTGACCTTTTCAGAATTATATTGAATATTCTTCTTTCACTATCCTTCTGTCCCTTTCCTTGCTTCCTAATTTAAAGATATTACTTCCTTTTTTCTACTGCTACTGTCTGTATTTAGGCTAGTAAATTAACATGACAAATGTATCTGAAATATTTAAATGTATATGGTAGACCTCATTTACCAGTTTCACAATATTTTTCACAAAAAGTTCCAGTACAGACATGTATATAAAAATAAATTCTATTATATTGAACTATTTTATTCTATTACATGAGATAGTAAGAAACTGCAGAGTGTTGTAATACATAGTGTCTATTTTCAATACAATATCTGAAATATTATCTATTAAGGGCTTACATGAACTTGCCTAAGAAGCAATATAGTTTATATTGCTAGTCAAATTTACTTTCAATTTGACTATAAAATAATAAGCAATGCATTAATGGCATATCTTAACATTTCTTTGTTGACAATATATTGCTTCTTCAGTGGAAAACATGGAGTTCTATTGAATTATTCTTGCCTGGGCACACGTGCTTTGACGTATACCATGATATCTGACTTGCACTGCTATACGAATTTCTGATTAAACAAGTTATATGTGAAGCCAAGCACAGAAGGTTCTTCAGTCTATTGTACCATATAAACAGCTAAGGTWAGATTTATAAACATTAAATATTTTTACAGAAACATTCAAAGAAACCAGAAAAAGTCTCCAAAAATACTCTTGCCACTTAGTGTATGTTCGAAATTGGTGTTTAAATAATATTATATGTGCCAAAGGATTTATAACCTCTGTTCTATTGTCAGAGAGAAATAATCACAGATAATATAAGAAAAATTATATGCAAAACTTTGAATGAGTGATAATTTTAAGTTTTGTTCTCCTGATATTAAGCAGTTGTGGTTTTTTTTCTGTTTGTTTGTTTGATGGTTTTACTGTAAGATTATGTTTAAAGTATATTTGGAAACATGATGTAAATTACTCTGTATATAAGTATTTATCTTATATATGCACATACGTATATGTAAGATTATTTCATTATACTTTTTTAGAGAAACTAAATCTTTTATAAATATATAGAATTTATTCACCTCATATGACATCCTCAGTTTGCTTATAATCAAATCTAGAACTGAAGTTCTAGTTTCTCTAATATGTGATTACTATGATTTCACTCTGAAATATTTCTGTGGGGAAATATTCTGTCGGAAATATTCTGTGAGCAAATATTTCAAAGAGGAAATATTAAAACTAACTGGAAGGAAGAAGAGACAGGAAGAAGAGAAGTGAAAATAGGCCTGAGGCTATATAAAACTGGATAATGTAGAAAAGCATTTTGTGAGAATAGTAGGAGAAAATGTGAGAAGGTCCTACAGCATATGGAATTTAAAAACCAAATGTTTACACATAACATTTTTTAATAATCAGCATGATCAATAAGTGCTGTATATTTACAGTACATTTAGAACTTTTGGTGTATTTAAAGTTTTATAATCATGTATTCATGTTATAATTTCAGTACCATCTCTTTAAGTATATGTATTATTATAAATGAAAGTAAAAAAACTGTTCTATTCTTATTTGTCTTGGTAGCATTTAACCCTAACATATTTAATTTCTATTAATTTCTATTAATTTTATTTAATTTTCATTTATTTAATAAACTTGTTCTTTCACCCAAGGTAGAAATGGTTCACTTACTTATAAAAATGTTTCTTACCTGGAAGTTGCAAACTATCATGTTGCTGTCTCCCTTTATCAGTACTATTAAGTATAAACACGTTTTCTCCGTTACTGTTCTCATTTTCTTTCCTTCTTTGTGTTTCTGTGCTTGGAGCTAAGCTGAGTGTTAGCAAAACAGTGTGTAATAGAGCCTTGAGCAGGTYCTTTTGGTAATTTCAAGTTCATGACTCATTGAGAGATGAAGAAAGRAGCACTTGCCACAAGTGATTGCTGATATTTAGCAAATAATTGCAAGAACTAGAGTGTAACAGGTATTCCAAGCCCACCCCAGAAAGGTTTGGATCAAATGCATATCAGTTAAAGTCTTTCATTTCCACCGGTGGTGTCTTTGAAGTTATATTTCCCTGATTTCCTGAGAATGTAACAGTTAAGTTATATTCTCAGCAAATTCAGCATGCTTAATGAACTCCTTGGGGAAGCCAGAATATCTGTAACACAATTAACTTTCCATTCTTATGTAAATGAGGAATTTCAGGGTCCCTGGTGAAAGCCTGCTTTTTGGCTACAGTTAGCAAGTGTATGTTATTAAATGACACACGGAGYCTTGAGCTGGAATTTAAACTTCGCTAATTTGTGCTGTGACATGTGCAAAGCTCTTTTAGAGGAATGTGAAACACAGTTGTTTAAATGTATCTGATGAAATGAGGATTATTACCTCTGGCTAGACTGTCATCAGCAGGCTGATTACCTTTGCCTTTCTTTGGTCTTAACAGAATGAGCACATTGACACACTTTTCAAGGGATATATCTGCCGTAATATTATTTTTGCTTTGGATTTTTTTATTAATATTATCCAGTTGAGATTATTGATTTCAGAGTTGGAGAGATCATTAGGGTAAATTAGTCTATATTAAWGTTTTAGATGGTATGTGTTCTTCTGTGTGCATGTAGTTAAGTCCGTCTAATACCAAAAAGAGCTCTAAGTCAAGCAGATTAGCTCCTTGCTGCTAGTAAAGCGAAAAAAATAACMTACATAAATTTGTCTGCAAGAAATAGATGGCTGAGAAATCAATATACAAAATGAAAAGAGGATGTTACGGAATAGCTCAAGCTTTATTGTTGCTAGTAAAGTCCTCTGAGATCTGCAGATGAAAGACCCTCTATAAATGCGAAGTATTATTGTCTCAGAGGAACAAAGCTATATGTCAGTTCCAAAACACTGAAGTACARTAATCAGGTAAAGTGATTCATCTGTAAACATAAAACAAGTTCCTATTGCGTGCTTAATATCAAGGTTTAAGTTATCTAGGAAAATTCCTGAATCCAAGTTAGGTCCTATAATTCCAAATTTTTTTGTAGCTCATATTTACTAAGTGTCAGGTATCTCAGTTTCACCTTTGTGATAGCTATGCAAAAAAAAAAAAAAATAAAATAAAATAAAAAAAAATTAAAAAAAAGACAAAAATAGACAAAAAAAAGAAAAAAAGGGGAATAGCTGCTTCTGCTCAGAAGAGGATTAGCTGATCTGAATCATAAGCTTCTGGAAATGTTAATTATAAAAGATTTTAAACTTTTTAATACAAAACATTTTGTAATAAAGTCTGTTCACGTTTGAAATGTATTATGTAATGTACAGTGATTTCAAAGCAAAACCGATGGTTCAGGACTTTATCCTCTGCCTTTATGTTTGCAATATACCTTGTAATGTCTGGGAAAATATTGTGAACAGATAAAAATATGKATTCATCTTTTGAATCATCTTTCTTGAATATGGGTCTTATTTGCATGTAATGCAAATGAAACCACTAGAATACTTAGTAGGAAATTGCTCCCATTGATGCAACTCTGAAATTTCTTTTTGTACTTTCTTCACACAKAGAAAGACCTAAATAAACTTGCCTAACCTACTAACATTTTGAATCTGTTTTGGACCTTCCATTTGTCTGAAAACAATCTCATGCAGTCTTTGCATGTAGATATGTACAGGKTGGAATGACTACAGAAGGGGTCATGCTACTACATTTTCCATGTACAACTGCTAATTTATGCTATTATCACATATGTTGTGCATGCTGCAGCGGAGAATCAAAACCACAGCTGCATCTTATGGAGRCCTGAGTCAAGGACGCAGTGCAGTGTTCTATCAGTAAATGGGGAGTAGCAAAAGATGCCTTGTTAGACCAGCTTCAAGGACGGCAGTTCACTTGTTCCATTAGCAAGCCAAGGACTAAAGCAACAAGAAGCTGATTGGATAGTCCTGATGAATCAGCCTGGGCACAGTAGGACTATTGGACACTGGCTGCACACAATGTATATGATCCGGCCATCTGGGACAGCATAGGAGTCACCCTGTGGGATAAGTCTRTGGGCGGTGACCGAGAGGCAGCCTCCCTCCTTGGCCAGTGATGAACCCTTTTTGAGACACTAAAAGCCGATACAGCATCTGGCTCCAGAGTCTCTGGTAAAGCAAAAGGGGAAATGCCTCCCCACCTGAGCCGAATCAAGGCACRGAGCAAGGTACAGCATGCGCAGTGGCTAGTGTGGATCCCCTAGATCTAGGACCTGGAGTCCCAGGTCATTGGTACCCCACAGTTTCTCTTCTGTTCTACTTAGTAAGATACAATACCGTGACAAAAAACAGTCTCACATGACATTCTGGTATCTAAGGTCAAACTTTTAGTTGTTAAAAAAAATCTTAGAAAAAATATGATACCGTCTCAAAATGATGCTAGAATTATATTTTCCACTGCTGCTGAGAGATTCAGATGTTCAAATGCCTGTGCAACCATTGATTTCATAAAACTCAGTTGAACTGAATGCAAATAAGGGTACAAAACACAAGTGAATATGCTATTTTCATAATTAACTTCCCAAGGAAACCAAGAGGCATATCTACTAATTTGTAGGTACTAAATAATAATTTATCTGTCTGTCAATACTCAGGGCAATTCTTTATGTTACATAAATAAATTTTGTTCCATCGGTCACTTGGTCCAATGTTGTGGACTGCTATGGCTGAAAGGAAGGAAATCTACCTAATAAGCTTGATAGCAAGTGGATCTCATTTTCTTGCTAGTTCAATATTCAAGATAACTAAAATATGTGCTATTTTCATGCTGTCATGCTCTCAGCAATATTTATTCATTATGTCATTAAACAGGTAAATGAATGGGAGAAACCTGAGCTCCAAATATATATATATACATATTTAAAGTAGCTAAGACCTGTCTTTCCAATTACTTCTTTTTTCTTTCTTTCATTTCCTTTTTTAAGGATTATGACAAYTTATAGTCCATCATCTGCTAGGATGTTGCTAACTGTATCAGTGCATTGTTGCATACAGTGCTTGTTTACTTCAAAACAATTCAAATATATCGTCATTCAAATACATTATCCTGCATTAGCTTTAATATGTTGGCTAATACAAGTCAGGAAACAAAAGAAATACAGTATCCAATGTTTTAAAATTTTGTGTTTTCTAYCTGTTCACGAATAACTCGGTATTGCTTGTTAAAGGTGTAGTTAATTTATTCTTAACTGTGAAATATATTACTGAATGAAGAATAAGCATTCTATTTGAATGACCTAATTTTAGTAAATATTCAATATTTCTGTTTCCATAGAGATCACACAATCACCACATTTGGCATTGGAAGATACCTCTGAAGAAAATCTGTTCTAACTCCCCTGCTCAAGCAGGGGCAGGTAGAGCAGGTTGCCCAGGAGTGTATCCAGTCATGTTTCCAGTATCTCCAAGAGGGAGACTGCATAACCTCTGTGCAGCCAGTCTCAGTGTTCATCACTCTCATAGTAAAAAAGTGTTTTTTTGTGTGTGTACTTTCAAATGGAATTTCCCATGTTATAATTTGTTCTCATTTTCTCTCTTCCTGACACTGGGTGCCACTGAGAAGAGTCTGGCTTTGTCTTCTTAGCATCTTTTCATCTGATATTTATAAACACTAATAACATCCATCTAAGCATTTTTTTTGACTAAACAGCCTCAGCTCTTCAAGACATTCTTTCTGAGATTATCAGTCCCTTAATCACCTTTGTAACCCTTTGCTTCACTCATTTCAATAGCTCTGTGTCCTTCTTGTACTGGTGAGCCCAAAACTGGATTCAGCACTCCAGTTGTGGCTTCATCAGGTCTGAGCAGGGGATAGGATTACATACATCCCTCAATGTGTTGGCAATGCTATTTCTAATACAGTCTGCAAGTGACTGGCCTTTGAGCACATAAACTCAGCTGTTTTTCCACCTTGTTGTCTATTTTTCTCTTCCATATTTCATCAGTTTGTGAGGATGTTATAGGAGACAATGTCAGAACTCTTATTAAAACCAAAGTGAATAACATCCATTTCTATCTTCTCATTCATCAAGTCACGCATTTCATCATAGAAGGATAAGAGATTGGTTAAACATGATATACCCTTCGTAAATCTATGCTGGCTACTCTCTTTAACCTCTCTGTCCTTCATATATGTGAAATTAGTATCCAGGGCTAGTCACTCCATCGCAGAAGTCGTTTTGAGRTTAGACTAACTGACCTACAATTCCTTGCTATCCCTCTATCTTGCTCTTATTGAAGGTAAGAATGACATTTTCTTTCTTCCAATCCTTTCCTGATAGCTATGTCCTTTCAAAGATGATTAATCAAGAGTGACTGCAATGGCGTCAATTGCATATGTGCAATCTATTCAAATATTCCCTAATCTGAATCTGCTGCATGGAAGAGAAGTATTTGTTCTTGACTTCCCTCCTGCTCTCAGTGGTTTAGGATTCCTGAAGGCTAGTCTTAACAGAGACTGAGGGGAAGAAGGCAGTCAAGACTGCAAATACTTTTAAGTCTGCTTTGTTACCTGGGGTCCTGCCACATTTAGTAGTGGGCCCACATATTCCCTAGACTTTCTTTTCCTGGACTTTCTTTTCCTGGTTATGTACTTATAAAAGAAGCCTTTCTTGTACTTATGAAAGAAGCCTTTTTTGTTGTTTTGCTAAAAAAAAGAAAAAAGAAAAAGAAAAAAGAAAAACACCTCTATAATTCTCCAGGGTCACTTGCCCCTTAGTCCATCTCTTATCTCTTGTATGCATTCTTCTTATAGGTGAGTTTAATCAAGAGCCTCTTGTTCATTTGTACAGTCCTCCTGCAACCCTCACTTGATTTCTTGCTTTCTAGGATGGATCCACTTGAATGGGCCTTTCACTTTATGCACTTTGTATGTAAGAGTTGTTGGGGGATTCCAGATTGTATGCACCTAAACTTAACTGCTTGTTTATCACTGTGCACACATAACAACTACAAGTTCACACTGTAGACATCTTGTCAGTGCAACTAATGAAGTCCAGAAAGCTTTTAATCTCCCCTAAATGCATTTGGTCAGATATAAAATTCTCTACATTCCACCAATATTCTTATTGGAAGTCAACTGATCCAATGGGAGCTTAAATATTCACATTTTAGTAGATTTAAGTGTGCCCCCACTGGAACTGGAATTTAAAATAAGATAATTTACTCCCTTGAAATTCTCTGATTTTGCCTATGGAAGATTATGGAAGGCCAACATTGGCCTCTTTAGCAGGGGAGTCTAACAAACCCTAGTGGATAGAGCATAACCTAGACCCTAGAGCATAACAACTACAAAGGCTTCAATTCAAAATCATAACTGAGAGAAAAATGAGAAAGAGAGAATGTTCACCATGTGAACAGGATCATGTGCTGAATCATGTGAACAGAAGTTAGCTTCTAATATAGTTAGCTTCTAATTTAACTTTGTTAAGCCTTTTGCCTAATGATTCTCTTTCTTTCTGTTCTCCTACACAGAAAAATATGAAAGTTTCATGATGCCAAACAGAAACTGTCAAGCAAAACAATGATTTTAACCCTGACATGAACTCTCTCCTGAGACAGGATGGGATGTGGGATGGGTAGTACTCTGAAGGTGATTCTTCTGTTTTACTGGTCGAGTTAATGAGGGATATGAGTGCAAGTCTGAATGCAGATCTGAGCATTGTCACACCTGATTCTTTTTTTTTTTTTTTTTTTTTTTTTTTTTTTTTTTTTTTGCAGCCTAAGTTGTTACTTCTGATGATAAAGATAGATATTATGAAAGATGCAGAACCTGTCTTTGTTTCTAATGAAGAGCAGTCATGAAGATCTCTACCCTTTTCGGATAGTTTTTATACTTGCCTAAGAGTGATACAAAGGACTAAGTAGCAGAGAAGAAAAAAAAGAAATGGTGAACAGTATGTCTGTGTAGTGCTGATCTTTGGATGGAAATCAAGATGACTTAAGAACTGAGGCCAGCAGGATATTTTTGAAATGAATATCCTTTACTGTCTGTCGATAAAAAAAAGTATTTGCTCATAATCTGTCTTCAGGCATAAAATGGACCTAAGCTTTTCTAAGGGACTGAAGACAGAAAAGCAGAATATACAGAAGAGCAGAATATAGGTTACTAATATAATGCAAACATAACATTATCAAATATTCTTGTAACAGTTGACTTGTGTCTAGTGTCTCTATAATCAAAAGACAAAGTTAATAACAAATAGCACCATTTTGATCTTTTCTAAGGTTAAAATTTAGTTAAAAAATCATTACCCTAGTCTATTGGAGAAAGAAATGAGTCTTTCAGTGAATTAGATTGTCCTAAAGTGAGATGTTTTCTTGACAATCTCCAAAGTAATTCTCAAAGAAGTATGTAGTACAAAAAAAACACACCTTTCTATTGTTAAAGAGAGACTGTTTTTATGTATTTTTATAAATAAAAATATATTTTAAAATGTAATAAACAATCTCTCACTTGAAAACAAGATAATTCATTCTATATCACAGGATAAAAAAATAATGTTTGTTCTTTACACCACTCAAAGTAATGTCAGCCTCCTCTCAGTATAAATATTTTGGTGAAATTCTAACTTCTTCTTGAAGGCATTTGAATATTTTTAACTATTTTAGTTTCTAGCTAAATCTTTCATGAGTTACCACTATGATGAAAGACAAAGAGAGCAGATGAAAGGAGGCATAGAAGATCACTGTGATTATAATAAAAGTACATACTATACAAAATTTCTAGAAAGACCGGATTTTGTACTGTCTACATTGTATAATTTTGTTTGCGTGAGCTGTACCAGCAATTATGTTACACCAAGATTACATGTCCTTGTCATATGCTCTCATCAAGAGTATTTTGCTGCTTAAACTGGGAAATTAGTGGAGGCAGTCTCTTATTTGTTTCAATAAGATGAAGCAATAGGACTCTCTGAATGTTTATTCATATATTGATTTTCCTGGTTTGCCTTCTTATGGGGATATATAAAAGGGAAGTATATTAGGGATATTTTTCATCATATTGACTTAATTGTCACACTGGAGCAAATTCAGAGTAAATTATTTTGCTACAATGACTGCATATAATTTCCGTTTTCCAGTTTGTGTTTTGTATCCTGTAGCTCTGCTCTTTAACAGTCATATACCTGTGGTAAAAATGCCTCTTTCTTGCTGAGTAGTCTATAAATGTGGAGACACACATTAGAACTTCAGTTAAACCTAGGGGAAACTCAGCAAATGTGCTGCAGACAAGAAAAAGACCAGAATATCATGACAATGATAAACACTTTGTTAGACTCTTAACTACATACCCTAGAAACTTTTCAGCTTCATAGTGATTGAATCTCTTCACCTTTCAAGACCAAGCTTCCAAATACCCATAAAAAGACTACTTTTTAACTTCTTCTGGATGCTTATTATCATGAAACTACCTGAAAATAAAATAAAGTAAAAATTAGACACTTCTATCTGATTAATTTTCTCATAAATATGGAAGTATACAAGAATGAAGTGCTTCAACCAATGGTGAAGAAATGGGGTGCCATCCCTGAGAAACTGTTGCATTTCATCCTTGGCTGTCTTTAGATAAACAATAAAAGAAATTAGATTTGTAAATTATGTGGACTGACTTACTCTGGAAGGAAAAACAAAATCAATCTATGAAGTGGTATGTCACATTTCTCTCATGGTTTTTTACTCTGAACTTTGAACAAGCCAAAAATAAAAATAAATAAATAATAAGAAAATTCTCATTTTGCTAGCCATTTTTGTTTATCTGCATATACGGTAGATCAATAGACATGTAATAGCTGCTATTTTGCTTACACATGGAAGTCCAGAGGGAACTAGTTCACATGACTTAAAGAAAAAGAAATAGAAAGAGCAAATAGAAATAGAAGCATTCAGGATTCTTAAAGGGTACAATATACCAGCTCACTAACGAGTGATATTCTCAGACAGGATTTCTATCCCCATTTTTCTTCTTATATTTCTAGATTATGTGTTATTGCAGAAAAGAATCTGTTATTWTATTCATTCATTTCAGAAAGCAGCTTTGCCTTGAGTTTCTGGTCTATATAGCTAGCATATGGAAGACATAATAACTTATTTTGTCATAAATATATAAAGAGCAATGAGACTGATGTTGTAAGTATTGTCTTATGTTCCCTGTCAAATGATAAAGGCATCCACTTCCTAACTTCAGCAGTGCATCTCATCTTTCATGCAAGAGTTTAGAGAGGATCAGATTCATACCTTCAGAATATGTCTTAATTATTTACCATCAGCCCTCTTTTGATTTCTGCAATAATAAGGACTATGTACGGCCATCAACTAAAGTTTGAGGTGATTACCACTAGTAAAAATCTTACTAAGTGGAATTAAGTGTGCAATTTATTAAGAATGGAAATTTCCAATCAGACTTGAAAAAGTATATATAATTCACAAAAAGTGGATTAGGTTTCACCAGGCTGCAGACACTGTATTATGTCAAACGAACTGGTATGTATTTGATTGTAAAAAAGACACATGGCTTTTTCAAAAGGAAAATGAGAGCAACTTGGGATCATTATATACCAAGGACAGTTGTGTTGTGAAAAATATCTGCTGAAAGTACAAGGTCTATAAAGATTTGACTTCACTGATCAGTGCAATTGACAGTGAGTTATCAAAAGAAACCAAAGAGAAAAAAAGGACTTGGAGGCAGCAATTCACATCTTCAAAATCCTAACAGATCTATCCTTTTTTCAACATTTATGTTTAACTCCTCTTAATGTCAGTGGGAGTTATGTGCACACATAGAAAGAAAAGACATCTCTATGTAAACAGTCACTCATTTTTCAGATAAAAGACCAAAAAAAAAAAAAAAAAACCTCTTAATGTCAGTGGGAGTTATGTGCACACATAGAAAGAAAAGACATCTCTATGTAAACAGTCACTCATTTTTCAGATAAAAGACCAAAAAAAAAAAAAAAAARAAAAAAAAATAAAGACCAAAAGATTTAAGTTTTAGAAAGTACTTCAGAAAGGATTGTGCAGAGTATGTGTCAGAATTATATTCAGAACATCTGAGAAATTTTGATCAACATAATCTGGAATGACAGTAATTCCCTTGCACTGTGATGGAAACCTAATCGTTGCTGCTACCAAAATAAATCTGTTTCCATTCAAACAATAGCACCATTAAATGCATATACAATGAACTTTAGCAACTGTGTAACATTTAATTCTTAACCCTTCTCTGCCCAGAGGCAAAAGCCGCATTTTTTTTTTATATAATGAGCTTGAGCTTTGAGTAAAAATTCTTCATTTTTAAGCCCTTGATGTTCATGACCATGAGATTTGACTAAGTTATGAGAGTCTGTTACGACACTTGTGTCAATAAAAAGAAAAATAAATGAACAAACAAAGGGAAATAGAGAAAGGTACTAATTCATTTTAACTAGGGAAAAAAAAATATTTATCCCTAAATTTAACAGCCCATTTCAAGTTTCAGAAAAATCCTTAATTCTTCAGGAAAAGGTATTGAAGTTTTACTATTGCTGGACTTATTTTTTTCTAGAATGTTTTTTCTCTTGTATTCAAGCCTTTCAAGCCCTTTTTTATTATTATCTTACATTTGATGCTTCAGGGCATGCTTTCTGCAGGATGCAGAGAAATTTACTTTGCTCTTGAATCCCATTAAGTTTTATGTGATTTGCATGGCTAAAACCCTGGTCATAATACTGAAAATATTCATTTTAAACACTCTCTCTCTTATAGCATGTTAATACAGAGATTTCTGCTATGGAAAAGCAATAACTTTGGTCTTGATCTGAATAAATATGCTTGAAAATATATTGTATTTTCAGATATAAAAGATATAAAATATCTTTTATTCACTCTTCTCACATGGTATTCTTTCATTCTGCTTAAAACCAGATTGTTCTGGCTATATAAGAAAACAAAGGATTAACTCTAGGAAAAAAAAAGAAGGAATAATATCTCTACAAAAGGTTTTTTGGAGAACTGTTGTATGTTATGTTGTACAGCAAAAGACTGTGGAGATTACAGAGATTTACAAGATAATGCAATATGATTTGGAAAACATTTCCACTGTAGTAGCAACACCAGATTTTTTTATTGTTGTTAATTTTCCTTTTATATTAAATAAAAATGTTTGCAGACAAAACAATATATAACCTCTCTTTTCTTTAGAGTAACAGCATGCGCTGCCTAACAAGAGAAGATCTCTTTGCACCAGAAACCAGTAGTCAGGATTATCATCCAAAATCCACTACCCAGAAGATATATTTTACTCAAAAATAACAAACGAATAACTGTGGTTTTGAAATATTATGAGTTATGGCATATCTTTTTTTTCCCCAAGACCATTTTGCTGCCTTTCTGTCAAAAAAAAAAGACCTTCTAATCTATTTTTCTTTCTGTTTTTACTCTCCAGTAATTTTTTAGGGTTGGCTAGACACTGCATATGATGCACCAGCTTGGATCTTCAGGCAAATATTAATAAAAACGTGTTAGAATCACTTTTTTTTTTTTTTTTTCTCATTAGTAGTAGTTTTTTCTGGGTTTATTTTTTATTTATTTATTTACTTTTCCTCATACATTAGCCAACATATTCCATTCCTGGAAGCACTATGATCCCACAAAACGTTAAAATGTACTTCAAAGGCAATGATTAAAATTGAATCCAAAAAATATTACTATTACTTCTAATTATATCAGAACCAAAATAATTCAAGGTAGCTTTTCATATCACAAATGTTTTCATGTTGTTGAGAAATATGAATGGGTGTCAAATGAAAAGAAAAACAAAAACACTTACCTGAAACTACCTCTGAGGTGGAAAAAAAAAAGGTAATTGCTACAAACCATTGTCAATCCCACGAAAAAAAATGAATCCAAAGCCTTTCTTCACACATCACAACATTGCATTCACACATTGCAACAAAGACATTGTAATAGAACTGAAATCTAGCTTTCTCCATACGAACAAAGAAAGAGATCTAATCCATTTATTATTTTTAACCTTTCATAGAGTTATGTAATTGTATTCAATTGCAATTCGACACAATTTATGAATTGTATTCATACAATTTATACAAAGTAGAATGACTTTTAAAGGGGGGATGGAGACACCATGATATCTGGGAAGGTCCAGTACTCCTCCAGTAAGGAAAATCAGGATTCTTCAAGCACGCTGACTGACAGTGGTGCTTCAATTTAAAGACTAAAAATCTTTGTTCATAATCAGTAAAGATCAGTTATGAAMATGCCCTTCTAGATGTTCTAGTACTTCTACATTGATTACAAAAGAAGTCAAGGGAAAGAGTTCCTGAATTTGCACAGATTGACTACAAATTGTGAAAATGTGAGTTTGTCTTCCCTGAGGAAAGAAAAAAGTTTGGGTCTATAATCGTTTCTCCCTTGTCATCAYTTGATAATAAGTTACAGAAAATGGAGAGATTTTTGTGAGCTGGACTCATTCTAAATGTCAGTGAAATAAATAGAGGGCTGTTCTGTAAGTGCCACTGGATCCTGGGTAGTCTTGCATCTGATTATGTAAAAAAAAAAAAAAAAAAAAAAAAAAAAAAAAAGCTCTGTTTCTCTACTTTTGTTTTTCTGTATAAATTACAGGCCTACAGCTGCCTAATCATATTAAATTGAAAGTTTTCAAGTACTTTCCTTTTGAAATGATTTGATTTATATGAAGTTTCATGGGACTGACTACACTTGAGATTTTTTGTTTTATTGTGTGCAGTAGCAATATTTCTGATGAAATATTAAGAGTATACGTCAAAGTGATAATAGGCTAAATTATTTTTATTCAAAGGCTAAAAAAGGCTAATTTATACCAATCAATAAAGAGAGAACAAAAAGAAAAGTAAATAAGAAATTTCTTTCACTATTCTGAGCAAAATCAACCAACTAACATATTAAAGACAGGGAGGGAGAAACAAAATTATACCAATTGGTTTAGGATTAATCCAGCTATGTCCTAGCATGGGAATAACTCTTTTTATAATATATGTGGGTTTAAACAGTCAGCTTAACTCCAGTTCACTCATCAAGTTTCATAGCATTTGATAACAAGCTAGTTATGCATAGCTAGCATAAGACCTATTCCCAGTGAGAGCAATACAATTTTAATGGGTAAATGGGAAAAGAAATGCTTGTGCATTKTTTGCTAGCTATATATATCAGTGTGTTAATGTTTCAGTTGAAAGCAGGCTAATACTAATTACATTCTCCTTGATGTACTTCCACTTCTGTGGAAGCAGGCTGCAGTTTGGCTAGAGTCTGCTCTGTTCTCACAAGAAGCTTTTTCTTTCTTTCCTATTCCAAATGGCAAGTATTTTTTTCTGCAACCTAAGCAGGGCAGAGGATGTGTCTTGAAAGRGGAGATTAAATTAAATAAACTTCTTAACTTTTTTGAGCAGAATGTAAAGACTGTAAATGTAAAGGCTGCAGAACTGAAAACGGAAGATCCATAGTAAAGTCAGTCAAAGGCTAGGGCATCWACAGAATTGAGCAAAGATCTTAGATGTCATCCTCATAAAACARACAGAAATCAAATGTAAACTGGGGTAGTTGCTTGAACCTATGCTCAGACTACAATATGGATACAATCTTTGGGTTATATATCTGAAAAGATATAGTCAGTCTAAAGCAGGCTAGTTTGATCTCTAGGGCTTTTCTCTCAGAAAAGAACTCTAAATACATTAGTAAACATATGATTGATATTCTGTGAAGAGTTAGATGCTTGACACAATTATTCCAAAATAGGTTGATCATTAGTAGAAACTTCATGGAAACAGTAGGTATGGCCTTGAACCTCATTTAATTAAAAAGAGACTTGGATCTACATCTCTTATTTCTAGAATGAATTCATCAAATGTTCTAATCTCTAAATATTATAGGACTGCCTTTCTGTTTGTTTCTATATTAATGAAAGCAGCTGAGAGATTATCTTCTAATTTTCCCAGTTTGTTCTACATAAGTTCTGGGATAGGCTATTTCTCAGATTGATTCCTTCAGGAGATTTGGATGCTACCCCACTTAGATTTGAGGATGCATTGGACTACGACTGTCACGGGCATAATCAAAAACTCAGCTGCAGGCACTTTGTAAATCTCATTTAGTAGAGGAAGACATCCAGGGAATTCTGTATATCTTAAGGTTTTAGATGTCACTAACTTTTCTTTGTGTATCTTTTTATTTGCTTGAAGTATACAGTTTTGAAATGATGCACCTAAGCCCTGCTCTGTTCCTACTGTGAACCTCTTGTTTAGGATCATTTTTCCTAAGAGGTTGTCACAGGGAAATAAAAAGGAACATGACTACTTTGAGTTGCATATGAAGCCAAATTGCACCAGAGAATTCCCATCAAAGTGAATAACAACAATAGAAAAATTTAAGTGCTAAGGCATGAGTAGTACAGTCTAAGGTTAGATACGCAGCTCTTCATTTTTTGAAGAGACACATGCATTCAGTCATTTCCATGTTTAAACTCATAAAGTTTTTACTGTTTAAACTGTTTTTACAGTGAATTTATTGTTTCAAGTGTATTTAAGATATTTATTAATTGATTTTAGTATATGTGCTCAGCTGCCTRCAAACTTAAGCTAATGTTTTACAGATTTTACTACATGCAGCAATCCAGCACTTTGTCATTTGAAAAAAGTATTGCTCTGTAAATCCTTTTGTTAAAAGTTCCATATTACATCAGAGTAAMTGCTATATAAGGTAAGTTGCTGGCTAAGATAGGGAAGTTTTCAGTAGCTGCCTTTTTTTGTGAAATTAAGATATATTCTGAAGACTTTTTATATGTAAACAAACTGCAGCATAAAAGACCTATTGCTAATTTTCTTGTATTGTTTGTTAGTGTGGATTTTTCTCCTGAAAAACATAATGTTTTGGATTAAAAAATGTGGATTTTTAAACATCAAATATTTTGCAAATTATTTTCTATTTTTTTTGTATATAAATTTTGGATTAAGTAGACTAGAAGCAAAAGGTTTTTGYGACTTTGCATATCCTGTCAAGAAAATCTGAAAAATTATGAAAAACACATAGATAYATTTATCCCTTAAAAATACATAGCTTGTAATTTTAAATATCTAAGATACATCTATACTTCTAAAATTTAAAAGCTGCTATATGACTAGTCTGAAATGAAACCTTTTCTGCATTTTCTCTCAACATGCCTATACTGAGAAAAACATACCTAGTATATATTCCAATGAAATCTTTGCAACTAAATTTGTACTATGAAAGAAAGCATAACAAGGACATGAGAAGAAGCATTAGGCATGATGGTGTATAACCTGTAATTGTTAGAAGGCTCTGTGGAATTAATTTTATCTACTAAAATCTTAATTCTTTCAGCCAACATGAAGAAGAAACCATTCCAAGTAGGCAGTATTACTACCTGTTTTATCAGGGAAATAGAGTTTTAAAGCAAGTCAAAACATGGCATAGCAGTTTAAATAAGTTCTTCTGTATTTTGTTTACTATATAAACGTAGCTTGTAATGTCTTATTGTGTCATATGGAACAATGAAGTTCTTGATTACTTGATCACTGAGTGTATTTCCTTTTCCTTTCTTTCTCTCTTCCTTTCTCTCTCTCTCTTTCTCTTCTCTTCTCTTCTCTTCTCTTCTCTTCTCTTCTCTTCTCTTCTCTTCTCTTCTCTTCTCTTCTCTTCTCTTCTCTTCTCTTCTCTTCTC
>NW_020454561.1:1990271-2007285 GCF_003342845.1 Nothoprocta perdicaria
TCCTTTCCTTCTCTTTTCTTTTCTTTCCTTCTCTTTCCTTCTCTTTCCTTCTCTTTCCTTCTCTTTCCTTCTCTTCCCTTCCCTTCCCTTCCCTTCCCTTCCCTTCCCTTCCGTTCCCTTCCCTTCCCTTCCCTTCCGTTCCCTTCCCTTCCCTTCCCTCCTTCCCTCCTCCCTCCCTCCTCCCTCCTTCCCCTAGCTTTGTTGTCATGTGAGACATAAGAGTATGGCTGGTTTAATATACTGCTATGGTAGAAGGAATCTGTGGCAGATATTTAGACTCTAACTCCATCAAGTATTGTGTAAGAAAATACAACAGATTGGAGGGGGGAAAAAAAAAGTGCTAAAAGTACTAAAAGGTTTATTTTAAAACCTGATCTGATCTTGAATGAATTGGATATGAACTCTTTAGAAAAGCCATGAAATGAAGGTAAGGCTTGCTGAATGAAAAAGGAGTAAAAGTAGTAGCTGAATTGCAAAGAGCTTTACCTTGAGACAGCTGATGAGCCAGTCAAAAGCTCATCAACACAGACCAACACAAGTAACATTGTGGTAGCTATCTTTTACAGATTGCCTAATTAAAAAGAGAAAGCATACAAAGCCTTCTTTGACTTGGACTTAAACTGGCAATTGCAAGCCTTTGGACTCATGAGAAACTTCAGCCAGGGTGACCTGTGCTGAAAGATCACTATGGTTAAGCACAGTATATTCAGGACATTTCAGAATGGKGTTAATGACAAATTCTTTATATGTGATCGATAAGAACTGAGAGAAAACTTGACTGTTGGTAGAGTTAAAATACTGAGAGATGCGAACAAAAKAAATCCTAGAATGCTTTCCATGGGACAATCAGCAGCCAAATCTCTTCATTTGAGCTTGTTCAGGAATATACTTGGTGAGATTCAATGAGGGACTGCCCCTGAAGGGCAAAGGGGCCAAGGAGAGGTGGTTGATCACAAAAAATTTCCTTGGAGCAACCAGGTCAAGTGTGTTGCAAAAAATCATCTTGTATAAACTGGGAACTCCTGACTAGCTCAAAAAGTATAAACAAAGTATGCAGAAGATGCAAAAAAAGGAGAATCTACCTTGGATAAATACAGAGGCATTGCCTGTGCATTCTCAGGAAAGCAACATTCAGATGGAATTGAAAGCAGAAAGGGCTCTAAAGGGCAATAATTGTTTTTGTAATACASTATTAACCAAAGAAAGGCTGATGAAAATGTGAGCAGCTGCTCCATGGGGTAGAATATCTATTGAAAAGGATTAAAAAAAAAAATAGGTACTCTAATGCTTTTTTTTTAATTTGGTTTAGTTTTTAATGCTAAGATTTATTCAGGCATCCCAGATGTGTAGGAAAGACATATAACTCATGGCACTTACCATGTGGTCAGATGAGTGTGTCTGATGGTGCTGAGAAAGCTGTCTGATGCCATTGTGAAACCTTGTTCCATCATCTTTGAATGAGGGGAGATTTTTGAGGATGGGACAAGTCCAAACATAATGTTCATCTTCAAGCAGGGCAAAAAGGAAGATCTGTCCAGATTAGTGCTCCCAATGCAARAAAGATATTCATAAACTTGAGTGAGTTTGAACGCATGATATTAGAAGAAATCCTAAGAGAACTGAGCTTGTTTATCTTTAAGAAAAGGCTAAGGAGAAGATGTTGGTSCTTTTTTCAGCAACCTAATGAGAGACTGCAGAGAAGGCAGAGCTAGACTTTTCAGAGGCTCATAGTGGAAGGACAAGAGGCATAGGACAAAAGCTGGACTATACAAAATTCTGACTAGATATAGGGACAAAAATAATATCATGAGATGGTCAAGCTCTATAATGTTGTTTAGGGAGGATGTGTAATCTCCATCTTTGGAATGTTCAAAATTTCAGAGCAGGCCCAGAGAAACTTGCTTAAGCCATAAAGTAAATGGTCAGTTAACCTCCAGAGGTCTATTCTGACCCACAAAATATTATGTTTCTATGTCTTTAGCAGCATTTCCTTCTCAAATCTGAAGAATAGTGCAAGAGTTTGAGATCCTGTTCTCTCCTAAGGATAGATCCCTAGGATAACACTGTATTAATTGCTTGAAGATTTTTTTTTCGATGAAATCAATTAAAAGTAGATCTACATATCTGTCTATTAAAATATCAGATCAAAAAATTGCAGATTTGTGCAATACTATTCAGATAGAAGGAAAATTTCCTTGATGAAAGCAATTTTAAGCTCTGTTTCATGCATAATATATATTTTATCTTTCTTAATATCATGACATTTAGGAGGAGGGGTTACCAAGCATCAATGACACCACATTCAAAATCCAAACAATATTAGAATTTTTTTTTTACTCTGTAATTGTAGAGAATGCATAGAAATATAAATGTCTGCTCAGCTGAGGTCAGGCTTCATAAGCCTGCCAGTCTGGTCTTGATTGAATTTCCTTGATGAAAAGTTGCAACAAAAAAGAAAGATAAAGAGATAAGAGATGAGGTCCTAGTCCATAGAGTGTCAAGGATCAGTGGGAAGGTATTGGACAGCAAACTATACAAAGATTATTTTGGTGTCCTTCTGCTATTACTTTGCTTTGTTGCAAAACTATATATTTAATTTTGATTTTAGACTCTCTTCTTTCAGCAGAAGGTTGAACTAAAAGATAATGAAAGTTACCTTTCTTTCATTCTTTCTTTCATGAGAAAATGATTATTATCTCATGAGTTTCAACATTCCTCCCCTCTCCCCCTCCCGCCTTTTTCAGGACATCTAGTTCAAGTACAGAAACAGCTCTAACAGCTCTAATTTCTCTGAGAATGTTAGGATATATATTGTCAGTGGATAGAAGAATCTCAGAATTTCACCATCTTTCCAGTATATTTTTCAAATCTCAAAAGTGACTTTTCATTCATGACTCAGTTAAATTTGAGCCAAACACATTTCATCTATACGCTTATTGCTATCATGTAAAGTGACATCTGGATAAAGGTATTATATATACCTCTTAAGAAGGAAACAGAAGTATGTGTTTTTAATATGTATTACAGATATCCTGTTCCAGCTTTCTAGTAATCTGAAAGATACATGAGGATCAATCTTTGCAGTGTTTGAAGTTCTGTTTGAATAATAAAACAAGAGTTTCTGCGCCTTCCGAAGAAGGAAGGAAAGAAATGTATTCATACCTTTTAAAGTCCACATGATGGTGGCAGGAAATCTCAAAACTTAAAAATGCTTTTGCTAGAATCTAGCTTTCATTATTATAGTTCTATTAAGAATTTGATTAAAATAACAAAATTTAATATATATCAGAATACTTTGTGATCAGGAAGACCTTTTCTTTGTCACTGGCATAGTCATTTTAGATGGACTGCACTCATTTCAATTAATCTTTATCAACAAGGCCAAAAGTAACTAAAAGGTCTATAATAATATATTATTATGGTCAACAAATAAGTGATAAATATAAGCTGTTATTTCTGGTTACTGTTGTGCAAAAAAATAGTCCAGATTCTCTGCAATTCAAATCAACATAGTTTTACAGATTACAAAAATTTGCACAGAGTAAGGATCTGATAGTAAACCTTCCCTGCTTTTTTTTTTTTACAGTAAAACAAAATCTCTTTCTGTACATATCTTTACAATTTAAGCCTGAGCACTTTGAAATTATCACAAAACTTCTACAAATGTTAGTGAAACCAAGATATCTATACAATTTTCAAATCACAGAACCACAGA
This sequence comes from Nothoprocta perdicaria, assembly GCF_003342845.1. Taxonomy (NCBI): domain Eukaryota; kingdom Metazoa; phylum Chordata; class Aves; order Tinamiformes; family Tinamidae; genus Nothoprocta; species Nothoprocta perdicaria. Next base: position 1,993,987 of record NW_020454561.1, read on the forward strand.
ACCACAGAATGGTTGAGATTGGAAGGGACCTTTAGAGATCATCTAGTCCTACCCTGCTGTTCAAGTAGGGACACCTAGAACATGTGGCAGAGGATCATGTCCAGGCAGGTTTTGAAGACCTCCAGAGAAGGAGACTCCAAAATCTCCCTGGGCAGCCTCTTCCAGGGCTGTCACTCTCACAGTGAAGAAGCCGTTCCTCAAATGCAGATAGAACTTCCTGTGTTTTAATCTATACCATTATCTGACATCCTTTAAGAAAGATGAGAGTTGCAATACCTCTGTAGTTTGTAAAACTGTTTATTCCTAGAGCAACCTTAATTTCAGAATGACAAAATACCTCAATGTACATGATAATCAACCATTACTGTACAGAATTAAAATAAATTGAATTATGAAAACTGATCATTGAAACAAAACATTTCCAAATCTGGAGATGCAATTGTTAAGAAAATGTTTCTAGTTTCTAAAGCAGAAATGTTTCCTAGAAATGCAAGCTTCTGAATTTTCTCTGTGGATTTATGATCTCTTTTTGAAGAACTCTACTGAGATTCCCAGAAGCTTTAATAGTTAGATATGAAACAATGAATTTCTATATGAGCTTAAAGGTAGCTCATTGATCAAATGATGCTCATTCCTCATCTTCCCCTGAAGGGGACATTTTACTATCTATTTGAGCTCCAAAAATCATACTCATGGAAAAGAATGAACAATATTGTAGGATTGTTTACTAAGGCATAGATATTAGTTAATAGATAATAGACATTAGTTAATAGATACAGTACATTGTATATATTAACTAATGAGGCATCTGACAAATGCCAGCAATTTCCTTCTATTGCAAGGGACATGATAGTGGTAAAATACAGGAAAAGCAGTATTAATTTTAGGCAAATCACTGCATTTGCAYGCTGACCTCCCTGTAGTGGGTTTTTTGGGGTGGAAGACAGTTGTTAGAGGATGTTATGATAAAATTCTTGTTTTAAACACAGGATAGACACTGTATTTAAATATTAATAATGTCCTTATTAACTCTAAAAATATAGGAATGTTTTCTACGTTTTTGTAGTGTGTTCTTACTAAGCAAAACTTGGTTATGCTGGTAATGTAAAATATTTTGTTACATAAAAATGATGTAATAACCCCTTGAAGGCCTCGTGCTTCAGGCAAGCCCTCAGGGTTCTCCATGGGCCTTTATTCAGGCTCCAGAAACAGAACTGACTTTATACAGCCTGAACTGCCCTCAGTGAGTGACTGTCTGCAGGGAACAGGCACCCGCTTGTGCTGGAGCGGTYCGGCTGGTGTTCCCGAGGCCAGGAACCCCTCAGGACACACGTCCCCTTCTCTTGCGTAGCTGCCCTCTGCCCCACGGGCCATCTGTCCCATCACAAAGAGCAGGAATCCAACAGGTCCTTCCTAAAGGAAGTGTGTGAAGTTCTGGGCTCTCCAGTCTAAGAGGGACGTGGAACTTCTAGAGAGGGTCCAGCGGAGAGCGACAAAGATGGTTTTGGGACTGGAGCATCTCTCGGATGAGGAGAGACTGAGTGAGTTGGGCCTGTTTAGCTTGGAGAAGAGAAGGCTGAGAGGGGATCTGATTAACATGTATAAGTACATAGAGGGAGAATGTAGGGAGGAAGGGGCCAAGCTCTTCTCATTGGTGGCCAGCGATAGGACAAGGGGAAATGGCCACAAGCTGCAACACAGGCAGTTCCATCTCCAGGTGAGGAGGAACATCTTTACTGCGAGCCTGACAGAGCCCTTGCACAGGCTGCCCAGGGAGGTTGTGGAGTCTCCTTCTCTGGAGGTCTTCCAGATGAGCCTGCATGCCATCCTGTGCTACATGCTGTAGGTGTGCCTGCTTGAGTGGGAAGGTTGGACTAGATGATCTCTAGAGGTCCCTTCCAACCTTAACTATTCTGTGATAACTTAGAAATAAAAACATCAATGTAAATGATATATATATTGAGATCTATCTTCTGTTCTCTGAAACAGCTATATTCTTGCTACACTCTAAATCCTGTTGTGATTGTGGGTTAATATAGACCAGCTATGTAAACAACAACAATAAAAAAAAAATAAAAATGTCATTTTTATGCATTAAATTTCTGTATTCATTCCCTAATCAATAATAGTCCTATTGCTTTTCTCTGCTTTGCTTCCACCAGTATATATGAGGGTTTCTGTTCAGTTTAACATAACTAAATATATGTTACCACTTATTTTCATATTCCTCTTGGGATGCCCTTGTTATTATAATAATGTCATAAAGGTAACTATTTTTTTTTAGGAAGTAGAGATAGCAAAGGGATGGAAGATAYGTCTCTATTCATGCATTGTCCCTCTCCTATCTTCATATTTGACCTCTCCCTCACAAAAGAAGAAAAAAACTGAGATGAGCCTCATTTAACAATCATGTTTACATGTGATTCTACATATGGTCTAGATATGGTCTGATTCCTTATTCAGCAGAATGAAGAAGTGGCACCAGTTTGAGGATAATAGTACTCTTTCCTGTATCATCTTACAGGATCATAATCTTAAGTGTTTTACTTCACTCAAAGATTCAAAAGAAGTTGTTGTCTCTGTTTTGGTCCCAGTGATCGCAATGCAGCTTGGCCATGGTCATCTATGGAGTGCACAGTTTTGATTATTTTATATAGCAGTGTATACATTTGCAAATAAAACTCCAGGTAATGCTTACAGCAATGAAGCATATGGGAGAGTGCCTGAGCATCTCAGATAAGATTAACCTTGCCCATTTTCAGAGGTCTAAAGCATARGTTCCTATAGCTTAGGGCAGGCTAGAACAACATGTGCCATTTGATAAATCTGCATAGTTTTGCAACAGGGTTTATGGAAGGTGTATATACATTTCTGTGTTAGCAGTTAGATACTAGGAGAAACACCATAAGTAACACAAAATGCAAGAAAATCCTTGTTTAAGCAACTTCAAGGACTAGGTGTTCATTAACTATAATGACAAACTAGACAACAGCTTAGAAGTAGATACTCTAAGAGCAGCCTAAAGGGAGATAAGTCCTAAAGCTAATTTCACATTCAAGAAATTTCAACGAGGCAAAAATGGAGGGTAGGCTTCAAAAACACTTTTGAAGAATCTTTAAGAATTGAGAACCTGTTAATGACTGTAAAAAATCTTAGTTCAGACTGGCATATATTTCCACTGAGTTTACTTAGCAATTTCAGGAATTAAAAATCTCAGTTCTATATCTTGATATTATGAAATTACACAATTACATGCATATACAATTTTCCTTTCCTTAAGCCTGAGTTTCATCATAATTCATCATCACATTGTTGCGTTGTATTCTGCTAATTAATGTGCTCATGAAAGCTACAGTAACTTCAAGCCTCTGAAAGATGTGGGAAGTATTTGGGGTGATTAATGAATATATTTTTGTTCTCAAAGATATTTTATATAATTATAATAGTTGTTAGCATATTATTAATATAAATAATAGAAGATATGGCTTTAAAACTAAAACTTCCAACAGTACTGAGTCAATATATATTACTAGAACTTGTGATTTTGCAAAGAACAATTTTTGTAATTTGTGTAAGTATCTTTGAGATTTCACAAACCATTACATTACTTCCAGAAATGTTTCAGATACTGTAAATATATTATATACACATGTTAACATTAACAGATTAGTATTTAAGGCCATTATTTTTTTAAGGAGAAAATCTCTATTTTGGAATAGAGATTTGGAATAGAGATTTGGAAGGAAAAAGTAACTTGTTATTTACTAAGGTCAAGCAACTTTACAGTTCTAAATCATAATAAACGGAAAACAGTTCAGCAAGTTCAGCATCAGCTTCTGTCATGGCTTTTACCGATTTCCACAACACAACACTTTTGATAGGACTTTGTCCTTCCACATGAAGATGATTTTGATAGGATGAGAATGTACATACTTTGATCTCTATCATCCAAACTTACTGTAAGTAGCTATCCTAGCTATATATAGTTAGATTGACTACATAATGTCATTGTATTGTACATAATATCACAATATATTACTCATTCTCCTACTTCATGTAGTTCTGTTCATACTTTTCGTATACAGTAGAGCAGTCTTTAAGTAGAAGTACATGAAATATTTAATGGATTTTTTCTTTTAGTGTAACAATATCATCTAGAAGTCTGATTAAAAAATCACCATTACAAAGAGAAAAGATACTTTTCTGAAATTAAGATTCATTATTCATAAAGATTCATTATTTTTAATTGCATTTTTTTAAATGTTCATCAGCCATGACTATTAACATAACTAGCTGACTAACTGCAGGATTCAATCTTCCCATTAACAGGTGTGTTATCCTGAATTTATCCATGGTGTTTGTATGGCCCTAAGCACCATGGAGAAAAAAATTCCATAGTAGTGTTCTACTTAGTAGTGTTTTCATAGCAGTGTACCAAAGGAGCATTTTGGAGTGATAAAAAGATCCCTCATACTGAGCATTCATTATATAAGTATCTAAAAGCATATATGYCACAAAAAGAACAGACATATAGAGCTTAAGTTTGAATTTAGTTAATTTTCACCTTGTTTTGTACATATATATTCATATATATGAGAATGCAAATATTTGTATACAAATCAGGATCTCTCTGTATGACTCTGTAGACAGTATGACTAATGTCTCAACATGGATTTTTTTACTAAAACAGAATAAGCTTGTTATATCATATTACTGCTTTACTTTTGCATATGACCATATGTGTTCTTCCAAAACCAAAGATTCATGACTGATTTCGTCTAAACCAAAAAGTCTATTTTCCAAATAGAATCTTGGAACAAATAGCTGGTCTATGTTAACAGCAGGTGATTTGATCTCTCATTTTCAAATGATATCCAAAGAGTAAATGTATTTCCTTTCTCTCTACTCTTACATTTTATCATTCTCATGTCCTTTTATTTAGTTCTTTAACTAAGTTGTTGGTGAATCTGATACGTCCAGAGTCCAGCTAATAGTCCATCACACCACTCTTAAATCCATCACCTTCTTAATCTGTTGCTATGTGGTGCTGCTGCTGACAGGTCTGGTCGTGTCCTGGCTGCTAGGCTGCGTGGCCATGGGGAGCCCAGGGGCTGCGACTTGCAGTGCTGGCAGTGCCAGGGGAGACTGATCCTGCCCAAAAATTCCTCTGAATCACTGCCCCGCTCCCTAWTCCCAGGAGCTATGTTCTCTTATGTTTCATCTCATTGAAAAAGATGAATGGGAAATACTAAAGCAAAGCAAAATTGTGACAATTAAAGAGAGGTTCCTCATATCCCTTAAACTTCTGCTTGTGCAAAACTGTCTTCTGCTTAAATCTTTTTCCATGTGACTGTATGTGAACCTAAAGATTCTTGCTACATACAGTTTTAAATCCTAGTCACAACTTTCCCTTGCTTTTTTTTTTTTTTTTTACAGTTTTGTTTTCCCTTCTAGCTTAACTTCTGAGATATTTTATACTTCCAGAGAGAGAAACTTTTGTTTTCAGAACATCCTTCAACAATTCATTCAGCTTACATTTAAAATATATCTCAAGTATTTCTGCATCCATTATCCTGTGTCACAAAAAAAGCTATCTAAAATGTTAGACATCGTACATGATTGATCATTCATTCTTGTTTAATGTGGTGTGGAACTGAAAAAAAAAAAAAGTGGTTTTCTAGAAGGAAAAAAAGTCTTTCTATTTATCAATTTTTGCAATCTGAAATTATCAAAGGACCATTCTTTGCTCTTTGGAAACATCTTCGATACTGATTTCTAGACAGGATTTAATTCAGATCTTGGTGGTGGACAAGCACTAACTTGCATTATTATTTTTTGTTTTATTTTCCTTTCTCTGTATRTATGTGCCTTTGGATTTTTTTTTTAGATAACTTCTATTTCCTCCCAGAAATTGAGTTCAGTTTTCAACATAATAATGGTATCAATCATGTTATTTGGTATGCTGTTTTTTTTGCTTTGTTATTAATTAGTCCACTGCAATGCAGACACCCTGCTGTTGTCTGAGGGCTGAGCTCTGAGTACAGTCAAGTTAAAAAAAATCACAATTAACTAAATATTTTGGAATTTTCATAATCTTTACTGTCTATCAACTTCAAGCAGCCTCAGGGCAAAGAGCCAAGCAGGCTGATGTGCTTTTCAGGCACTATTGCATTTTCAATATTGCTAACTCTATTGAAGCTATTAGAGTTGCCATGAAAACCTGTTAGAAAAATGAACGGTCAAAATGTTTTCATTACTTGGTCCCATATTACCCACATGAGGTGCAATTTACCAGAAGTCTTCTTAAACCCATATTTGAAAGACTCATGTCAGCTTTGCTCAGGATGCAGTCCTTAAAGAGCAGGAGATGTCACCTGGACAGTGTCATTTTTCTATTAACCTAAATTAGAAATTCAGCTTTTATGACAGATGTCACCCAAGCCCTGTACAAGTGACATATGTGAAATATTACAGTGATGGASGTTTCACAGCCTTCCCAATTAGGAATAGGATTTCATTTACACCATTTATTTTACCATTAAGTAACATACTTCAGTGCTCCTTTGCCTATTGCTTGTCATTGTTTTTGTCTGCTCCTGAAATATGGATAAACTTATAAACTTATTCTATGATACTGGGAAGAAAATGGCCTTTCTACTTTCTCTTTGAGCTATTCTCCCCCATATCACCCTGTAAATAAAGACAACAAATTCTGTCAAAGATTCTTCGGTATTTTGGTATTTTGATAAGCTTTTTTCCTCGTACTTTTTTTTTTCCTTTTTTTTTTTTCCCTGTGTCTCTAATAATTGTGGATATGCTTAGGACAATTCTTTCTATATATATCTTAAAAATACTAAAAGAATTGAGTAAAAATTGAAAACTGTGTGTTTGTTGTTGTTTGTGTGTGTGTGTTAAAGTATAATTCAGAATCTACCAGTCTTCGCACAGTATTTTTTAGTATTTACTGTACATGTTACAATAATTTCTTGAGATCCTAATTCAGATTCCCATCTGCACTAGAAACGAAACCCTGATCAGGTTGTACTTTATTAATCGTATTGAATACTTATTCATACATTTCTCACAAATCTTTTTTTTTTTTTTTTTTTTTTTTTTTTTATCCTTTTCTATCTTGGTACCTGGTTTTTCAGACTTAAAGAGCAAGGGTGCATTTTCTCCAGGGTGAGTATTTTTTGGACATCAAATATGATATGCAATTATTTATTGTATTTTAGCTCCTATTTTGGGGAATGATAGCAATTCATTCCCTCTTATTTTTAGCTGCTTCTTTCTTATTATTTATATTTTATTATTTGTATTAAAGATAATATTTCTTTTCCCTTAGAGTTATGTAGACCATAGACCTTCTGTTAAACTACTAAATTAAATCTTTATATTTATTCTTTGACTGTATGTACTATTCCAAAGCATTTAATTTTCAGTTCTTTCTGCTCATTTTTCGATTGCTTTCCTCTGTGATCACATTCTAATTGGATTTTTCATCTTAAAAGAATTAAAAATAATGTGAATTATATAAGCCTCTTAGATTTGTTTTCTGAGGAAATATGTATTTCTATATACATAACTTTTTCTATGTAACTAATAATTGGAAAGCATACTGTTTTGACAAAGATTAGTATATTTTTAACCTAGCTTGGATAAATAACCCAGCTATATATGTGACAACAGTTTTTAATAACTCTATAAACTAGCACTTGATCATTTTGTATATCTTATTAAGAATGTTGCAGCAGCCTGATAGTTTTGAAACTATCTACTTGAAATGAAAAAGATGAACTCAAAATAAAGCTTCTGTAAATTTATTTCAAATTTAGAAAAAAAAGACTTTTATGTTTAAAAAGTCTGAAAAATGAGTTTTCTTTAAGGAGAAATGCACAGAAAATCATGTTTTTAAGAAAGTCAAAAACTTGTTTTAATTGTAAAATATAGTTTTTCTTTTGAATGTCAAGAATTGTTAATAGTCAAATTTTAGAGCTAAATGGTAGATTAATGTCTTCATAAATCAATATATTATCTGCTGTATAACCAATCTTCATATGATTTTTTTTTTATTCAACTTTAGGCAGCCTASTTTGAACTTATGATGGTTTTGAGTTATGTTCATTGTAAATGAATCACACAACATTTTGTGTAATAGACCTATTTTTTCAGTCATTACTGTACATCAATTTAAACATTTTTAAGGACCTTTTTTTTTAAATACAAACAGATGACTAGTATGAAACAAAAGACTTAAGATTGTACTTTCCCAAATGTATGCAATTTGTATTAAGTACCTCCAAAATAACTTTATAATTGCACTTCTATATCCAGCATTCAAATATGATGAAATCAAACCCAGCTTAACAATCCATTATGGCATGCACGCAGAACCTTGAACCATAATAATCTCAGAAATTTCTATTATCTAAATATAGCGGTTATTTTTTTTTTTTGTCATTTTATATGTGAACTTCTTTTGGGGGGACACTACAAGTATGATCAAATACCACATATCAGATGCTGAATAGTCAGAAAAGAACCTACTTAAAATTCTGCTGCTCTTTGCAGAAGAAAAAATGAATTAGTGTATTTCAACCTTTTCACTATTTTGTAGAAGCAATTATAGAATACAAATATTTGTAAACCACATATGTTTACAATCTTCAATATTATTTTCTAATCCAATGTTATGTTTAAAAAAATCAATATAGCTTTTTATTTGCACTGTGCAGCTGCTCAAACAAAGGGAAATAAGAATCCAGAAGTATCATTTGCTTCTTATAAACTGCTTTCTCATTTCTACCTGAAAATGAGCTTTAAGCAGTATTTCCAGTTGAATTCCACGCTTTTCACCTAATATGTTAGAAAGCTGTTTTTTTTTTTTTTYCCCCTTGGTCTACCTTTACCTAAAGATGTTAATAGTTCTAGTTGGATGTCGTGTTGTTGTATACAAATACATGTATACAAATACCTAGTTTCTCATTTGCCACTGATTTTCATGAAGTTTTTAAGTTTACACCAGAAAAAAAAAAAAGGGGGGGGGGGGAGAAAAAAATATGAATGCTTATAAAAATATAAGTGCTTTACTGAAATCAGTTTTGTACATTTACGTTTTGCATAGTGCAATCAGACCACAAACCTAGTACATTTTCAAACATCTTCAGCAGCCAGATGTGGTCAATGGGCAGATTGTAGGCATGATCTCTATGAGCTGAGAATCAAATTTGCCATCATGATAATTGACCATTTTCAAGTGGCAGGAAAGGGCCCATTTTGGGGAGRATGTCTTTTTAAACAACAACAAAATTCACAGATAACTAATTTGTCTAATAAGAGTTTTCTGAGAGCATGAGATTTTTCCACTATGGAGTGTATTGTGAGTGAGAGATATCATGTCTAGGTAGAGAGAAGTTTTTATTTACTTACAGTTTTGTAAGACATTCTGCTCTAAARATTGTGAAGCTTTTCACTAATCGTAATTATTCACCAGTGCTTTCATCATCTTCTTTGCTGGGATCCTGCTTTCTAGATAATCCCCACTTCTTACTCAATCATATGTATCCCAAATAGCATTTTTTTTTACAGACCAGTAGCTAGTTGGTTCCCTGACAGGTATCAGAATGTATCTTGGGAAGTGATGGAGTCACTGTCCCTGGTAGTGTTCAAGGAATGTGTAGATAAGGCACTTAGGGACATGCTTTAGCAGGCATGGTGGTGATGGCTTTACTCTCAGATTGAATTAACTTGAAAGCCTTTTCCAACCATAATGATTTTGTGATTGTGTCAGTGTTTTCACAATGTGAATAAAAATGACACCACTCTTTCCAACTATATTAGTTGGAAGTGCTCTAAGATATGCTGGCAAGTGCCCTCATATATCACATGAAGTCCTAGTGCCAAATGGACAGCTAGGTCCAAAATTACACTTACTATAATCTTATGGTACACTAAAAAAAATAGCATCTTGTTATGATTTGATATTAACAGGCAGTGATTTAAAGTGAGAAAGATGACCTGAAAGCTTGAGTTGATTAATGCTCTGATCTTCATTTGCCATGACATGACCTGGAGTCTGCTTTTCATAATAAGGTTGATGGATTGCCCACATTGCTTTCAGGAAAGAGATCAACAATATTTCTTAAAAAATAATTAAAAAATGCCAAAGATGTCTGCATGGGGCATCAGTGATAGGTATTGTCTTATTGGGACAATGTAGTATATGAATGTATATTCTGCTGATGTTCCCCTTTTACAAGGCCAAGATTTTGCTGATCTTTGCAAACTACAACAGAGCTCAGTACTGTACAGTAAACATGCTAATATAGCCTAGCCTCTGTCTCAGAGACAGAAGTGCTTACCTTTCAACCCTTTCCACAATAAGTGATTTCTGCTGTTGTCTCAATAGTACAAAATYGCTTCCTATTTAACCCTAACCCTAAAAATCTCTACTTGCACTTGAGGCACATTATTTCAGCATATGGATAATCCCCTACTCAAGAAAAATATCTAATTTAGGGCTCAGTAATCTTACTGCCCCCAGGCATAATTATGACATTCAACCTTTCCTTTCTGTTGGAACTATTTTACAGGTGACTGAGAAGATTTGCCACACTAATCCTTGGGGTCCATAGCTAACTCAAATCTCTTTGTGGACTGGTATTACTGAGAAGGAAGGGTCACAAAATATCAGGGAGCATAGACCATGCCACAAATAGTGATGTTCTCTCACTGGATTTGGTGTCCATAATTGCAATGATTCAAAATCTCGGAAGAGTAGTGTAATTATCAATTCCAAAAAAGAAAAACAATTAATTTAAAGTACACCATATATTGTTCTTACACAGTAAATACAGGAGAGCATATTTCCTTTAGTGATTCAGAAGAAAGGAAAATCTCCTCACAATTTTCATTCTTGTCATTCAAAGCATAAGTTAATTCAGACATTCTCCCTATCCTACACCTTTTCCATAGACTTCAATAATAATCAAGCTTGAAAATACCAAGCTTCAGAAATTAATTTGACTGGTTTTGGTATATTTATATAGAATGAAGAACTTGTACTAGCTCATGGTCAGAACTATTTTGACCGACACCCGCTGTTTCACTGCATGTTTCTTCAGCACTATCAAAGGTATGTGTATGTAACACAAAAATTTGGTATAAGCTTGCTGGATTTTTTTTCTTATTTTAAAATAAAAAAGCATACATAATTACTGCTTCTCCGAAGAAGCAATATTCTATATTTGCATTCTGTATGTCTATATTTTTTTTCCTAAAGAGAAAATATTTCAACTGTCCTTTTCTTTATGGAAAGGTTAAGAAAGAGTATCCCTGAAAGCTTCTTTTTTATGTATATTTCACAGCATAAACCATACATATGGTTAAAGGACTGACCTTCACAGACAAGTGTCTTTTTTTTTTACCTTTTTGAAAGATGAAGGGTGGGGTGTTTCAGATAACCTTCATTCACAGCTAGTTAACTAAGTATTGGATTTTATAAAGAAATTAAGGCACCAGGCCTTTGGATTAGTAGTGTTTGCCATCATTCATTCTCAATAATTGAGGTCACAGAGATTATAAACTCTAATGTGTCAAATTGAATTCACCAGCAACACATCTAAAATCCTTTAATTATCTGCTTTGGGGACAATGGATTAGCTAGAGCCTGTCAGTAACAAATAGACATCCTGTTTACTTTTTCTTTCTTTTTCTCTATTTTTTTAATAGGCTACTGACAAGTTTTTAGCCAATGAATATGAGCAAAAATCTAAATCAAATCAAATCCTCTCTATTTCTTAAAAGTTTTTATGTTATCACTGATATTTCCAAATTCTGTTACATGCCATATAACAAGTGGAGTAAGGCATAGATCTTTTTCACTTTCAGTCTTAAATTTATTAGGCATACTTACTACTTACTCAGGATGTTGTTTAGTAAGGTCATTATGTGATAGCCGAAAGGATAGATTCACTAAACGAAGGATAGATAAATTGCTACACCGTTTTCTATTTCGCTTCCTCTCAGATGTTTATTTTCTTTCATCAGATTTCCCACTTATCTTGTTTCTAYTGTTAGAAGATAGGCAAAGTTTTTATTTTCCTCATTTTCTTCTCATTAGGTGTTTCACATTCACAAACGAAATGCTGTCATAATCTATCATCCTTGTTCTTAATGATATACTTTACTACCCAATCATTATTTGCCAGGAGATTTTCTCTCAGATTATGTTATAACATTGATAATAACATATCATTACCCATCCATAGGTCTGTTTTCAGCCAGTGTTGCCCCAGAATCTAAAAATTACTTAATGAAAGAGGGAGATATTAACATCTTCATAAAATGTTAGGTTGTTAATTTGCTCCATAGTAACAGACATCACAAATGCCACATATGCAGCCCTTTTCTCTACCACACACATCACTTTATTCAGATATGAATTTGCTACCTGACATCATTTTCTGCCTTGGCTTTGTATTTTAAAATAACAATTTTATAAAAATATCATTTTTGTACCGAACATCTTTGATTTCACCTCTGATAAGAAATKATCTTTATTCTTCTTGAAACATTAACCCACAAGAGTGGAAAATGAGTTTTATTCTCTGCTTCAGGTCCCCATTGCAGTGAACTTTCTTACTCAGTGACTAAAGCGATCTTTGATAGTAAGGCCTGTAACCATGGTGAATATTTAGTACACCAAAAGGCAACATACTTTAGAGTAAAAGCGCTCATGAAAGACTAAGAGATGTCTGTGCTCTGTGACAGGCATTCATTTCACCAAGTGTAGACATTCACAATGTTGATGCCTGTATCTTAGACAATAATTCAGACTCCCTTCATAGCTCATGGAAAGAATGGTCACTTTCAAGGGATGATTTATCTTATCTTGAAGCAAATACCTGCAAAGGTCAGGTGAATGAAACCCAGAAAGTGGCCATTTCTCTTTAAAGGCTGCAAAGAGAACAGGGTGATTAGCCGGGGCACAGATATTTTTCTTGTAGACTGTTTTAAGGTAGATGAGAGGAGTCCTTTCAGCATGCTCGCTAGCTCAGAGTCACTGATTCAAGTGTTCAAAGCTGCTATCCAAAGAAAAAAAAAAGTGTTCAAATGGAAAAAATGGGGATATTGTGAGATGAGTCCATTGACAGCTATAGAGCTGTGGGAATCAAAATGGGTGGAAGGAAAGATAAATGGCAATTATAGGAAAAATAATATACATTAAAAAACTGATACAGACCTTCAAGGTCTTCACTGACGACCTTTTTTCTCTTGTTCTTTCCCTTTCTTCTTTTT
>NW_020454561.1:2007440-2015372 GCF_003342845.1 Nothoprocta perdicaria
TCCTTCCTTCCTTCCTTCCCTCCCTCCTTCCTTCCTTCCTTCCTTCCTTCCTTCCTTCCTTCCTTCCATCACGGAAGGGAATGTATATATAGCACCCAGTTTCTGCCTGGCTTTAAAGGCTTTAAAACAATAACGGACAGGTATTTTGGTAACCATTTTGTCATTCAGGAAAAAAGAAAATGCAAGTAAGTGTGTAAGCTGGATAAACCACTTCCTTACTGCCAAAATCAATCCATTGTAATATTAAAATTGTTATGGTTTATGTATAGAGTTGACCAGTGTTTCAGGTATTTCAGTAAAATGCACAAATTTAACATAATGATAGATAATGGATTGTCCTTACGGTGATTTGACATTGGTTTGCTGTGGCATAGGTGCTTCATTATTTAAAGGAAAACAATGCCACATTCTAGCGGCAAAGCTTCATCTTCTCAACACTTTATTACACAATTGAAAGGATTGATTACTGTTGACTGGATTTTTATCTGAGGACGTAGTCACTTCCACATGTCCCTACATYTAGCAGTCACTTTTTCCAAGCTCAGGAAAATCTAGATAGTGTTGTGCGTCCTTTACATAAGGCTTTCTGAAGCTTCTGGAGAAACATACAGAATCGGTGATTCTTGTTTAGTTATTGTTATGCAACTCTGTGTTACATCTATTTTTGTTAGATACAAACATATAAATAGGCTGTGTTACTTCTATTTTTGTTAGATACAAACACATAAATGGGCTATTAAAATTATATTTATATTGTGAATTTATATTTAGTATGTAATAGTCCTGTATGTTAGGTTTGCTTTTTCTCCCACTGATACTATCAGCAGGACTTCCCAAATATCTTTGTAGCTTTTCCTCAGTAATTCCTATCACCATCAAGCAGAAGGAGGCAATGTACCCACCACCAAGAGGAGGGTGTCCTCTTTCTAAAGGAGCAGAGTTGTATGCCCTACATGACCACAGCAACACTCAGCTGGGTCAGCTGGGTTCTTCAAATTGCATCCTTGGCTTTGGCAATTATCCTTCCCTTTCCCAAATACTCTCCCATAGAGGGAAATGATAAGTTTGTCCTTTCTTGATAAAATAAAGGATCTTTTTTTTTTTTTTTGTTTTAATTATACTTTTAATTATACTCTAAACCTGTAACAGAAGCTCAGTTTTGCAAACTTGAACACTTCACTTTTTAGCCACACTTAATGTGTATTGAAAGAAAAAAAAAATCATTATTTGTAACTGATGTGGAACAGGAGGTCAAAAACAAAAGCAGACACTGTGGACTCACAGCATGGTCTGCAGTGAGCAGTGAAGCCAAACAGGTCTTATCAAGGAGCTGAATCCACAAGCGCTAACCACCACACTCCAGAAGACAGACACTATAAAAACCAGAGCTGGCAGCTAGGACATGTGGCTATAGGTTTGGCTCCTTCAAACAACAAATATAAATTATGCCAATCCTCTATAATCTATAATATGTTGTTAATTTCTTGTTTTAAGCTTGATGAACAATCTTGACAATTTTTTTTTTTCCTGTAAAGTTTGCGGTGAAATAATATTTTAACCTCTTGAGAAAGTACACCCTTACTAGATGTATATATATAAATATATAAATTCTTAGTAAGCTAGTCATTTTTAATGAAATCCCATCAACTTTTATTTGAGAGTTTAAAAAAACCTCGAGAATGCACTATATTTGTAGGACATATTAAAATTCTAGAAAAATATACTGCATAATATTTCTTTCTGAGAAATGTCTCTTTCAAAAATATATGTTTATAGGATAACTATGCACTATTACATTTTGTTTTATTCTTTACCACATTATCAAAAACTAATGTTCTGTATACTTCTGCTAGATTCCTTGCTTTTGCTTGCAAACTTCTAAAGGACCCTCATTTGATTATAGGATAACAAATTTTCTTTTTCATATTTTTCAGATTAACTTAATAGAAAATTAGTTGTTTAGTCTATTAATAAATAGCTGTATTTTGTAGTTGTTGATAGACCATATGAGCTGCTCTTACAGTCAATACATAATTAATATGGCTAGTTAATTATTTTATAATTACATATAATTATATATTGTGAATGTGTTTATATTAGAATGCTGAATAAGACATTGAGCATATACRGGTTAATTATGTTCATCTATATTAACTATGCATAGCATGTTATCTAATATTCGATGCAAATTAGTAAGAGATAACATAAAATACATTTTAATTTTAAGATTGTGAAGTAATAATGATATACTTAGTGCAAATGGACTTTTAAAATTAAAATTACATTATTAACGATTACATTCATCTATTTTAATACTCTGAACTGACAACTTATATATGAGATTTGCAAGCAATTTCTTGATGCAGTGTGATTGTATATTTTTTCAGATCAATTTATTACAAGGAAAAAGTGTTATGTGATGCAAGGAGCAACAAYGTTAATAAGGAATATATTTTTAGCTTTTGAGGATAATGAACATCTGGACTATCAAATTGCAGCTGTGTCAGATGAGTAGTAGTATCATAATTTGTATATTTGTCAGTGGGCTTTGTTTTTTGATTCATTTCCTCCCTCCCTCCCCCTGCCCCATTTTTCAGTTAAAGAAAACTTATGACAAAGGTTGTGGTCAACCACCATTTTTTTGGCTCTGAATGAGATACATTCGTAATAGGAGAGGGGAAAATTGTGAGGGTGATTTAAATACATCATTCTCAATTTATCTCAGTCTTTTCCCATCTATAAAGCAATCAGTAGCCATAGTAGCAAGGAACCTGCTCTTGGACATGTGATTCAGTGTAAATGATATATTACTTCATAATGCCTGACTGCACATCTTCTGATCTTTTTATTCAGTTAAAATTTTTCCTAGGTGTTCATACCAATGATCACATGCATTTCACAACACAATAATGTACAGTGGATAAACTTTCACTTCAGTTCCCAGTATTCCTCATGTTTCCTTCAGACAGTTGACATTAGGAACAAACACCCAAGGAACTACACAGTGGCGAGGAGAGAGGAAAAAGGTAGCGTACAGTTACTACTTTAAGAGAATTTAGTAAGCAAGGAAAGAATGAGGAAATTCCCAGTTGCTTGGATATTCTAGAAATCATTTATATCTTAACCGTGAAGTAAAAATTTTGAGGAAAAAAATCCTGCTCACTCTGTCTGATTTAGGCTGCAATATGAACAGTAAGAATACATTTTTGGCTAATTTGTTTCTACACTCTAATTAATCTCTGGTAAATAAATATGTATTATAAACTTGAAGTTTACTTAAACAGAAGACTTGTTCTCTGTCAAAAAAAATGATAAATATATTTCCTTGATACATTGGCAAACTATCAGCTAAATATCACACTTTTGGAGCATGGACCTTTTAATATGAAAGATAATGAAGTTATTTTGAAAACACTGGGAGAATAATGAGAGTTTCCTTCATGTCATTGTGGAATCWATTGAATAGCTGCAGATGAAAATCTCCAAAAAACTAAGACCAACCTTGAACTGAGGTTCAGCATAAAATATAACTGGAAAACTTACAGGACAAAAACATTAGAAGAAGATGGAAATGCCAGTGCCAATATCCATTCTATCTATTAGAGTACACTCTACCAGACCTTGAGTTAACATTTACTTTTCCAGGGCTGGTTTGTTCTTTTGCAGCAGTGATGTTTAACAATGTGGTTCCAGGTAGATACTTTTATTAACAGCAGTCAAAAAATATGTTTTTGCTTTTTTAATTTCACATCTTGATTGAACATCATGCTACATAAAGAAGAATTTTCAAGGTAGCTTTGCATAGCTATCTGATAATCTGCCAATTTTACTATTGTAAGTTTCTATTTTAACAAATTCACAGCTTCAGCTTTGTAGCCTCTTGAACATATTCCTTAAGGAATATAGGAATCCACTGGTTGGAACACTAATTTCACAGTTCTGCTGTGGCACCAATTCTTGTAAACATCAACCACTGTTACTCCCTTTGTTACTTCAATGCTTATCTATTATATTCTATATTACTGATATTTGGTGTTTTCCTAGATAATTGTACTTAATTTCTGAATGCCTTTTCATATTCTTTTTCAATTTCTCTTAAGAAAGACAATTTTCTTAGGGTTATAAATATTAAATAGTAACCTACTATCTTCATTTGGTTGGGAACAAGCACTTAGAAGTCATTGCTGGCATCAGTTATTCAGATCATTCATAAAGAAAAAATTCTTTAAACAGAAAAGCAAGTGAGATCGATATTTCAACTCCTTCAAGAGATTTTCCATGAGAAAAGTCCTGAGATTCCCTGGAAGTGATATTTGAAAATATAGAAGTTTTACTAGCCACAATCATAGAATCATAGAATCATAGAATGCCGAAGGTTGGAAGGGACCTCAGAGGTCATCGAGTCCAACCCCCCTGCTCAAGCAGGGTCACCTAGAGCACGTGGCACAGGGCTGCATCCAAGCGGATGTGCCAATATGCCCCCGAAGTTCAAAGTGCAGTTAAGTTTTAAAAATAAATACATATTATATACATAAGATTAATAGACATTTGGAACTTTGTAGAACTTGAGTCAAAATTGCACTTAATGATGTATTTGTGAGCATAGGAAGGGACAATTTGACTCATAGAAATTACCGAGCAGATCTAATAACTAATATTCTCTTCTTCTGTAATGCTACCTCATACCCAGCAAAATTCATAGAAAAAGTTTATGTCCAATGTTGATATTCACTGTATGAAATACAGTAGGAAATACAGTAGGTAGTAGCTGAGGTAGTCTACTAACTGTCAGTCAAGTATAATTTATTCTTCCTGTTCTTAGCTTAAAAATATATTCCACTTAGCTTAAAAATATATTCAGGAATATATTATTTCATAGTTCCTCTTTAAAGAAAAGCAATCTTTCCATCAAATATTACTGAAAGGTATGATGATTACCACTATTACTAATATCTATCAATTTGGGGATATACAAGTCAGTAGTATTTAACAGAAAAAAAAACAAAAAAAAATGTTGAAATAAGAAGGCACCTTTGGAGATCATCTAGTCCAAACTAGGAATCTCAGAAGAGTTCCCCTAACTTACACTGATCCAGGAGTGATAACTGAGCTTCTGACAGACTGAATTAAGTTGTGGAGCAGAGTGAACCAAAGAACAAAACAGACAGAATCTTACCCTCTTCCTGTGTTGCTGTGCTCTAGGACTTTGAATCAGAGAAGGGGGAATGAAATGACTATAAAACTGACTCATAAAACTGCCTCTATTCATGTGCTCTCTGGAGTTTTTGCCTGTATATTAAAGACAAGTCATCGCTACTAAGCTGAATATCTTTCAGACTGTACTTTGCAACACATGGAATTGTCTGCAAAGTAAACATTTTGATGAAGGACTAAATAAGAACTAAGCTAAGCAGCTCTTAAAAAAAAAAAAAAACTATATTTGCACCTTTAGTACACAAATTCTGCTCAGGTTATTTGTCAACTAGACTTCTTTCTAAATGCAGTGTCATTTGGTATCTCTCCAGCTTATCAAGAAAACAGTGACATTACCTAAGCATTAAGCCTTTGCAGTTAATTTACCCTTGCAAGAAGGTTTGTAAGGTAGATATTCATCTGTAAGGTCTTTGTCAACTTAAGGGCACATTTTAAAAAAGCTGATACAGAAAGGTGACCTAGACTAAGCAGCAACATCACAATAGCAATATAAACAGTATCTGCAAGGTATTAGAGTTGACATATGCTTGGCTTATGTCAACTTATGCTTAGTCAGTTCTGAAGATCCAAATGTTTGCGATAAGCCTCCTCATACGAAGTATAATTCATTTTTATATATATTTTATATACGTATATATATTTCAAGTCTGCTTTTTTGAGTTGAATCAGTTAAAGTGTCGAGTACTTTACAGCACTGTAGTCACACATTACATTTATGATTTTTTTGTTTAGATAGGAGTGATTTGCTTTAGAGAAGAGGATCAGAAACATCATGCAAGAATAAGTGTCTTGTGTTTCAAAAAAATATTAAARTGTGATCTTAAGATTTTATTTAGTTTTAACTGAAAAAAAAAAAAAACTATTAAAGTGTCCTAAACTACATGAACTACAGATGTTCATGCATAATTTTGGCACTGAGTCAGAGATAGCAAAGATCAATTTCCAAGGACTATTCATCAGCTTATTATTTTTAATTAATATGTTGTTTACAATACTCTGGCATATTTTTGGATGAATGTTTGGAAATAAATTTTATAGCAACTGACAATATAACTTCTAATGATTCATGATTTTTTTTAAAATGAGTACATTTTATGAACATATGAAATGGAAGAAAAATATAGTTCTAATTTATTCTAATACTAATCATCTGCATAATATGGGGTAAGTACAAGCTTAGACTTTTCCAAAGAGAAAAAAGAAAGTTTTTTTTTTTTTTTAACTTTGCTGGGGATTGATAATTCCCAAGTAATTCCCCAAGACTGTAATGAAAAGGTACATAATTGTCTAAGAATGCACCCATAATATTCAGAAGCTTCTTCCATTTCCAAAGGATTCTCATTAAAAACATCAAGAACACACATAACAAATCATATTTAACATGAGAAGTTTAAAATATTGTACAACTATATCTTTAATTCTTATAAAATACCTGTAAGTACATTTGGGCTAGTAACCGACAGTAACTTTCCACCACACCAAAGTTAGTGGAAGAGAGGGCTGGAATCACACAACTAGCAATATACCTAGTAAAGGCTAAATGTAAAGGGTGATCAATACAGCAGAAGTTCACGGGATAACTGTATCACCAGTACTAAATAAGTTTGGGTCAGTGAACAAGGCCCAAAGCAAAATAGTTAATTGGGACCTGAGGCATTTTTTTTGGAAGGGACATGAATCTAGTAATGAGGAGCATCAAGAAAGGCATGAGAAGTAAGTGCTAGTGACTGGGAACGTCTTTTTACAGCCCAGTCTCTGAAAACCACAGATTGTTCAGCCAAAAGTCTGTCTGTCTGAATTACTTCCATGATCATGGAATATCTGGAGTGAGCTCCTTAATAATATCCCCACTACAAAATACATTCTCAAAAATATGAAATTTAGAACATGAGATTAATTAATACAGTGCCATTCCTGTTTATTAAAAATATTAACAGTGCTCTTAGTAAGATATTAACCACATTTAGGGATAACATGAGTCTTTCACTTCTTTAGCACTTAATTTTGAAACAAATAGCATGAGAAATGTATTTAATTGACTTTGGTGAGAGAAAGTAGCTATATAGAGAGGTCCGTTAAACTGAATATATATAAATATATATATATTTTTTTCATAGGCACCTTTCTGTAATTCTTTAATCAATATTTATTTTTATTATTCACAGACAAAGGGAGAAATTCAAGAGACTACTTGAGGAATAGAGCTAAGTAATAATGAGTTACTTTAAGCTTTCTGATGTCCAGAACTATATCTGTGAGATTAACAAAGGTATAAGAAAAAAAATCAAAAATACTAACAATTATAGAAAAAGTCTTCTAATTCACATAATCACGGAATGATTGAATAACGGAGCTTTGTAGATCATCTAGTTTAATCCCTGTGAACAGAGTCACCTAAAGAATGTTGTCCAGGATTAAGTCCAGATATCTAGTGAATAACTCCAAGGATGGAGGCTATGTAACGTCTTTGGGCAATCTGTTCCAGTGCTCTGTCACCTTCACAGGAAAGAAGTTTCTCCTCATGTTCAGACAAACCTTCTTGTGTGTTCATTTGTGTCTGTTCTCTCTTATCCTGTCACTAGACTCTTCTGAGAATAGTCTGGCCCCATCCTCCCTCCTCTTTGCTCCTTTACACCCTCCCTTTCATGCATTGATAATACCCTTTCAGCCTTCTCTTCTCCAACCTGGGGGAAAAAAAAAAAAAAAAAAAATCAAGAA
>NW_020454561.1:2015396-2018406 GCF_003342845.1 Nothoprocta perdicaria
ACACTTCAAGCCTCTCCTTATAGGAGAGAGGCTTCAATCCCCCAATTATCTTAGTAGCCTTTCTCCAGATTTGCTCCAGCAGCTTCCTTTCTCTCTGGGGAGCCCAGAACTGGACCCAGCACTCCAGATGAGGCCTTACCAGGACTGAGTAGAGAGAAAGGATCACTTTGTTCGACCGGCTGGCTAGGTTCTTCCTAGAGTAGCCCAGGATACAATTGGCCTCCTTGACCACAAGAAAACTTYGCTGACTCACAATCAACTCACTGTACACTAAGACTCCTAGGTCTTCTGCAGATCTTCTCCTTCTACAGGTCTTCTCTGCAGAATGCTTTCTAGAAGACAAGGCTCTAGAAATCTCATTAACTCAGATTGTAGGATAAATTTTAAACTGGGTGCAGATATATATAATTGATTTTTCTTTTATTAGAAGTATTTACATATCTTAAATARGACATTCCCTTAAACTAACAACTTAGATCAGCCCCAAATGAACTGTTATAAGCTGTCCTTGTGTCACATTTTAACTAACCTTAACTAACACATTTTTATTTTTGCAATTATATGGAGGTTGAACTTATAAGCGGCAGACATGTCTTTTTGTGTCTATGTTTAAAGCTTTTATAGAGGAAACTCTGAAGGGTTTGTGTCCTTTACGCTTATCTCCACTGCAGACCAAACTCTCTATAAATAAATTGTTATAAGAATGCAAAGCAAATTAGCTTTCATCAGAGAGTAATTGTACCACAGTTCAGTGCAGCTTAATGCCTTCATCTGAAAATAAGAGTTGATATTGGATGTGATGGATGCTAGAGCTATTAAAACCTGTTTGCTTGCGGTGCTTCAGGTAAGTCTTATATTTTTCCTAAYGAAAGTGAGACTAAGCAGTAGGGAGTCACCTTGTATTATCTACCGGAGTCTAGGTCAGGAGCATATCCCTCCTGCACTCAGATGCTTAAAGAAAYCTATGAATAGTAAAGTGAAGAAGAGGTCAGTGGCAAAGGAAGGACATGCCTTTATCAGGAGCAGAGAGTCAGGGAACARTGAGACAGAGGCAGAATTAAGTCCCAAAGGCTCCTACAGAGAACTCTGAGGGGTTTTGTCAGCCTGACTGAGGTGCACAACTCAACAAGGTTCCCTCCAGGAACTGGGAGGCTGGTGGCCTGAGACCTCCAAAAGTAGGTAGTTTTATGACTGTAATGTTTTAACACCAGAAATATTGGGCAAATACGAAAAGTCTTTGGAATCCACCTGAAGCCTGAGGAGTTATAAATTGCCAAGAAATGCTGGATGTTAGAATCTTTACGTCATAGTAGATGTGCTCATTTTATGAGTAAACGTGACCTTCTGAGATGCTGAATTCCACTGAAATGCTGATTAATAAATACGCATGATATTAAGCCTAAGAATACTAGCCAGTTAACTCCTAACTCTGTGAATTGTATATTCATGACTTTGCACATGCAAAGAGTTTCTTAGAGTTTGATAAAGATATGTTTAATGATGATAATTACACTGCCASTGATTGTAATATAGCTAGAAGCTAAAGTAAATAGCCTTATTTTATAAGAGTTAAAAAGTCATAATGAGTGATTTTAATTAAATACTTCCACAGTTCTTGCAGATCTACTATGAATACCTTGTGGGTTTGTTAAAAACAGTGATAACTTRTTTTTCTTTCTATTTAGCAAATTTTCATTTGTGTTATTCACCTTTCTCCAATTTTCTCAAATTAAGGTCAGTCATGCTGAAATCAGATTTTTATTCAAGACATTTCAAGAAGAATGAAAGAAATTTGTGTGCTTCCACTATACAGTATAAATATTGCATTTTGTTCATGCAGAATTGCAAAACAGAACACTGTGAAGTGGGCAGTTTGGATAAAAGTGTCCTATTTATCTTGTCCTTGATGGTCTATTCTGTCTGAGTGATAAATATCAAAGGAAAGAGRAAATTTTCTTTTCCTTTTAAATAGCTGAGCATGTTCAGACTGGTGTGCACACACCTGTGTTTTTGGGGAAGAGTGTCTGAAATGCCAGATAGAGAAAACTGGAAATGAAAGAAGCAGTTTTGAAGACCTGAAAGGATCAGGATCCTGTCTGCAATAAGAAAGGACCAAAGACAAACCTCAGAGGTATCAGAAAAGAAACTTTCCTGCAAACACAGAGGGGAATACTGTGAAGTTTGCTCAGTCCGAGAAAGCTATTAAAAAATTGCCAGATTGAGAAGGACTAGAAAACCAACCAACCAACCAACCAACCAAACAAACAATAAAAAAACAAAAACAAAAACCCAAAACACAAAAATAAATTCAAAGTTATTACAATGACACAATGGGGAAAGGAAACTCCATACATAATGCCTTCAATCAAAGAGTTTTTTCTTATTTATTTCACTTTGTTTTATGGTTTCTGTGTAAAAGAAAACATTAACTTGAGTGACTGAAAGTCTTTGAAGTCTTTTGTTCTCCAATCAAGAGAAATTGTAGCTTGCAGGTGAGTTTGAGAGGGAGAGATAGTTTCATCTCAAGACTTAAGACCAATTTATTGTCATATAATATGTAGTATCCTATAAATAKCCTATGTATATTTTAGATTTTGATATGTATTACTCCTAATGATTTAGGATTGYTGACTCAGAGTTTGAATATTTATTTGTATATGTAATACTTCTAAGTGTATAACTGTATTTCCTTAAAATACTCTGTGCTGTCCTTCTCTGGAGGTCATCAAAACCCACTTGGATGTGACCTTGTTCYATGTGCTCTAGGTGTSCCTGTTTGASCAGAGGAAGTTGGACTAGATGCATTCTAGAGGTTTCTTCCAACCTCAGCCATTCTGTGATTCTGTGATAGCCAACACTAAAGAAAACATAAAATCAGTAAGGCTACAGGAATAAAGGGAGGATGGTTATAGGTAAAAAAGAAGCTGCTGTGAAAGCATTCTGTACAGAAATGGAGGTGGAAGGGTGGAAGTTTACTAGAGAATAGGGTTCTCTCTCTCTCTCTCTCTCT
>NW_020454561.1:2018411-2023851 GCF_003342845.1 Nothoprocta perdicaria
TTTTTTTTTTTTTTTAATATTACCTGCAAAGGAATAGAATTGATATATGAGTCATAGAATATCATTATTATTTTAATATATGACTTGTCACAAGACTGAAAGACAATAAATGCAAAGACAATATTTATTCTGGACTTCAAGTCCTCTTTTTTGTTCATCTACATCATAAAGAGCATGAGCCACCAGAGAATGATCAAACAGTTTGCTGACAAGAACATAATGCAGAATTATTAAATACAGTTTACAGTTTATTATCAGCTTTGAAATGAAAAATCGAGGTGGAGGAACCTGTGTAGACCGTTTTTGTCAAGCACTGGAATTGAACCTCCATTGTAATTCCTGTAGGGATAGCAGATTTAGAAAGCTGGAATTGGCCCATGTCTCAATGTTGACATTAAAAATGTATTTGCATTTGGGATTTTTCTTCCTTAAAATCCAGTTCTAGGGCTTTCAATTATGTTATTTCTACCTGTAATGTAATGAATTATTTTTGCTTTGCTTTATTGGTAGAAATTGTTATTGGAAATGATAATAGAAGCAATTATTCTTTCCTACTGCAGATTTTCAGATAAGATAATTCTCGCCTCTCCTTTCCTGAAAGCAAAAAGGTAACATTTAAATGATCAGGGCTATTGGTCTGTCAGCAGTACTCCTGTCTGCACACAATCCTATCATATACGGTCTATAAATGAATGTAACCAAAAATATAGTTTAGAAGTTACTGCTAGGGCAAAATGGAGAGGCTATATAAACTTTTATTGATTTAGTATTTCCATAAATAAATCAAATTTAAACTTCATCAGGATTTCCTATTGCCTTGTGGTTGCTGAAATTTAATTTCCAGGCTTACTATATCATCCTATTCAGAAGGGTTCATTTTATATTAGATATGCAAATTTCAACACATAGAATTATGTCTAATTTTGAAAGTAAATAGCAAAGATCTACAGGCTAGTAGTATATGATAATTCTAGTGTTATATCATTTAAGAAAGTTGTTTTGAAACCATACTATAAATAATTAACAAAATTAGTGAGACTATGTGTACAGTGATCAGTATTKAATTGGATTGGATTTCACCAAGCAAAATGTTAATATTAGAAACATGAGATAAGTAATGATCCTTATTTTTATATCTGTTTCAACAGATAGTACCTTCAGGGAAATACGTAAACTGAACTGGCTGATTTCTCACAGGATGTCACAGTTTGATCTATTGGAGTGAAAGTACAAAAGCCATTCAAGAGAGAGTTTAAAATAAAACAGAAGTGGAGATAGTATCAACTTTTAATTTTAGCATGAATAAACATTAGAAGAAAAAAAACTCTTCCAAAGATTTTCTTTTCAAATGGATATAAATTAAATTTTATCTCAAATATTGAAATGCTCTGTGTTCTTTGGAAACAAACTCTGGAAGAGATATAATGTTTGCTTTCAGGCACACAACCCTTCCTCCCCCCATTTAATACTCTACAGAGTGCAAGAGTCTAAATATTGCTTTATTCCCTTCCCTAGTAATGCAGGTAAATGCAGGTATACTTTATATTAAAAATGATCTATACACATCTCCATTAAGAAAGATCAGCAACACCTGATTTTACTATGTAATCTGTATAGAAATATAAAGAAGGAGTATTTGAATCATCACTACATGAAGAGTATTACGAGTCTGTGTCCAACTATTAAAGCCTCTTACAGAATTTTGAGAAGAATTCTGCACACTTGCAGAATTTTGAGTACAGTTATATGTGTATTGCATAGCAGTCATGTTGTGTGTAGGTTCAGAATGGAGAAATAAATCAGTAAAGGAAGAAGAGAGGATTTAGCACTTTCAGTTGTAAACTACAGGTGTGACATGCACATCATTACAAGTCCTTTGCTCCCCTCCCATTGAAAACATTCCTGAGTTTTGATCTGGAAAATATTAGGAATTGTGAAAAAATGCTATAATAAATGATATAGCATGCCCTCTTGATCAGATATTTCAGATGGCCAAAGTGCTAACACATCAGACCACTAATGTAGGTGAGGATGTGTATGATAGGATAGTGATAGTGATACAGGAAAGGAGCACAGGACTGAAAGAGTAGAATTTTAGCATACAGAATATGCATAGATGTGCACACAGCTCTGAGTTTTAATTCTATTTTTAAAAAGTCTAGTTTTATTACTTTCATCTTTTGTAAAATATATTTTAATTTTCTTATCATACTATGGAAAGGGAGAAGAGTTTATAAATTAAAAAAGATAAAAGAGATTTATCACCCTTTGAACAACATTATTTGGGATTAACAAACATGTGCATATTTCTACCCATTCTGGGGTAATAAGTTGACCAATTCATCTTTATAGTGCTGAGCCTAATTAGACATAGTTCTCAGCTGGTAGCACTTTCATGATTTTTTTTTCCCACAAAATTATTTTTAAAATAACCAACAAAAAAGACTCATTACACACAGCTTCCTTGACTTTCATTATAAAGTTTTTGTGCTGCTTAGGAGAGGCACTGTAAACCTTATATATACACTTTTTAAGTGCTGATTATATCAGCACTTATAGGCTATAAGTTGGCCTATATAATTCATCATGGCAAATCCAATGCTRCGGATTGTTGTACTGAAAATAGTGCTCGCCTAAAGTACTAGAGAGAGTTGAAGGTGATCTACTGAAAATAAACATGTTCTTCAGGCTTCACAAAATCATCACCATCCTCTGCATTCTCTCTGTATATAATTTGCTCAATYGCCTTCTTTCTTCAACATCATCTATCAGCTATCTATATACTTTTCATCATCACAACTTTCTACTCTTTGTCTTTTACGGTTGTTAAAGTGATTATTTTTTTCTGTGCTTTTCTCTCAGCTTACCTTTTAGCATTCTTTTCCATTGTATGATYTGCTCATCTAAAAAGAGCCCTTCCCTTGATAACTGCTTCTTCTATTTCTACCTTTTGATTATAGAATATAGCTAGCAGAATCCAATGCTCAAACTGATCTCTTCATCCACAAACACTTTTGCTTTTGATTTTTATACACATCTGCTTCAGGTTAATTAAATTGCAAGCACATGATAGCCTTTGCTTCTTTAGCTTTCTCTTCTTCCACTTTTCTCTGCTTGTTCTTGGTACTGGACCCTCCTCTCAAGTTCCAAATCACTTTTAATGTTTTCAATGAAGTATATATACTTGTGGGTTATGTACAGAGTGACCAAGTCTTGATAATTTAAGACACTACATATGCTAGAAAGATACTTGCTGAAATAGTGCACCAATTTCAAATCATATTTTATACCAATTTCACATCATATTTTTTGACCATGCTTTTACTGTATTAATTTTTTTTGGACATTTGTGGGATTTGTCTCTTTTCTGATATTCATATATTCATAGGCATTTCAATGCGATAAAAAATCTCAGATGAGGTCACTGTCAACTTTAAACTTTTGCTTATAGGAAATCTGAGTGAGTGTTTATGTGAGGATCCTTCCACATCTCAGGACTTTGTAATAACCTAGCRTATTGTGTTCCACAACTTAAAATATTTTTATGGTTAAATGAATCTTATTTTCTTCAAAAATATGTTAAATTAAGAATGTTTATAAGGTATTTCCTTGGGAAAAGTAAGCAAGCCTAGACTAAATATGATGCTTCAAAAATTCTTTTTAATGAATATTAATATTTTCCAGCACACTTAGCTAGCCTAAACACTCTTACTTCATTAACTTTGATATTTTCCCTCTACTTAAAAATGAATCTGTATTCATACTACTCCTTCTATTAAGCTTTTGTAAACCTCAACTTCATGCCCCTTGATCTTTCTTTACCCTGTGGAAATGAATTGCTTTCTCTCTGTATGCAGATTGGTTCATCCATTGAAAGGCTGACATCATCTTTTTAATCTTTTATTGCTGGACTTATACTTTCACTTCTGTCAAAAAAGTAAAAACATCCCTGATAAATTACAATAACCAACTCTGATAAGAAACCTGACTCTCAAGTGAAASACAGATTCTGTTCTGATGAAAATGAGTATGAATTTTGTAATTGCTTTCAGCATCAGCAGAATTCTACTTTTTTTAAAAAAATTATATGCATGAACATATTAAAAATTGTTAAGTATAAATTTATTAATCTTTTTCATGGTTCCACATAGGTTTCTGGGTTTGAATATGATTATTTTCTGTTACTTTCCATTAGAATCATGCAAAAATGGAGGCAATGCTCATTATTTAATGTGATAGACGTGTTGTAATTCGCGGAACAATCTGTAAAAGAACAGGCTTATCGTAAGTGCGTAAGCTATGAGTGCAAGACACCACAAGAACACAGTATCAGCATACAGCCAAAACCGCAGGAAATTGAAGAATGTGCAGAGCCCGGAGGAAGAAGAGCGGCCTTCATCAAAGACCACCAGGAGGCCTCAGGGACCCCTACCAACAAGGAGCGAGCATGTGCAGAAGTATTGCAACATACCACCCATAAGAACCGAAACAGTGTATAAAAGAAGCACCCTCTCCTACTACAGCGCGCGCTGTTGGTGGAGCAGAGACTCCACRGCTGCCCAGTGCTGCTTGCTTGCTATTTACAATAAACAATACTGATTAATTAATTGGCTCGGAGAATTTATCATTTTATAACATTTAAGTAGGAAGTAGATTTCATAAGCTTAGGAGGAAAAAAAATGTAGATCAGTGGAAGTTCTCCGCCTTCATGGTGACACCTTCTGACTCATGATTGCTTGTCCATGAAGTTTTGCTGGTCACACCAATATACAATACATAGGAACACTTTGTGGTACTGGAAGTTCACCCTTTTTTTTTTTTTTTTTTTTTTTTTTTTTTTTTTTTTTTTCAGAAATTGATTCTAAGCACTAACATTAGTGTGACTACTTCTACTTGATATCAGTGAGGAGAATCTAAGTCAGTGGGGCTGGAGCACAGCACTCAGAAGGTGCTGTCATCTATTGATGATGAATGCCTAGCTACAGAAAAAGCACTGCTTTTGGCAAAATACTCCTTTATTAATTTTTCTATAATGCTATTTTATATAAAAGCTCCATTGTGGTTTTTGAACTCTCCTACATCAGTTGTTCAATTGATTATTTTTAAAATATTTCCATTAGTGATAAACGCATGCCAAATTACTGAAAATCAAGGATATGTCATGACCCTGRTATTGATACATCATCTCTGAAGCCTCCCATGACCACCTGTTTCAGATTTGTCCTCAGAGCTCAGGCAATCCCATTCATGTTGTCCTTTCATCCCTCCTGGGGAGGCTCCTGGCAATACAGAGGGGACCGGCATTGACTTAGACCTGTGGCTGTATCAAATGACCCCATGGGGCTGGGATGCCCTGGCTGCCCTAGTAGGCCCTGCTATTCCCCAGAACCACATCCTATCAGGATGAGCATCCTTAGTCCAAATTAAGTAAAAAAAAAAA
>NW_020454561.1:2023971-2028905 GCF_003342845.1 Nothoprocta perdicaria
GGGAAGGGAAGGGAAGGGAAGGGAAGGGAAGGGAAGGAGAAAAATAATACACTGCTCATCTTTTAAGACAGACAGTTAAATAAATATTAAAATATTACTATGTGTAGGTGGTGTATCCAATTAAAAAGTTGTACTAGCTATATTCACCAACAGTTCGGAAAGAAGTGCAAAGGTTTTCAGTTTTAGATAGTAACTCATAGACTGCGTGTCTTACTAATTGAAATCTTTTATATATCAAGCTATCACACATTTTATACGTAGGCAAATACTAATATTTGTATGCTAATTAGTTGCACCATTGCTGTTAAAACCCCAACCTTGTGGTAAAACCACAACTTGTTTGCCTACCTTCTAGAGTTAAGAACTCTCATCAATCACCTTATTTCTTTCTTAAACAGTACATTTAAAGGGTATTTCTTTATATTTTACTTTATTCTTCTGTTCTGCAGTGAMAATACTAATGCTTTTTGTCTTCCCTGTCCCTCAGTTCTGTAAGTCAACCATAACTGAGGGTGAAACTAAATAAGTTGCACATAATTCTAAAAGTGTGCTAAATCCAAAAGATATTGTTTTCTGAATTAATACATAATAAAATTCGCAAAAATTCCTTGAGTTCCAAAAGTACAGGTTGGGGAAGAATATTTTGTGTCATTGAAAGCACTATCAAATTTCAGTTCAGTTCTTTATTAATAATTATTTTTGCAACAAGTCACTAAATATAATTGTCCAATGAGAGGTCAAGCGTAGATTCAACATGGAAATTTATATTCAGAATTAAAATCACATTCCTATGGAAATGCTCCGATGCAATGTATTTATCCCTGGGGGGGGGAAAAAAAAAGTATTTGATTTCACATCAATTGTACTCCAATTTATTTTTGTTAGATTTAATCTTATGGTTTGAAACCAAAGTCCATCTGATGTCCATATGACTACCACTTTTCTGACAGTGTCTAATAGTGTCATTACACAGTTCTATTACGCGATCTCTATCCCCACCTAGATCCCATATTATTGTTCAGGATATTGCAGATTATTGCTCTATAATTCTCTACGTGGCTTCACTTTTCTGTTTTATATGATCTAGATCTATGAAACTAGTTTTGCAAATGTTTGCATATGTATTTCTATGAAACTTACTACAATAATAAGTCAGTGGAGATACTGTTAGGCTTCTTTTTTAACAAAATTAGAGGTTTCTTTACAGACACTTTCCTTTTTCTGCTCCCTTCACCTGACATAAGCAATTTAATTAATAAGTTCATTTCAGATAAAAGCCCAGTACTGCTGAGAGATAAGTGCTATTAAAACAATATCAACAATTGTAAAGTTTTAAATATTGTTTTATTCAGCAAAATGTCTCGTTTCCTGAAAAAAAAAAAAAAAAAAAAAGGATTAGGATACATAACATATATATGTTATATCTATCTTTCATGAAACAGTGTCATTCGCTGAAATAATTGTAGCTAGAAATGTCTCTACATCCAGCTGCAGGATAAATATAACAAGGCAGAACATATAGATAGATATATCAAAGTAGTGCAAAACATTTCTTTTTTTTCTGGGYATAAAACACTATAAAGATTACATTTGTAGGGCCAGATCTAGTAACTGTGCTGTTTAGTGCTGTGTGCTGTACTATCTTGTTGGGTGTTATCTCTGGTGTCTCAAGGCACTGCTCTACTGAAAGGTGTAAATGAATTCTGACAGGCTTCTACTGACACTTCAGACATTCTAGATAAAGCTAAAATAAGCTAAAGCACAATGGGAAAATAGATATGACAGAATGTACAAATGTGGAGATTATGAAACTTAAGCACATTCTTTGCTTGTTTGTCAAATTATACCTGCATACAAAAAAATGTTTAAGTTGTTACAGAATCATAGAAAATCTAGGCTGGAAGGGATCCCAGGAGGTCATCAATTTCAACTGCCTATTCAAAGAAGGTCTAACCTTAACATGTAATCAAGTTGCTTACAGCCTTATTTTGAGTATCTCCAGGAATTCGGGTTCTGTGTCTCTGTTCCCACTAATTTGTCTAACCAGTAGGGTAAATTACAACGTATTTTCCTCTCCACTATCAAAGCAGGTTTCTAAGGACATTTAACTGATTCAAAATAGAATTAAAAAATCAGTATTCAGACTGAAATGATTTTATATCAAACATTCTATTCTTTTTGGATTTCCCTATATACATTTTCACTTCTGCTTGGTAATTGTCATATGCTCTGCATCTCTGACTGCTTTTAATCTCTTTCAATTCAAAAAACAAAACTAAATCTTTCCTATTTTGCTTTGSTGTCTTAATACTTTGAGAACTACATCATTAATTCATTCTGTGGGGATCCTGTAAATATTTAAAAATACTTGAGTCATTATGACCAATGTTCAGTCATTATGGTCATTTGGAAATTTTCTATTGCAAAAGTAATGAATTACCTTCCCAGTAATGAGCATTATTACAAGAGTCTTGTTTATCTTTCTTGAGATTTGACCCTGTCCTAGTTGGAGTTTGCCCAGCAGGTAGTTTTCTAACAGTTTCATCTAGCTGTGCATAAAATATATCCAGTCTTTTTTTTTTTTTTTTTTTTNATACTGTAATTTCATCTCATATACAATAACCAAGATGGAGGATGAGCAAGCATGACATGATGGATGAGCTTATGTGAGGTTGTCATTTAAGTCTCACAGGATAAATTGAAAGATGGATACTATAATTAAATTTCATAATTAGTAACCCTATCTGGTGTGCCTACAAGCGGAATATTAGAAAGTTGTGTCCTCTTTTTATATCTAACTTTTCTTATACTTTACTTTTGGCACTAGAAATGCAAACTATCAGAATAATGAATAAAGGAAAAAAAATCTTGTTTTGTTATTCCTATCATTTACAATTCCAGCCTTTGGAATTATAATTCAAAACTACTACAATGTCTTGCCTTTTTGAAACTGTGATTAGACAGAGAAAATAATATGATGAATTCAAAAGATATCAATAGCTCTTTATTTTATTTTAACTGTAATTTATATCCTACTGAGCAATAATGTGTTAAAAATAATAATAAAAAAAAAATTAGTAAAGATAGACCAAGAAAGTACAAGGGAATGGAGATAACAAAATATATATGTATATATTAAAAAGAATCATATATTAAACTTATGTTTTTTTGTTTGCTTGCTATTTTTATAACCTTTTAAAACCTTTATAAAGGAACATAAATTAGTTCTTTTTTTTTTTTCAAAAAAATTCTTATGCTCTTCTTTTTTTTTTTTCTTCCCAATAGGAAAAAGTATATAAATTATTTCATACATTCCCCCCTTTTTTGAAAAAAAATAAAAACTTTTTTTTTTTTTTCAAAAAAATTCTTATGCTCTTCTTTTTTTTTTTCTTCCCAATAGGAAAAAGTATATAAATTATTTCATACATTCCCCCCTTTTTTGAAAAAAAGTAAAAAAAAATTATTCAAATCTAAAAAAAAAAATTATTCAAAGAAAAGCACTTTGGATTTGGAAAAAGCATTTTAATAGCAAACTTGACCCTAGCAAGACTATCTCCCTCCGACCAACCGTGTCTTTCCACTACTAACCTTGCACAACTTTTCACTACTATGTTCTCTCAGACAGGAATCATGMGAATCTCCTCCTGATGCAGGCCAGGGCACACTGGCCTTCTTGGCCATGAGGGCACACTGCTGCCTCATGGTTAACTTGGTGTCAACTAGGACTTCCAGATCCTTCTCTGTGGTGCTGTTCTCCAGTACATCCACCTGTAATCTGTCCCAGTGTTTGGGCTTAATCCTTCACAGGTGCAGCACCCTGCATTTGTCCTTGTAATTTTAATGATATTTCTTTTTAATTGGATTTCCAGTCAAATATTATATGCATTCTAGTGAAMTGAGAAAACTGACTATTTTCTGTAGTTAATTTCATTGTTTTACAAATCAGTCTCCTCCATTTTAAATAGTAGCTTTTTAACCTGCTGTTTTTATAAAATACATTTTCATCCTCTTAGTAAGATTTTACTTTTCAAATATACAGCATGTAAATGTCTTCAAGAGGGTAAGAGAAAATTATTTGCTACTTATATTAATTTATTAAATATTTGGTTAGGTTTGTGATTTTGGATTACAAATTTTCAGAGTAGACTGCACAGAAAAATCTGTAACTACACATTATTCAATCTGTCTACTGTAAATCAAGTCAATTGCTCTTTTATCCTTTATAAATTAAAAGTTTGGTCTGTGTTCTTTGAGAAAAGAGGCTGTGATTCAGCTGGTGATGCTACATATTATTACCTATTCAGAATTTTTATTTATTTTATTCATCAATTTTCCTATTCCCAAAAAATATGTGAATGGGTGATTTAGGAGTCATAAGCTATATGATTACAGTTATGAAATAAAATTTTGCATTACTGTCCTAAGAAGATTATGGTCTTGATACGATTACAAGACTGTTACTAAAAACTTWTTTTTTAATTATAAAAATGTGCTACTAAATATTTGCAAAGTATTATGTGTAAGGCTGACATCTAAA
Source organism: Nothoprocta perdicaria (assembly GCF_003342845.1). Taxonomy (NCBI): domain Eukaryota; kingdom Metazoa; phylum Chordata; class Aves; order Tinamiformes; family Tinamidae; genus Nothoprocta; species Nothoprocta perdicaria. Next base: position 2,028,509 of record NW_020454561.1, read on the forward strand.
ATTGCAAAATCTTCTAATAATCTCTCATCATCAATCTCAATCTCTCAAAAGTCTCAAAGAAAAAATGTGTCTTAGTTTTAAATCTTAATTGAATCTGCAAGATATTGGTGGAGAGTAGGATGGAGCTGACAGTTTTCTTGTTTTATACAGACATTTCAATATAGCCTTAAATAGGAAAAAAAAAAATATTATTCTCTGTATTAAGCATATAATGCCTGAAAGGGGAAATCATATGATTTTCTTCACATTGGGTTATATACTTTGGGAGATATTTATTTCTATTACTTATTGCTATATTTCAGTGACTGATGAAAGTTAGAACAGAACACTTATTCCATGAAAGAATCTCTTTTCTTCTTTTCTTTTCTTTTCTTTTCTTTTCTTTTCTTTTCTTTTC
>NW_020454561.1:2029062-2031454 GCF_003342845.1 Nothoprocta perdicaria
AAAACACCTCTATTGGAACTTGTTAAATGTCATCATGCATCATGTAAGTAATTGTTCCCTCTGGATATAAAAATAAAATTTTGAATATTTATTGTTTTTCTTTTCTTTACACACACAAAAAAAAATCTTTAATTTCATGCTGAGAGYACTAACTGATGGGGAAAGCATATTCTCTCTGTAAGTAGGGTGAAAATGGTTGATTGGCTTAACTTTAGTTTTTATATTACTTTATATTTCTAAAATGACACTTCACTAAACTTTTCCTTCCTGGTATATGTGGAACAGGATTACTTATTTTGTGTGGTAGAAGGTAGCATATATTCAGAAAGCATACATTTTATTCATCAGCACAAGAGTCATTATGAATATTTACTAGTAGGAAAAAAAAAAAAAAAAAGCTTGAAGAAGCTAAAGAAGATGTAAAGAGTACTAGAAAAATTACTTTTTGTTCATCAAAGTGACTCTCCAGCAATCTAAATTAGATTGGGAATTTATTGTAGTTCATGCCTAAGCCTTGTGCTAACAGCTACACTCTTGGATGCAATTTGTAATAATGCTGTAAAAGCTTTAGGATCATCAAGTGTGAAATGTTGCAGTTTGAAAGCCATAGTGGTGTGTGTGGGGGGAAGGAGATGTCAAATAAGTATCGGATTCACAAACAGTCTATGGACCATAGGTCCGATCGCCTTCCTAGGAGCAARTTGAGTTCCCAAATAGCATGAGCAACTATAAGCTCAATTCTGGCAGTATCGGATTCACAAACAATCTGATTGCCTCCCCCCAAACAAGTAGTCGAGTTCATAAACAGTATGATTTATTCAAATGCAAAATTTACAAAGTAGGTTTCGGATGTCAGTACAGGAAATTCTCTACTACAGCATGGGGTTTTTTAGCTAGCTCTGATGTACAAATGGGCAATCATCACTCACCCCAGAAGATGGGAGAGGGCTCTCAGTCTCGAGTCTCCTTGGGTGGCATCTCAACCTGAGGGGAGGGAAGGGGGATCAGCCCATCGACTGACCCAAGAGTGATGATGGATTCTTTCCCCTCAGCTCTTAGTCTTCTCAGGCAATGTTCCAGTCTGAGAGGAGGGACGGGGAATCAGCTTGTTGACTGACCCAAGAGCGATGATGGATTCTTTCCCCTGAGCTCTTAGTCTTCTCAGGCAATGTCCCAGTCTGAGAGGAGGGAAGGGGAATCAGCTTGTCGACTGACCCAAGAGTTACAATGGATTCTTCTCCCCAAGTTCTTCATCCTTATTTCACCTTTTATACTTTTCTTTACATTCAGGTGGAGCTTGAGTGACTAGAGTCATACTTAATATTGTTATTGATTKGTGAAAAAGTTTCTCGCTTTCATTTAAAGGTACAGTCAATCAAAAATCTAGAGCGCGTGCTAAGTGACGGGCGGTCATACCTCGGAAGCGGGTAACTTTTGGGATGGAGGTGTGTTTTGGCATTATAATGAGCATATAATGAGCAAAGTTCAAGCAAAGTTCATCCAAAAGGAGTGATTTGCCACTTTTCTGGCTCAGCACTGGACTTATTATTGTATATCTCCCATTGGACAGCTGCTGTGTGGCTTATCTGTGGCCCAGCACACAGAGTGCAACAGAGTTTGACCGCGGGGTCTTCMCTGCACTCCATCCTCCRTTACTCCCCTTTGCAGCTGCGAGGAGGGTAGATTTTGTTGCCCAGGCAACCGTGGAGGAGCTGAGTCCGTGCGTACCAGCCATCCTGGAAGTGGCAACTGTGTCTCACCCCAAGCAAGCCTCTGTAATGCCAAAACTTCTGTTAGGCCCTAGTTTTCCTCTCAGTTTCCATTTTCAAGCAATTCTTCCACAGCAAGGTGCAAATCCAAATGCCAGTGACAAAGACCAGGTGAGGTACAAGATCCCAGTTCCCAAGGACCCAGACTTCAGTGCAGTCCTGGAGGCAACACAGAAAGGATGCATGGCTGGAGACCCCAGAGGTGGCCTTCATGACCATTTTCCWTATATAACTCTTTTTCCAACAGTGTGATCGTGGGATACATGGCTGCACCATATCAGGGTACCTTGAACAGAGGTGACTAAACACAGGTCAGAGGGAAACAATTGCAAAGAAGGATTGTAGAGAAAGAGGGTTACAGGCTGGTCAAGGCAAGCAGAGCCAGTAGGTGCATTTAGGGCCCTGTCAGGTTTCCACAGGCTTGTGGAAAATCTTGTAACATGAAGATCTAGACTGTTCATCGTCTTTAGTCACCCTGGACCTGATTATGTTTGTATTGGACCTGCAAAGAATATGAGGAGTTGCAGTGGTCCATAAATTATCTTTATTATTTTGTTGCTGTGTTATTAGGATGATGGGTTTTTTTTTAGGAAAAGACCAAAATTGCTAGAGTCAACTGCTGA
>NW_020454561.1:2031479-2035056 GCF_003342845.1 Nothoprocta perdicaria
GGCCAAGACAGCTATGACAAGGACCTATGGACCATAGGTCCACACCACTCTGGAGATGCAGCTGGAGTTTGGCCAAGATATCATGGTGAGAGCAGTCAAAAAGACATTTTATAGCTGCATTCAGACCAAAGTATGACCTTGATTGTGATCATACCACAATGTACTTTGTTRCACCGGATTATAGGAACTGTGGTTGAAAGCAAGCATTGATCAGATCATATTGTTACCAGAATTGTTACTAAAATAMGCTGAAGAGGTAAGAAAAGCTGAAACACTCTTCAATTTTATCATTTTCAAGGATATTTCCATCATTCATTTTATCATTAACAAGAATAAAATATACTATCTTTCTTGGAAATAGCAGAAAACTTTGTGGGTCAGAAAATTTTGCAAGCAAAGCTAGTCTTTGAATAATGTTAAACAGAACTGAATGCAGAATATAAAGAATTGGGACAGGCCTAGTTTCTCAAAAAATTTAATATATGTATACTTCAATAAAAGATTTTAATGAACAGGATTTTGCAATATTGAAAGGAAAATCAATAATCCAAAGTGGACTCCTTCATTTTGTCATCTTGCCTGATTGAATTTGATCAGGAATTCTGTGATTTCCTCCAGGTCACTGAGAATTAGTAAGCATAACTAAATCCTTTTTTCATGGCAGGTGCTAATTTACAGTACCTCCATATCCAGATATGTATTGTATATAACAAGTAGTGCAGATGGAAGCAATAAAATGCTATCACTTGCCAGAAGTCAAACAAGAGGTTATGAAAACAAATTGTATTTAAGGAAAGCTGTTACAAAAGTCTGATACCACAGTAGCATAGAACTATAATATGACTTGATCTCTTGCCTTCCTAGAAAGAGTGAATGGGAAACAAATATTCTCCTATTTATTRTTTTAGGAGTATTATTATACCACTGAAAGACAACTTCTTATTTCTGAAAAATAGTAAAATAGTTCCTTCCAACTTCTAGCGATAGAATATGGAAGCACAATGATTTTCTAACATTTTCTATATCATTCATATTGATTTATGGTCCTTAGAGGTAGATGATTTTAAAAATATGAATTTACACATTATTACATCAGCTAGAGTACCTGTTGATGAGTAATGTCTTTCTTCAAAAGCTGCAACAGGCTACAAATGAATAAATCCATTTGTCATACAAGGAATCGTTCAAATCCTAGTCTTTTCCAAAATACTCAAAAAATTTCCCCTCTGATATATACCTCTTTTCTTCCAGCTGTCCTGAGTTTTTTTCTGACATTGTCCACTCTTCCACTCCTGACTACTGGTTCTTCAGTAGCTCCTCTCCTTCAGTTTATCCCTTAGTTTTTGTGCACATTTTCCTAATAGCAGTCTTTTCCCCCTCTTTTTTTTCAGCCTGACTTTGTCATATTTCTTGTCTCTTGAGACTCTGTCTCTCAAGTCCATCATTGCTTCCATGATGTTGATTAAAACATGTATTTTTGTGCTTTAATCATATTATATTAATAATTATGTGTGTGTGTGTGCGTGCATTTTTTTCCAAAGACTACGAATATAGTATCTCTGATGGTGGACAAATACAACATATATAAACAAACACATTTTTCCACTGACTTATGTTATGTTTAATGAAACCATGCACTAATGCAAAATAGTTATCATATGATGCAAAATTTCAAATAATACTCTGTTAAATTTTAATAATTACTTCTATATTCAGTCTTTTTGAAAGGTATCTCTTATAGTGACTAATATGAGAACATTTTCAGACATCTTAAGGGCAATGGAAGTTATGAAATTTGAGTATCCTTAAGTAAACCTTTTTATTAACTATTCATTTTGTATGTCTATGATTAACAACTTCAAATAAGTAATCATATGCCTCAGCATCTCATATGAGTGTATTTTCCATGTTTGATAAACAAAGCACTTCAAATTTTAAACATCAAAAGACGTCTACATATTCCCTCAAGCACTAAGCACTGGAGACTGCATTTTCTTTCCTTCTTTATTCTCGTTTTGCAGGAGAATTTAGAAAAACATGCTTACAGTAGTAAAATCAAATGGAACAGGCTCTCTTATTWGAAACCTCGATATGAATACTGTAAGTAGGTGATAGTCTGAGAATCAATGTTAGCTGTTATTCATATATTTCAAATGCAATTTCTTGTTATATTTACAGAAAAGAAGATGAAGGAGAATAGAGGAGAATTTTGTTATACTGAGAGTTTGACTAGGATATGAAACAATTTCTATTCTAAAGTCTTGTTACATTCCTTGAAAAACAAGGAACTGTTTGACATTTTTTTAAAAAAAAAAAATCTGCTTCCAGAGAATCAGTTTTGGATATCATGTTGTGCAGGAGGATTYTTGTTTGTTTTCTTTGTTTACTTGACTTTTCATAATCAACTGGCACCTCAGATTCACCAAACGACCAACATTCACTTATCCTATATATTTTGTTACATGGAAATATTGGAAAAACTATGCAAAATATTATTCAAGTATTAAAAACTTTAGTGAAGGAAAAGAATTAAAAATAAACAAGATGAATGAAAACAGTGCAGGTTTGTTTATATTCAAGTTTGTATCTATACATGTCAGAGACTGTCTAGTGCTATAGATGTGTTAATCCAGTAAGACTCCCATAAGATCCAACCAATATATATCTGGATATCCAGTAGACAGTAGTATTAATTTGAGGCAGAAATACACAATGAAAACAAATGCTATAATTCTGCCTATGCTAAATTATATGTCATATCATTTACTGTTCCTCAATAATACTATGTTATATTCATGTATAATTGAAAAATATTTTTCAGATATTATTTTTCCTTAAATTTTTGACCTTTGTTATCTTTATGATTTTGGATTAAGAAATAACATAGAAAATCAATGTCTGTAACAAAAACTTACAAGTCCTATGCTTTCTCTTCATATATTAAAAAAGAAATCCTACTTTGCATTATAATATGATTAAAAACATTTTWAAAAAATGAAATATAGGTATTTTCAAAAACATAAACAGCTGATGGCTGTTTAGCCAACAAGTTATCTTAAAAATATATATTTTAGAAAGCAGTGTTTTGTGTGGTTAGGTGTTCTGTAATATATTTYACAATGTTATTTGAATTGGAATTAATTTACTTGGAAGATAAAAAATAAATCTGGATGAGCTTTTACTGGAATTTTACTATATAAAAGGTAAATGATTGTATATCATTTGACTGGGTTGTTTACTCTCACTTCTATTATTTAATACAGTACTGGAACACTTGACAAAAATGGTAAAAAAAAAAAAAAAAGATTGGTTGAGATAAATAAATGTTATCACATCATGTTGTATGCAAACCATATGGTGCTCCTATAGATAGCAAAGTCAGAACTATTAACCTAGTCAGAACAATATTTTCAATATAACTCTTGATTGCCAAGAAAAATCAATATAGATAACTCTATACCCAAAGTGACAGTGATACAAAGTATAAAATGTAAGCAGTTTGCACATTTAGTCTTTGAAATCAAGTATGTGACAATATAAATAAAAATACACCAGACTTTTTCTTTTCCTGAGTTCA
>NW_020454561.1:2035115-2041213 GCF_003342845.1 Nothoprocta perdicaria
AGTTTCTTGTGAAAAGATTAATATAGTTTGCAAAGTCACCTTCTCACAATTTTTATATTTGTTATGGTTGTCTCGTCTTCTTGTCTATTTTTCAGAAGTTGTAAAAGATTATTAAAGATTATGTCTGAGAAAAGAAAGTGTCCCTGTTCATTGTTAGATAAGGTTAGATGGGTTGTCCCTTTTTAAATGATCTCACTGGGCATAGCCTTCGGGCATAGCATGTCACCTTCATACCAATATAAATATCCTCTATGCTTATAACACACATTCTGAATTCTAAATAGGCCTTTAGTTTYTTCAAGGGAGTGAAGGTGTGTTTTTTAGCTAGTTAAAAGTATTATTTATACTAAGAGATCAAAAATGTAGAATGGACTATCATAGAAAAGAACAGTTTTTAATTAACTCTTGTTCTTGTGTGAGAGAGAAATTTATTTTTATACTAAAGATGTGGAAAAGAATATACCTAGGTTGTTTTAAAGCTACCTGAATACAAAGAGTAAAAATACAAAACAGGTAGAAGTCCAGCTAAAAGTTGACCTTGCAAATATATCTAACAAATGAAAAGTTACGTCCCAACTGCTGGTAAAAATGGTTTTGMTAAGTTAATTAGAGAGAAAAGTTATCAAGCTATAACTTTCACACTATCCTTCTGCACATGATTTCCTCCTTCACAAAGGCTATAACAGCCCCAAAGAGTGGTATCTGCTTCTCAGATCAAGGAGTACTGACTGCTTCACACAGCTCAAGTCCTCTTTAAGACTGGTTATCTCCATGTATAGTATAAAGTACACATATAGTATAAAGTATAAAACACTTGTCTCTGAATCTTTACTGGTAGGCACATAGTGCAACTGTGAACCAAATACATGTACGAAATGCATGTATGTGTTGGAACTGGCAATATCATTGGCATCTCTGTGGGAAAACAACAGGAAGTAATAGTCCAAGGGCTGGGCAAGCCTCAGCAGTCTGTCTACAACAGCCTGAATGTGAATGCCTGGTGAGTAGCAATCCTCCCTAGACTACAGTTCAGGATGGCATATGGGGACTTGCCCACATCAGGTATTTACCCATTGCTACCACTTATWGCATTGTTCTGGTGCTAGGACTCAGTTGCAACTGGCCCAGAAATCTTGCCGGACACAGTTCCCAGCCCCTCACTTGTTATCATGTCACTAACCCTTTTCTGTATTTGTTGGTCTGTACGCAGAGTGGAAGACTGCTTTCTGGTGTCAAAAAGTCACAAGTTTGCACTCTGTGCCATCACAGAAGGCTTCCTAATTGGGTAAGCACAGACTCTGGTCTTCCATCAGCACAGCTTAGGGGCTCTTGAAGCTTCAGGATCTTGGAGAAAATCCAGTGAATGTCATTTTCATTATAACTAATGCTGCACAGTTTGCTGACTTCCCACTATGTCTCCTTTACTTGRAGATGCAGATCATTCACCAGTGCATATTTCCTACATGCAAGGTGCCATCTGTTTTTTCCCAGGATCAAGAGAGGCATCGAGCAGTTCAATATAGTTGGAACTGGTTGGTTCACTCCAAAATACAATCGTGGCAGGAACTAACATTTATTCTTTGTGGATGGAATAGGCACTTGGACAGAGTTATTTGAGATTGTAGTCATTCCAAGTGTCTTTTAATCTCCATGTGAGCGGAAAGATTTAGCTATCCACTATCAGGAGAGAGTCCTGATATTAGATTATGATCTGACTGGTGTCATTTTGAAGCCAAGATTAGTTTTTGAAACCCTCTGGAAGAAGACTTGTTTAATCCATAGCAATTTCTTACTTTAGTTTAGACAGTTACTCATCTGATGTGTAAGCTGTTATAAATTTTGTTACAAAGTATCTTGCTTTCCTCCTGTATTTTATAGCAAACCAAAATGTCAACCTGGTGCTGTTGATTTTACTGCTTACAACTAAACTTCAAGTATTACAGCAAATACCCCGTAATGCTGAAAAACTCTACAGACATTCCTAAAATATTTCCACCACTCAACCAAGATTGTAAGGAAAAATAGGAAAGTGAATCATATACCTTATGCTCCAGACTAACATTGCTACTGTTATTCTATTTGTCTTCCTTTAACTTTATGTTTATATTCTTTTCTAAATTCTTCCCTCCTTTTTGCTGATTCCTCTCTCTTTCATATATCTTGACCAGATGAAATTTAAAATCAGGAAAAAAATCTTTTATGTCTACTTCTTGTCAATTAAATAAGCAAAGAAATGTCACTTCTTCAGTAGAATTTATCCAGTGAAGTCAGATTTCAAATATCTGTAAATGAAGAAATTCTTAGAGATAAAAAAATACAHCAAATCAACCAACCAACCAACCAACCAAATACAAACACCTAAAAAAAAAAAAAAAAAAAACACCTACAAGTGKCTTTGTGCTTATGGTATCTTATAAAGTTTACCTGTGAGGATCCTATAAGCACTATTAACTTTAAAGACAGAAGCAGCAATACAGTACCAACTGAATAAATTTAAAGATTAAAATATTTTTTTTCTGGATTTCAGCAGAATTTCTGGGATTAATTAAAAAAAAAACAAAGAAAAAAACTCATTGAAAACACCTTTTGGGATTGAATTTCATGCTTAAARAAAAGTATATCCTGTATAACTGAAGTATGGAGAAACAAATTAAAGAAAGTGGCACTGATTTTGAGTAATGACTTTTCAAGATATGCTTTTATAATACATAATCCTTTGAGAATTGAATAAAAAAATCAATTCTAAAAAAAAACCTCAGTTGCAGAGATGATTGCAAAGGACATAAATTCTGGTTCAATGTGTTGTTTGCCATAAGTTTAGAAAGACACAAGTGGCAATAAAAGCATTCATCTATACTGGATGGTTACCACTCTAGCAGGAACTCTGATTTGTTTGATAATTGGCCTTAAAATACAGGTTGCTTCAGGAGTTGAATATATATTACATGTTAAAAATAAAGTTTAGCCTTACCTAGTGGTTAAATGGGGTCTACCAAATGTGAAATGCATCCTTTTAGTGATTCTCACAAATTTTACAGTGATTTTGGCCAAATGAGGCCAAATGGATGATGTTTCTTACAAGAATGTCAAAACTTAGGGACAGTAAGCTATCATTTTTGTTGTTTTTAGAAAATATTTCCATGTACATTTTGATCTCTGATTTGTTTGTCTGAAATATTTTTAATTATTATTTTATGATACTTTTCATAGAAGATTTCTTATTGGATGACCAGCTCTGTCCTTGCTTGCTCCTAAATGATATAGATAGTATACCATTTAGAAGTAAATATAGTATACCAAATAGAAGTAAACAGTACCACAGGACTATTTGCTTCTTTTTTGCTTTTCTTCTTTTTTTTTTTTTTTTTTTTTTTTTTTTTTTTTTTTTTTTTTTTTTCCCTTACCTTGTTCATAGCAGGGAAAATTTAATTCAAGTAACTACACATGAAGAAGCCACATATTCCCTGAGGGCAAATGGATTAAAAGGCCAAGACTGCAACTCTTTAGAAATTTGTTAGTATATAAATGCAGACTTGCCAAAGACCTTATCTATTTTAGTACATTTTGAATTTTTGCAGATGTAGAATAGTGCTGTGAATGTGAGTATGGGAGCATTAATCACGGATGCTGCAAAATATATGTACTCTGACTTTTGTTATAAAGATCCACTCAGACTCATATGTCTTTCCTGACTGTGGGAGAAAAACTAGAAGTAGATGAATGCTGACATAGCTGTGATAAATCAGTAAACTCTATTGCTAAGAGAAATTGACAGTGGAATATATAGCCTTTACAAATTCAACCTAACCTCCAGACTCTATCCAGTAAATACAGAGTCTGCAAAAATATTTACTGTGATTTCTTATTTAAAGTTATGTATCTTGTCTTGTTTAATAAAAGGATTAAAAAAAAATAAAAAGCATGGATTATTTTAAAGAACAGATTATTTCACACTTTTTTTTTTTTTTTTTTTTGTATATTTATAGTCCTACAATTTGAAAGTATATGATGCAAATATGTCAATGCTGTGCTCCAGGCACTTTAAGCAAACACTGAAAAAGCAGGTTTTACCCTAAGTCCCAAAACTGCTTGCAGTACTGAAAAATCATTATTCAAACTACATGAAAGAGTTCTATGGTAAGAAATTGAGAAAAAGTGGGAGTTTGCCCTCTCTCTGSAGAGGTAGTATTGGAAGGCAGAAAAGTAGAGGGGAAGGGAAAGAAAAGGAGAGGAAGGAAYGGGAAAAGTCATATTTGAAGCTTCAGACAGATAAATGGCTTTTGAGAAGTCTGCTATTTATACAATATTTGCATTTTTTTCCATAGCAATAAATCTTCTCTCTATATACCATCCCATTATGGATCTAGTGGTAAGATCTTATATCTAATAAAGAATCCAATTTTCAAAGCACTCTGTGTAAAAAAAATAATAGGTCCTCTAAAGATGCCTTTCTACAGCCAAAACTCTGTAATGCACTGAACTCTTATTTGTGAAAATCACTTTTTCATATTTAAAGCATACAAACTCATCAGAACCATGAGCAAACCAACAAGAATCTCATCTTGTCTTCTCTTAACTAAACAATTCACATTGTAATATTGCTTGCTGTTAAATGATGTTCATTTAAAAGTGAATCTCTTGTATAAGCTAGACAAAATTATATTTTACTGAACTTCAGTAATGTCAAGATCATAAGGGAATGTGAGAGGAAACACTAGCTACAGTGTACTCTAACTTCCCTTTCACTACAGATGATATTTACATCCATACATTGTTTAGTTATCCTTTCTTGTCATTATATTTCAGATTCTCTCTGGTTCTAGGTCGAAACTGCATATTTTGGACTTATTTGTAGGTAAAACAGGAAGAAAAAAATAATGACTGAATAAAACTACCTGCTTTAAAACTAAATATCCAGATTCAATAAATAATCCAAACAAAACTTCAAATACTCCAAACAAAAACAGAAGGATGTTGTTGGAATGAGTGTATGCAGGGGCTGCCAAGGGGAGAAGAGTAATGCCAAGAGAACTTTGCTAAGGAAAACTTCAAATTATTTGGCCTAAAAAGAAGAGTCAGAATTAGATATCATATTAGGATTAGGACTGAAAAAAGGGAAACAATGTCATTGGACTGAATCCGTGCAGGGGCTCCGAAGAGAAAGTGAGTGTTGCCAAGAGAGCTGTGCTGGGAGGAGTTTCTAGTTGGCTGCACGTATGGTGGTTTCCACRTCAGAGTGGTAGGCAAAAAAGTCCAGGAGTAAGGTTAGGGGTAGAATTATGGCTAAGCAGAGGAGGAAAGTGAATAACACCATAGGACACCACTACATATGTGTACACCACTACATATGTGTAGAGGATTCCAAGGTCAGATGTGTTCTGTCAAAGCGGGTATGCTGGGAAGACTTTGCTATTGACATCAAGGGTTCCCTGCATAGGCCTGGAAAATGCACAGTATTAGGGGTATGGTGAATGTTAACTTTAGTTTTAGGCTTGGCTTATGATTAGGATTTAGACAAAGGGGTTTAAGATGATGTGCTCTATGTGCTATTTAGGAAGGACAGGCTGGGAAGGTGAGGTGATGGAGTTGCTCTGTATGTGAGAGAGCAACTGGAATGCATGGAGCTCAGCCTGGAAATGGATGATGAGCGGGTGGAGAGCTTGTGGGTAAGGGCTAAAGGGCAGGCCAATGTGGGAGACACTGTGGTGGATGTCTGCTACAGGCCACCTGACCAGGAGGAGGAGGTTGACGAGGCCCTCTACAGGCAGCTGGAAGTTGCCTCACGGTCACAGGCCCTGGTTCTCATGGGGGACTTTAACTACCCCARCATCAGCTGGAAACAGCACAGCAAAGCACAAAYGGTCCTGGAAGTTTCTACAGTGCGTCAATGAYGACTTTTTGACGCAAGTTGTGGAAGAGCCGACGTGGAGCGGTGGGCTACTGGACCTCATACAAACAAACAGAGAGGGCCTGGTTGACGATGTGAAAGTGGGGGACAGCCTTGACTGCAGTGATCACGAGCTGGTGGAGTTCAGGATCCAACGAGGAGGAGGCAGGGCAGTTAGTAACCTTGCCACCCTGGACTTCAGGAGGGCCAA
>NW_020454561.1:2042543-2060847 GCF_003342845.1 Nothoprocta perdicaria
CTGGACAGACTGGACAACAGGGCAGTGAGAAATCTCATGAAGTTCAACAAAGGCAAGTGCAGGGTCCTGCACTTGGGGAGGAATAACCCCGGACACCAGTACAGATTAGGGGTGGACCTGCTGGAGAGCAGCCCCGCAGAGAGGGACCTGGGTGTCATGGTGGATGACAAGATGACCATGAGGCAGCAGTGTGCCCTGGTGGCCAAGAAGGCCAATGGGATCCTGGGGTGCATTAAGAAGAGCATCTGCAGCAGGTCGAGAGAGGTGATCATCTCCTATACACAGGACGTGGTAAGGCCACATCTGGAGCACTGTGTCCAGTTCTGGGCTCCCCAGTACAAGCGGGATGTGGAGCTGCTGGAGAGAGTCCAGCACAKGGCTATGAGGATAATCAGGGGCCTGGAACATCTGCYTTATGAGGAAATGGTGARAGAGCTTGGCCTATKCAGCCTGGAGAAGAGAAGGCTGAGGGGGGATCTGATCAGTGTCTATAAATACCTCAAAGGATGGAGTGAGGAGGAGGGGGCYAGCCTCTTTTCAGTGATGACCAGCAATAGGACTAGAGGAAATGGCCACAAACTGAAGCACCCAAAGTTCCWCAGGAACTTAAGAAAACACTGAGGGTGACAGAGCCCTRGAACAGGCTGCCCAGGGAGGTTGTGGAGTCTCCTTCTTTGGAGATCTTTAAAACCCRCTTGAATGCAGCCGTSTGCCATGTGCTCTAGGTGACGCTGCGTGTGTAGGGAGGTTGTAGTAGATGACCTCTGAGGTCCCTTCCAACCTTAAGCATTCTATGATTCTATGATGTTTGAGCTAAGAGCAGTACGTAAAGATGCYATTATTATGGATGTATGTAGTGTATTCCAAGATGTCATTAGTACGGGTGTGTGTAGTGTATTCCAAATCGGATTGAGTTTTGYTAACAGAAATATGCTGGAAGGAGTTTCTTTTTGGCGTCAAATACATTTTCCCCATCTGTAAACGGACCTGGAAAAAATACTGATTTTAGGCTTAGGACAATTGTTCTGGTTTAAGTTTGTGCTTTCATTAAATTTTGTATTATTTATATGTATATGATGGGTTGTTTTCTCTAGTGGATTAGTTATCAAAAATGACTGTTTATTTAAGTTAAGTTATTTTATTATCATTTTTGGACAAGCCATGCATCATTAAAATTTTCRATCTTTACCAAGCAGTATATTTTCACAGGGAAGTGTACAAAAGTAACATGAATCACAAATAATATAAAGGAATTGTGGCATCTCTGATATATCCACAAGCTATGTCATATTTTGCACTGAGTTATCCTATTTTGATATACAAATGGATACTGGTCCAAAAGTTTATTTTTAGACAATTTCCAAGCAGTGTTAAGCACTTATTAAATAAATTGAATTATTACTTATAAATATATATATTTGCAATTGATATATTGTATATTCATTTGATATCAGGAAAAGAAAAACTTTTAGATGTAGAAAATAATTAGATAATCCAAAATATTAAAAAATAAAAWTAATATAAGGTTCATTAAAAATAATAGGTATAACATTTTGCTGTTTGTTACATGTAGATATCGTAGACATGATTCACAGTGGTATCTACAGTAAATTCCATTCAGATTTTGGATGAGATTAGAGATTGTTACATTTCTGTTACATTTACTGTTAGGGTGACAGAGCAGTGGAACAGGCTGCCCAGGGAGGTTGTGGAGTCTCCTACTCTGGAGGTCTTCAAAACCCACCTGGATGCCACCCTGTGCCACATGCTGTAGGTGTGCCTGCTTGAGCAGGAAGGTTGGACTAGATGATCTSTAGAGGTCCCTTCCAACCTTAAATATTCTGTGAATCTGTGAATCTGTGAATTTCAAGAAATTAGTYTTATCCCTTTTTCTAAATGAACATATTTCTCTTTTTCTACTGCCTTCATCTCAAAGTTAGATTTCAGTCTGTTCACAAAAACAATAAATGTTTGGATTTCCAGATCCTATTTGATTTGATAGCCAGATCCTAAGACACTGGCTTTTCTCCACATCTGTTGTCTTTATTTTTGCAGGATTTCTGTAGGACATAGGAAGCTGTTGCCTTGAATGGATATACCCCAGCCAATAGGTTCTAAATTGGACTGGAGATGGATAGAGATGAAGAAAGCAGTAGGTGAAGAAAGAGATGGAGAAAAATATTTGAATTTGAATGTGATATTTAGAGAAGAACATATTTGAAGAACAATTATATCTATTAAAATCACGAGTTTTCATAAAGACACAATTCTGTTTGACAAAAACAACTCAAAATATAAGGCATTGAGCAAATCTCTTATATTAAACATTAGTGTAAATCAAGAATTGATTTTTCTTCACTTCTTATGCCTTTCATAGTCTTTGTAACTATGCTGTGTTTATCAGATGTTCTAAGTAAACACTTTATTTACATTTGACTTTAACCTTGTATCTTAATGATAATTTCTGGAAAGCTATTTATGGCATGCCATACCAAAATTGTACCAATTCATATAACAAGGTCATTGCGGAACCGAGTTCTTCTACCAGTTTTCACATGGAGCCCAAAGGGCAACCATGTATGCATTCACTAAAGCTTCATAAATCAATCTGAGAGCCAATGTTATAGAGGTCAGGAGAGTAAACATCTTCAGTGATCAGTGATAACCAGAAAAAATCTCTCATAACATTGCAAGTTAATRCAAGTTACTGAAACTAAAGATCTCAAAGGAGGCATTAAAAAAAAAAAAAATTAGTCCGTTTTGATAATGCTGAAAAACTTCAGATTCTTTCTGTTTCAAGGTCACAGAAAAGAACTACTAATACAGTTGTCAAGTCTACTACAACTGCTAGATAATATAGCTGATAATCAGGAATGAGAAAAAAATAAGTGCATCAAAATACAATAATCCCAATGTGTAAARTGTAATAAAAGGGTGTTCACAAGTTCTGTTCACAAGTGCTGTATAAACCATATATATATATTGTTACTGGACAGCGTGACTGAGCAACTGAGGGGAGGACTGAGACATTAAATTCACAGGAAACAAGGAAGGACAAAGGACAAGGAGACTGCTATTTCAACAGAAGCAATTGAACATGATTAGATGAGAACTTTTTTGGTCTAAAGGGTAGAGACAGATGGGGGAGAAAGACAGTAATCATGGAATTTGCAGCAGAAAAACAGAACAGAAGAGAAAGGAAATCTATCTGAAAGGAGGCAAAAATGATGCTTTTAAAATACAGAAATATACAAGGAAATAAGAATAAAAAAAGGATTTATTTTCCTCTTTTTGCTGTCTTTCTCATCTAGCATTGTTGATTTTGTTAGATTTTTTTTTCCCCTTTTTTCTTTCACAAGAGCTCTTCTATAAGGGAAGAGGAGCGCCATCTAAGGGCTCTGACTCAAGGCCTATTTTCAGTTATGTGCTTGTTTTTATCTGTTTCTTTTTTTKKTTKKTTTTTTTTGTTCCACAGAATTTCAATTTATTTGGTCTCTAAATAAATTTTTTGATCAGTAAATGGCTGCATTCTCTGGAATTCCCAAAAGGCACCAAAGACCACCAGAGAGGAGCTCCATAGGAATTATGCAGAGCAGAGTTTTGGTGTGAAATAACCTAAATATTTCTGGCATTATTGTATAGAAGTTGCTGATTCATGGGAAACACAGCATATATTCAAAGTTTATTTTATATCTTAGATAAGAATCTATTTAATTTGTTTATTTTTTTAGAGCTGAAACTGCCTAGTTTATTGGACCTGAAAATAAATATTCATCCTCCTGTGACCAACAAGAGAATAAAAAAAAAAAAAAAAAAAAAAAAGGAAGGAAAGAAGAAATGATTTTGGTATTCCCATTCTGCCTCTCTCTATATCTGCCTTTCCTGAAGATTGCCTTTGAAAAACAAATGCAATCCAAGTCAACCGAGGATAATATCAGAAGTGGAATGTGTCAGAACTAATATGTGAATTGATGCTCTTGTTGTTTATAATTTTCTTTTTTTTTTTTTCCCCTTAGGAGAAAGAAGATAACCATTGCAGTATTTTTCACATGATACTCCTTGAAGAAAAGTTATTAGATTTATGAGAATATGCTGACAATACATACCAGTGTTCAAAAGAACAGAAAGTCATCACATTTGGCTGATACGKAAGTGACAAAATAGTTCACCATACCTCTATGAAAATAAACCAGTTTTATAGCAAGGTATCTCTTTTGTGATCATCTGTATATGCAAGCCTTAAATATTCCACAAGAACACAAATTTTATTATATGATCCTTTAGAATCTTAGCTATTTTGAATAGTTATCCCTCCCTTTCCCCCTCTCTAAAACTAGCCCCCAAAATGTAATAACTTAGTAATTTCTGATGATCTCTTTTCCTCATCAGGATTTCACTTCATASCTAAGAGATATTTTTTCAAGCACATGACATTCATCTGAAAAGAAAAACTGCCAGTTCTTACATAGTTGTTCACCATTATTTCTCCAGATCGTGTCATACCTCCCCAGTAAACTGAGGAAAAGACGTTGCAAGCATTATAATTCAATGAACCTTACAAGACAGTTGCATTAGTCTGGTATAGTATTGATTGTGGTCACTCTACTATTTTTCTTCACATGATGATATCTGAGGAAGAGCATAAATAGAAAATTCAGTGTCACCAGAATTATGTAACTGGAAATTAAGAAAAGGCAATGGTAGCTAAGTAGAATCAATATAGATATTCATAGATTTTGGAGATTCTAATTTATTATTATTATTTATTTAATAAGAAGGAGTTTTACAACCTCATTTCATCCCTTCTTTTTAAATGAATACTTCAAAGATAGGCGTATTTCAAAGGGTGGCATTTCGTTTTGAACATTGTAGTGAAGATGCCACTTTTATACAGACTTAAAATGACAGAAGGAAAAAAATAYAGGAAATGTTCAAATTGTTCTAACTCAAGTGCCTGCTTTTAGAAGTAAGAATGAAAAGAGGTTACCACTTAAACAGCATATCAGGAGAAAAATGTCCCTCTAATGCCTACCTTTTTTATTGTAATATTTTAACTTTCTTTACTAGTAAATGAGTTTGCATTGCATTCTGAGTGATATATACACTGGGAAATGCACAACCTTATTTTTAACATCTTTTCCTTATTTAATAAAATGCTAGAATCATCTCAACAACTTAAAACACTCATAAATGTGGAAAATCTTTAGAGAGTTCTGTTTATTTTTTTTCTTGTTAACAAGAAAACAAAGAACAGAGGAGCTCCGAGAGAAGATTTTGCCCTATGCAGGTATAGAAGAGATAAAGCTCATAAACAATTTTGCAGCTGAATATTCAGATTAAAAATACAGCTTATCTGCTCCTCTGAATAAATAATTGTAACATGAATCCAGTGCTCAGACATATTATAAGTGAATTTTCAATATCTCTACTATATGTTTTGTATGAGAGTAGATACTAACCTCTATAACCATACCTACTAGGTACAAGTGCTGCAATTCATAGTTCAGAAGACTATCTCCACAATTCACAAAAAAGATATATCTATATCTACTCATTATCAGTAGGGTTCATCTCATTTCTCCCTATAATTTTAGTACATTTATAAATTTTTCAAGGAAGGATGTTTATAATTAAGTGTCCTTTGAATAAGACATGTCAYAAATTTTAACTCTTGCAAATTTGATCTCAAAGATGAACTTACACATCGTTCATCTGTTTTACATTCCCACATGCTGCACACACAAATTTACCCCAGAACCATCCCTTCATACCCMTTTTCCTTCTCCTTTCCAACCTTTCCACAGAAATGCTGTCAACTTATCAACTGTCTCTTATGTAGCAGCAGAGAGAATTTGATTTCAGTAAGTTCAACGATCTGATTGCAATGACTCTTATCAATATTGTGCATGCTGATTGACTGGTATTTATTTTTTATTCATCCTCTGTTTTTCCTGAAATTTCTAGGAAATTTCAGAACCCTCTTCCTCTGATACAGTTGATTATAACAGCTCACTTTCAAAGTTACTGGTGGGAAGATGAGAAGAGACAGTATAATATAGCACAGTCTATTGACTAATCAGAAGCTAGTCAGCAGGACATGCTGCCCATGGAGGCAGCCATGGAGGCTGCCCATTTCAGAATGCGAGCACCTTCCTCAGGACTCCATACAGGCAATTCTTTCAGGGAAGAATGCTGACACATTCTATCATTCTATTCCAGAAATTATACATCTTTACTAAAGTTTGATCACCACAACTACTTTTGCTCACACTTAAGARCATTTGGAAAGACATTTAAGTCCCTTATCTTCTGTAAATTAGTTCAAAACCATGTGTATCCCCTGGTGTCCATAACCACCAGGTTAGTAACATTGTTCTGCCTTTCTGCATGTCTTTGTTTTGGATCTTTTAGTTTTTCTATTTCTTGTCTATCTAAAATAGTAACTAGATATCTACAGCTTTACATTTTGCCTCAATAGTAGTTTCCTGGTAAAGACATTCTTCAGATGGCAGAAGTTACAAATGTAAACTCCTTTCATCTGAAAGGAGCATTGAACCCAGAAGTCTTTGACAAAGACTCAATCARAGAGGTGTTCTCAGAGCATGACTAACACACTGACAAGATTTGGCTTTTTACAAACTATCGCTTACTTTTAAGTGCCGTAACATCAGTCTATAAGTTATTCATGTTATTTGGAGTTATTCTACTGAAGCTGTGTCACTATACAGGAAGCAATTCAAGATTTATGAGGTTAGAAAGAATGCTGAGAAGTGTGTTTAGATAGATATCTTTATAGCTGGAACATCTACTTCAAAGCTGGRAACTTTGCATTTTCTATTTTGTTGTTCATCTTGTTTTGATGTGGATACATGGTTTATTTGATCATAAACCTTTTTAAAAAATTATATTTGATTTCAACCAATTCTGATAAATACATGGGGTTCTCGGGTTTTTTAGTCTTTAAGCCTTGTCAAGAAATGGTTTAAAAAGATATATATACCCACCATTGTGAAAAAACTGCCATACAAGTTCAATTTATTAAAGGCCAGAGAATGAATGGCAGAGTGAGAGAGAGCTTTCAAACCAGAAATGACTGAACTTCAGAGGAGTCATGTTCTTTTTTTTCACATTTTCTGGCATATCTTTCCTACCTCCTAAATCTGCCCCACTTGTTTTTCCTAGCTGTCCCTTGGCTCCTAGTTCTTCYGCCTTCATAAAATCAGATATTAGATATATATAGATATACATTTATTTTTATAAATATATATATATATATATACTTTTGCAAGTTTTTCCTTCTTTTTCTCCTGTTTTTCAAGTCTGTCTAGTTTAAAGACAGAACTTTCTCTTTAACTGCAAAGGCAATCTTACACCTCTGTTTTAGTTTCATTGCCTCCAACATCTTATTTTACACGTTGCTAGAGATGCAGCACCTTGCACTCCCAGTCCCAGGAATACTCTCTAAACTTTTACTGCCAACATTCAACTCTGAAGAGATCAGCTCTAAGTTTCAGGCTGTAGGGACAGCTATATTTAGCATGAGTGAAATCCAAGTGAGATAGGGCACATACCAGATGCAAGACCATGCATCACTGCTTCATGAATCAAGAGTATTTCATTCAGAGAAACATGACGACTTCTTTGATGATAGAATTTGCCCATTAATTTYGAAAAGTTAGTTTTAGTTTCCTGCAATTAGTTTAGAAAGCTTAGACATATTATTCGAGTTTCTATATTCTGTTCTGGGGCTTGGCAAAGACTAGACTGCAAAGCCTGACTTCTATGGATTTCTGTCTGATATTGGATCTAGGTCAGACTGTCTTATTGAATTGAATAATTCACAGATCAAAATTCTTAGATTGATGAAAGAACACTGAATTTGTATCAGTTTGTTTTTCTTTCATTTAAAAAGGACAAATAACAGTCTACAGAAATTCCTGTCAAAAATCTGCAATCCTGATTCTCCCACTGTTCTTACAGGGCCCTATAATAATGGTTATACTTAACAAAACTGTTTTACTATGTCAAAGTGTATCAAAGTGTAAGACTATGAGTAAAGTAGTAGGAATAAGAAGTATATTACAGTTTCCAAGCTGACACTGCTGATAGCATAAATAAATTTAATGAAGTGAATTATGATTACAGTTTGCATTCACCGAAGATCAAGACTTTAGTTAATATTATTATATTGCATTAAGTATTATATTAAGTATTATATATACTATAGAAAAAATATATCTTTCATAATTCATCTCTAAGTTTTTTCTCCAAAACTTGGAGAAGCTTTAATCAGATAGTGGATTATTTTACTAAGATAATTGATAATATATTCACAAAGATTAAGAAAAATGTAACGTAGATGACAAAACTTAAGATAGTAGAAACAACAATAACAAAAAAAAATACATTCTTTCATAACAGTTTTTTTCAGTCTTTTAGTCAGTTTTCATATGATTTTATCTCCTCTTTATAGGACATACTCCACCTCTAAGCAACTCCTTTGCAAAAATAATTTGCATAATTTGGGGGTGCCTTCCTCTAATTCTCAACTTACATTTAGTGAGGCCATTCTCAAGTCTGTTAAAATCATTAGTAAATTCTGAGTAAACTTTATAGGGCAGCATTGCTCCATTAACAGTTGTGACCACCATTTAAAAAAAAAAAAAAAAAAAAAAAAGGCAGGAAAATGAAATTCAAAGGCAGAAGGTGATGTCAGGGTAAGCAGAAGCAGCAGCACTAGCAGACCAAAGCCTTAAGGGAAACTTAAGAGGATTAGCGTAAATAGCATGTGAGTGCCTGAAGGCAGAAGATATTTTTTAAAGGTCACCCCAGATAAATGTTGACAGAAGACTTGCAAGTGTCAATATTTTTTTTTATTGTGTACTGCTTGAAGTTCCACCTTCATTTTCAGAAATCACTATTTAGAATAATTTAACATTTTTAAAACTGATTTAGATATTATGGGGAAGCATAACACTTAGTCATGTTATATAATTTTATAAACCACTTTTATAGATCATATTCTTTTACTGACTCCTGTAAGCTCCTTTATGAGATGACACAATTTGTAAGCAACAATTACAAATTGTGCAAGTATATGTATCATTTTCTATTATTTAGACTTTATAAAAACATAGCATTCTTGAGATATTCTAAGAGTGAATTTTAATAATAATTTCACTRTTGTCTATGAACTCTCTAGAATTAAGCTTTAGTGTTCAGTATATTGCTCTACTARTTTAGCCTCAACATTTTAGTTAGGTAAATTCGCAAATCTAACAGGAAATAGAATAAGGTCTGAATTATTTTGTTCTTTTCTCTCCCAACAAAAAGCCAACATTCCCAGAATCCATTCTTAAATTATTTGTCCTAAAAATATTACTTAACATCAAATAAAATAGAAGATTTTAAATATGAAAATGTACATACCTACATTCTTTGTGAACTATCTGTGATRCTATTAGAGAGCAGCAGCCATATAAGCCAGGGGCTGCAATCTTTCAGTTGGAGGATTAGCTTTTTCTCACTATTCTTTTAGCGTTCATGCCATGGAATTAATGAAGCTCATGCAGGCATATTTTTGAATTAAAGTATCTTGTACCATGTTGATAAACTTAATGAATAGCCCTGACCTTTAAATTATAACATGCATCCAATGAATCAGCAGAATAATAGGTCATCTTGCAAACATGCATTCTACCTTCAGTATATAAAGTACAAATATCTAGCAAACTCACGTCTGATCATTGATATTATACTCTATACTGTACAAATAAAACATTTGTTTATTCTATTAAAATGTCAAGCTTTATTAACTTGAGGATATCACCAGCCAGATCTTCAACATGTGCTTGATAATTTATTGYGGTATAAAGGTAAATAAGGGAATGTAACCAGTGTATTTAGACATAAATTTATACAGTTCAAGTATTCCTATTTTTGGCAGCATTAGTAATTGAATTTTGTTAACTATTTAGTTCTTTTCAAAATTGAATGCATATATGGAGCTGTTAAACATCTTCAGTGCAATCTGTATTCTAGGCTCCCAGAGGCAGTCTGTTGGGCTAAAAGGAAACTGAACAATATAATCCTACATTCCATGTACCTGTATTGATGGACATACCCAAGATAATACTCTTGAATTAAGAAAGTCAAGATCGCTTTTTCTTTCTTTCCTAAATAACTTCCTTTCTCATTAAGCACTCCATGAAAGCTCTCCTAGTCTTCAGTGCTAATTGCAACTTTCCTGTAGGAAAATCTTATGTTATTTCAACATACTGCATTGACGAACAGGTAATGGTGATTTTGTATGGAGATTTATTTGTATATTAAGTGAACCACTACTCCTGAGACCACTGATYTTATTATTCTCTTGGATTTAAATATTCTACAAGGAAAAAACAATGGTGAGGGACATGGATAGTCTCCTATATGGCMTCTTGTATGGTACGTTCAGGGTGTAAGAAGAGATTCATCCTCTCTCTTAATTTCTACTTCTTATGAATATCCTAACAGGAACTCTTGGAACACAACTGGAAGCCGATTAGCTCCATCTCTTACCTTCCGACAAATTTAAAGTTGGATATCATGAATAAAAATATTATTTGAAAGCAGTAGGGAAACTTACATATCACAGTTGTCAGGTGAGCTTCATAACACCCTACAAATTCATATCATCACTTCCACAGCAGAAAGCATAGTCTGACAAGACAATACTACTGAAAAAAAAAAAAAATGCTGCAACCCTGTAGATTGGTTTTAGTAGCAGTGCTAGAAGAACCCTTGTTGAAACATGCTGTACTGAGCCATATTATGTGCACAGTATTTTTTTTTTCCCAGCATATCTTAAAAACAACAGTGAAATCCCTCCTGGAAAACCGAGAATATAACAAAAAAAAAAAAAAAAAAAAAAGGGCTGACATCTATCCCCTTTTTATCATCTCATTGATACACAGTATACATGATCCAGCACCCAAAAAAATTTAGCTGCCAAATACAGATTTCTAATGTGATTCATAATCTAACAGTCCCTGTGAAAATCAAAAGTGGACTGATATTCTTTCTTCTTGAGGATATCAGTCCTTTCCTATTTTTACACAGAGGAGATAAAATGTCCATACAACAGAAACTTTATAGTGTACCATGAAGTGTACCATCCTTTTTTTAACAATGATTCTGTTGTACTGACACTGGCACTTGGCTATGATTGTTAAATCATGGATAGATTCAAACTGAATCTTTACCTGAATTTCTCCAAGCCTCTGCATGGTCCAAATCCCCAAAGTGATTATTATTATTGCAAGTGCTTAATAATGCTCGAGCYAACATCCACCACCATTCACACACTATATTCACAAAGTTCTGTAACATGAAAATGATTTACATTATCTGAGAAGCTGACTTTTGGAACTTAGGAAAAGGAATAAGTAATGTATTCTCTGTATCCTTGCAGAAGTTATTTATTTCAGACTAAAAATGCTAAGACATAGATATTCAGCAATTTATATAATAACTTGGATTTATGTAGAATTTTTCATCTCATGTACTCATCAAGTAACAAATAGAGATTGAAACTTGTAAACCAGTCAAGTTTGCACTACATGCAACCTTCAATCTATACTGATCTCAGCAGCAGCCTTTCAAGGGGGCAAGGGCATGATACCTTAGCTCTGTAGGTATTTTTAGCATGTGTAGAGTAATGTAAGCTWGAAATTTAACTTCAGTCTTGGACAGAACTCTCGCATCACAGTCATGAGAGCCATACAAGTGCTGATAAGTAAATTCATTCTTCACCTTTATTAGGTAAACTTCACAATGTTAGAAGGACATACTGCAGGTGTCATCATCCTTCTTTTACTGACAAGGAAATAGAGTCATGAAGACTTGAAGTGACTTGTCCAAGGTCAACCATAAATCAGAAACAAAGAGAAGTCTGCTGAGAGAACAAAAGGCACTTTTTGGACTCATCATTAGAACCAGGGCCTCATTATTGGAACCAGGTGATTCATACTTCCCCTTTATATGATAAAGTTGAGATAATGTTGTAGCACATGTATTCCTTCCCCAGCTCCTGCTGTCTTATACAAATTGCAGCTGTGCCTACTTTATGTGGTAGAGTTGAGATAAGTTAGCAATCATGACAGGAATTGTAGAATAATTGGCAGGCACTCCTGAGGGACTTGTAATTCTATTTGGTAAAATCTCTTCTTGCTTTCCTGTTAGTAACCAGAGCCACAGAATCAGAGTAAGGGACAAATTATCTTCGTTAAGGAGGAATTTTCTTGTTCTAGTGTTACGTACTGATCATGGTTTAATTCTCCATCCCAAATGATGTGAATCTGCTGTGTAAGGAATTTTAAAAGCCCATAGATGCCTTTCATTTTAAGGCTATTCTTGCAGCATCAGTTTCTGCTTAGATAAGCAATGTGTCGTTTACCAATTTCTGTTAACCCTAGTCAGTCTAAGTCCTTGAACTGCCTGATGTTAATAGACATTATTTAGTATTATTGGCACAGTGAGTAAGATTCAGTATTGAAAGCCAGTAAGTGAAGTCAAGAAGGGAAAGGACAAAAGCAACTACAGCAGTAGTATAAAGAAGCAAATTAAATAACATATTGACAGACTTATTTTATTATTTAATCTCCCTATACAAATATATGTATATATTTGCAATGAATGAAATGATCCCTATGGGGGACATTAATTCTCACTATCATTGTTTGTTTAATCTATGCAGGATATAATTGGTATACTATGGTTATTAGAACTGTTTCCTTAGAGTAACATATCCTGTCACCAAAATTAGTTTATACAATTATATAAGAACAACTTTCTCAAGGCATTTCTGAACAACATGCACTGGTGTACTGGCTGTCAGCTTAGATCAGGAAGATATTTTAGTGTTTATTTAATTCAAAAGTATAGGGTTTTTTAAAAAGTATTTTCATCCAAATTCAAACTTCTAGTTTTATCAATAATTTAATATGGGCAGATACATCAATAAAGGTAGTTCTCTCCCCCAAGCATATGTTAAAAATACTACCATTAGACATTTTACATTTATACATAGATTTTCAATCTAAGCTTTGATATTGTGAATATAGGAGAAAAAAAAAAAAACTTTCAAATTACAAACATCATAAGGTTTGTGCCTTTCTATCAATGCTGCTAAAACTCAGATAAACACAACATCCAAGCAGTATCTCAATGCTCACTTTCCTTCAGAACAAAACAAAAATATGAACCTTGTCACATATGTAATATATTTAACACATATATATTTATTAAAGTCATCAAATAATTATAGGAGTAGCACTGAAAGTAATAATAACTGTTTCTGAGAAAAGTTGATTTTTTAAAAATTATCATTTTTTTCCCATGGAAATTCTCTGTGTGTTAAGACAGCAGTTAAGCAATCATTATAAAACTCAAAATACACTGAAACACTAGAGTATGTCAGTAAGTGTATATTGATGTAAACTCATAACACCTCATTTGTTCCCTGATAAAATTCAGTTGTATGGTACCCCATATCTTTTTTGTTTGTTTGTTTATCTTTTATATATATTTTAAAAAAATAACTAGAATAATTTACCATGCATTTAGGTCAGCACCACAGAGCAATCAAGAGAGAAACAAACCAAAGCAAAAGCTCATCTGTCTCCCACTTCAGGCTTGGACTTATACTGTTGTAGGCTGACAGTCCTGTAGCAGTTGTGCACTGTCTTTTCAAGAACATAGTTCATTTTATTTTGTTTATGCCTTTCTCAGGAGGAGGAATACGTTTTGTTTTTCACCAGCTTTATCTCAGTCCGCTGTACTCCCTGTGCTAGTATAGCAGCCCAGGAAGGGCATAAAAGGCCAGTAGAGGAAATCATGGGACCTGCCTTTACAGAAGCAGTCACCAATTAACAGTGCATTAAACTGCACTTCTATCCAAAGTGTAAAAATAGAGATATGTCAAATACCAATGACCTTCTATTCAAAATGAAGCAACAATAGACAAAAAGCCTGTTTCCACCTGGGAAAACTGGTTTGATAGGTCAAAGAATCTCCTCATGAGGAAATAACTTGGAGAGAGAGGATTTATGACTGTCCAGGAAAGTCAGGTAGGAAAGTGGGAGGAAGGCTGTAAAAAAAAAAAAAAAAAAAAAAAAAAAAAAAAAAAAGAGAGAGAGAGAGAGAAAAGAATATGAAAACCAAAACCAATTTAAAGGAAAGAACACCTGAAAATCAAAAAAACACTGACCAAAAGTTAGGAAACGAAGACAGATAATGATATTTAGGTATATTTTACAATATGCTTGTAAGTTTTTTGAATTATTATAGAAGGCAATTTTTCTACCAAGTCTTTATCATTTCTTTCAAATTTAGTGTGCTACTTGTATGGATTTATAAGCCAAAGGATGCATGTGAGGGATACTGGGGTGTTTATGGAGGAACATAATTAAACTATTTGAGTTAGAGATGTCCTAGCAGAGTGAGCGAGTAGTATTGATCATGAACTAGATATCTGGTTTGGAAAGTCTCCACTCCCAAACAGTGCATTGACTTATGGCTTGTTTCAAGAGAGAGGTAATAAAGGTCAAAGAAAGACAGAATCAGGCTTTCTTAAAACAGTAGGTTGAGGACCCCAAAGAGAGCATCTCAGTAAAATTTAATAACAACAACAAAAAATCTGTATCTATTGTAATGAATTGAAAGTTAAAAGAAGAAAAAACAAAAAGACTAAAAACCTTGTATGAGTGAGCATTTCCCACCATATAACTTGTATATCTATTGTAGCAATACTGTGGGATTTATTCATTAATTTCCTTCCCATTGACTAATGCTTTCATTTGCCATCTTTCTCTAAAATTCCTATTTACATTTTGTGTGTTAGAAATTACTTTTATGTGTCCCTAGCAGCTAAAAATAAAGATGAAACTCTTCTTCTCAAGAGACTCAAATTTATATGGTCTCATTCCTTTTTTTACAGAATATCAGCAGCCTGTTCTGTGATAAGACAACCCATAATCATTCTATAATGTCAATATTTAGTATTATGTAATCATTGACCATGATGATGACTATTAACAGCTGAGAACAGCTTTAAAAGCATCTCTTCTTTGACACTCATTAAAGAGCTGAAGCC
Organism: Nothoprocta perdicaria; assembly: GCF_003342845.1. Lineage (NCBI taxonomy): Eukaryota > Metazoa > Chordata > Aves > Tinamiformes > Tinamidae > Nothoprocta > Nothoprocta perdicaria. The sequence continues at coordinate 2,057,677 of NW_020454561.1, forward strand.
TTATAAGAAAGATAAAAAAGAATATAACTTATTTTTGTGCTGAATTTCACCAATATCAATGAACAGAAATCTTGAACCTAAAAGCACTTCTGTTTCTAAGCGAAGAAAATATGCCACATTGTTGATATTGACACATTAGTGCTTGCAAAGAAATTACACATTTTGAAATTATCTAGTAACAATGATGTTTGAATGAGGAACAAGGTTTAAGACTAATCCTTCCTCCTCCAGATACTCACATGGTTCTTCTCTGAGGAAATAATTGTGGGGAGCCAAAGTGGGTGTGAAGGTCAGYTTGTCTTAAAACAATAATGAAATARTAGACTTCTATAATGCTCAATAATATAGTCATTCAAGTTAAAAATCTTCAGCACTGCAGGGTTCCAGGTGCAAGATGTGCAGTTTGCATGACTAGATGTTTGTCAGGCAGTTTATAAAAAAATGCAACTTTCATCTTGTCAGAGATTATGAGACATTATCCCTTGATTCATAGTTCATCTTGTGATGCAGTCCCTTTTCTGCCTTCTCAATACACTGTGCAGTTGAGGGTCATTAGTCTGAAACACCCATCTCCTGAAATGACTTTGGAAGACAGGAACACTTTTCACGGTCTCATGATGCTGATTTAATCCCATTTCTGCCTTGTGTCTGACATGGAATTCATGACTACTTTTGCTGAGACATTCATATGGCCTAGGTCAGCTGCAAAGCAGTGTCCAAGTGTTTACATAGAAACACAAAAAAGAACATCATCTACTATATAAAAATTATTTTCTGGGACATGAGGAAAGTAAATTTATATTTAATTAGAAGAAAACAGATTCTTGTCAGGTATAATAAGAAGGAGTTACATTTCAGAGAAAGAGGGCATTTATTAAGTTAGGGTAATTTCAAGTGGAAAAGAAATATCTGGGTTTTTTCCACAGCTCATGCATATCCTTCCTTGTATTTTAGGTCTTTAACATTCCACTTTATCACCACATACAGTTTTGCTGTTTAAGTAAAAACTACCCTATAAACTCAAGAAATGTCAATGTATATTTATTCTGCTCTCAGTAAATCAGATAGATAAGGTGATGCCTTTCTTGGAAAAGACAGGTAAGACTTTCCTATAAAGTAGAAATCTCTTCTGAACTGGCATCTTGTGTAAGTGCACATTAATTAAGTATATAAAATTGCTCTCCTCTCTCTCTTTTTTTTTTTTTTTTTTTTCTTTTGTAGGAGGTGTTGGGTGTTGGGCATTTCAATCAACATTTATGGGAAATGGGAAAAGAGATTCACAAACTATTCCCTGAAGAGCAGATGGAGATTTTGGCTCCTTTAAAACAGTTACCCAACACAGCAAAATTTCAGGTCTCTTGAGTACCAGGTTTCATAAAGGTAAAAGAAAATGCATTCTTTCCTATTTCTCTAAAAAAGTGAAAAAAAAAAATAAAAAAGGAACACGGAGAGAGAAAGAAGGAAGTTTGTAGTGTTTACTGGATTATAAAACCCTGGTCTAACTTTTCCATTAGAGAAATTGCACTGTATTCCACATGGAATAACTTCAGTAATGCATTGTTTTGTATATGGAATAAAAAGAAGCAGATTAGTGCTTTTAACTTTCTTTTCAAGTTGCTTCCCTACAGCCAGGAATTGCCCCCACAGTATTTGAAATGAATCTTTTATAAAAGTTTATAACACAGTGTGTTTCTCAGTTTTGATTCTACAAAAGGTTTCTGTACTGATATGCCTTCCAAAGTTCCTTCACAGGTCATTTGGATCCTGCCTCCCATTTTTAAAAGACTTTCTCTAAAAAGGTAGCAGGTGCTGTTTCAGCAGAGTTTCTATTGCCCAGTTTTCAGAGCTTTCTCAGAGTCGTACAGAGACCAATAAGGCTGAACATTTTGGTCATTCCTCAATTTTTCAGTGAAGTCTAATTCACTGCATCTTGTGATAAATAGAAATTATCAGATTTCCTTATTCAAAAGTTCAAAATGAGATTTTCTTTTATGTGTGATTGGTCTGTACTTACACTAGTCCTCTTATCTTGTGATTTTTAAAGGCAATAGAAAGACTCATAGATCAACTCCATACTTCTCTTGCTCATCTTGTCTTTGCTCCTCAGACACAGACATGTCCTCATGGCTTTTATGGGTGCTTTTTTTCCATATATGTAAAAGACTCTAATTGAGCTTGCCTGTATTAACTTTTGGATGATGATCACATCTTTCTCGTTACTAAACAGGCAGTCTGTTGGACTCTGAAGGCTGGGAACTATGTAAACTGAAGTCTTATTTTTCATGTTATGTGCAACATTTTATTTTAATTAGAATAGTGTGCAAATGAGATCACTCAGAAAGCTCTTGCTCTTTTTTAGAACACTGGCCTTCACCTCACACTCCTCAAGCAGGTACAGATGTTGTCCCGATCCACTCTCGGGGGAGGTATTGATACAATCCCAGGAGCAAGATTAAGTAACAAATCAGGTCAAATGCCATACAGCCTTATAAACTCTATTCTCATAATAGCGATAGGACAGACAGGAGACAAAAAGGAAAACAAAAAGAAGAAGAAAGATAAGCAAGCAAGTGGGAGAGATGCAGCAATATTAGTTACCACCACCACGAGTCCAGTTACGTTGCGTCGGTTCCACGTCGGTGCAGGTGATGATCTTTTGGAAGAGAGTTGAGAAGAAGGAAAAGAAGCTTCTCTCTCTGCCCTCCACCCATCGGGGGAGAAAAAAAAAAAAAAAAAAGGTAGTCCTTTTATTGTGCCAGTTCTTGAAGAGTCCACCCATTTTCTTGGAGTTTTTACTTTGGTGTTCCTCTTCCCACCCCCATTCAACTGCCGGCACTGCTCGGCAGGCTCTGCTGCGCATTGTTGGGGTCTTGAGCTAATCCAGGAAGTTGTATAAAACACCTGGCCACATCTCAGTCTTCCCAGAGATAGGATGCCAAGGCCAAGAATTACATGGAGATAAACACTTAGAGGTGATATCATAGTCTTCTAGTGATAGGAGGCCAGGAATTTGTAAATTGTATGACTACAATGTTGAGACAAAACCCAGTCCACAACAGTCTCTTACACCACCTCATGGCTCAACATTGATGCTTCATGGTGGTATGAAAGGTAAAAGTATGGGGAGAGAGAGAGAGAGAGAGAGAGAGAGAGAGAGAGAGAGAGAAGGAA
>NW_020454561.1:2061017-2066337 GCF_003342845.1 Nothoprocta perdicaria
GGAAGGAAGGAAGGAAGGAAGGAAGGAAGGAAGGAAGGAAGGAAGGAAGGAAGGAAGGAAGGAAGGAAGGAAGGAAGGAAGGAAGGAAGGAAGGAGCACATAAAACAGTATCTTATACATCATCATACAAAATTCCAGATATTGTCTGTTGGGTGATTCAGCAACTTTTTACAAAAACAAATGAAAGAGAAACTCAATATACAAGTAACTACAACATCAAACTATATATGTAAAACAAAGTTAGCAAAACAAATGACCCAAAATAAAAATATTAACAAAATTATAAGCATTTGAGAAGCTTGGAAGCTTCTACCTCCCTAAATAATTGATACAGCTGMCCGCTTTGATTGGCAAATGACACTAATCTGCTTCACACCATCAGGTGAGACAGTAGATACAAACTACATATTAGATACAACATACTGGATTAATTGAATAAAACAAGGGATGATACATGGCAAAAACATTAAGTCAGCAAAATGCACATAACAAATAAAAGCAGCTTTACCCATGGCTGCTCCTGGTAATCAAGACCATAACTACGTTCCATGACTGCACAGGAACATGGGCTAATTGCCTAATATCTGTGGTCAGCTGCAGAACTACTTCACCTACACCATCTATTTTCAACTGGAGACATTTAATTCTCCACATACTCTTACTTCTTCAGTTAATAAATAATCCATAACCATGCAGTGTTGAATGATTGCAGTGCACATCTGTTGAGATTGTTGAGTTAAGAGATCTATAGCAAGGGCAGTTTTATTGGTAATAACTTCCAAATTTGCTTGCAATTGGATTAATAGGTTCAAATTTTAAATTGGTTCTCTTATCCCTGATATTGCTTCATTGGGATTCCAAATAGCAGGCCCACAACACTTAATTATTCTTTTAGGACTCATTGTCCCTCCACTTTTTTATTCCAACTATCTTAACCTCAACAGATCACTTGTCCCAAGCAATCCTTCTCTCCTCCAAATTATCATATAGTCTTATTCCCAATCAAAAAACACCTGTCTACATCTTACCCAAATTATATTAAAATTGGCATCTGCTTCAACGTCTTCCATGGGTACGTCTGGGTCTCTTGCTTCTTCCTGAAAACAAAACTAAAGACAAATTTGCTTCTCGGGTTAGAAAGAGGGAACAATCCACTTTGTGTGAATCTTATAAATTTTCACGTAAACGTCTTTTGCCTTCCAGGTATATTTGTTTAATGGGGCACTCAACACCAGTTGTACTGCCCCCACGGTGGGGAGTTCAACCAAAATAGGTTGTCCTGGGGAATGAGATGGATTTCTGGGGTGATCAGGGTCATGTGGGGATGGTATGATCGTTGGAGCTTTTGGACAAAATGCTGTGATCTTTGGACATCCATTTATTCCCTAGTGGCTGTTAACATCGGTCACTGCATCCCACACCCGTTCAGCCCATCCTGGCTTACATGGTTTGAGGAATCCTTTTAATAGACCATTTGTTTTTTCCACGGTTCCATTTGCTTGTGGGTAATACGGAGTATGAAACACCCATGAAATTTCCTCCTGGGCTGCCCACTCCTGGACCCCTTTGGCTGTGAAATGTGAGCCATTATCCAATTGAATTGACTGCAGTTTGGGGAAGATTCCAAACCATTCTTTAAGAGCCTTTATTGTGTTTTCTCCTGTTGCTTTAGCCCACACTTTAGCTTGCACTAATCTGGATACTCCTACCAGTACACAGTGCTTTCCCTTTGAACTTCGGAAGGGGCCGATGTAATCAATCTACCAGGCCTCCCACAGGCCCTTTTCCTCTCTTATGTGCAGGGCCTCACCTCCCAGAGGGTGTCTGTCCAGACGGACATGACATTGTTCACAAGAAGATATACAAGTTTTACATTCCTCCCTAGTAACTGGCCACCCTTGGGCTTGTGCCTCACAAAATAAATCCTTAACTCCTGAGTGTTTCCATTTTACATGTAGCTATTCCAACAGACATTCCCAATTTTCTGCTGTCTGGGTGTTTTGCAGGGCTGCCTGCCAGGATAGTTCATCACCTTTGGCATTCCATTGGCTCAYTGGTGTGTCGTCTTGTTGATGAGATGCTACCCAGGCTACTGCAAATTTCCCTTGTCAGGCAATAGTAAGAATATACTGCCATTTTTCCTTTTGCCATACAGATATTCTTTTGACCTCCCATCCGCTTTGTTTCCAGAATGGAAGCCATTCACTGCAGCCTTTAAACACAGCATAAGAGTCAGTATAGATACAGACAGAAGAAACAGATGGAGCCTCATGTTGGAAAACACTCCACACAGCGATTAGTTCTCCCACTTGTGCACTACGTTCCCCTTCAGTAATGATCTGTTCATTGATATCTATTCGAAGTGCCACAGATTGATATTTCCATTTTTTTCCCTATTGCTTTAATGAGGCATCTGTAAACCAGACATTCTGCAATTGTCCAGAAAATGGAGGAGCTACATGTATTACAGATAATAACTAGGGTGTTTCTCTATTCAAGTTTATCTCATTTKGTATATTTACACTTTTGTGGTTCCTTCAGATACAGAAAAGAATTTCACAATAGTGTTCTATTTGTGTGTACCATTTTAGCACAGATGCTCTCTGAGCCACCCCGTCAGGAGGTGGGATTCCTGCTAAAACTGTTTTAATCACTTTAAATGGGCTTCTGAGCACTATAGGTTGTTGCCAGATTGTAAGYTAGTACGTTCAGCTTCCCTCAGAGCTAGACTAGCTATATTTGTTGGTTTGGAAGAGAGGAGGTTAGGAGCCGCTTGCAACAAACACACGTTCATGTCAGGTATTTTAGTCAATTGCCTGATCTGAGGAATAGCAAAAGACCATGAATTTTCCTGGGTTTCATGCCACTGCCCACCCTTCAAAACATCTATGCCTAGAAGATTCATCTGAAAAAAGATCTTATGGCCACATAGTGTGGACAGGGTCTTCCTCTCCTGGTAACCATAGTGTCATGAGAGTCATAGGTAYTGACTGTGTTTTTCCCAAGGCATTTAAAACAATTAGATTTCTGGATGGAATTGAGATTCCACATTGTTCTTCTTCAGTCCACATTAGCACAGTAATTTGTGCCCCAGTAYCAACTAAAAAGGTTACCGGTCTTTTCCTTGGTCCTACAGCAACAGTAATCAGTAAATCGTCCTTGGTATTGCAGATGATTTCTCTCACAAACATCCATCCTTCACCTCCTTCCTCACCTCTGGGGGCAGAGGGATTAGTTTCCTGAAGTTTTCTTTTCCTCAGTTGGCTCCTCCCCAAGGTCTATCAAGGGTGGGGGATTAATAGTTGATCTAAAAGTGTCCTTTGCCCTGACCATTCCTGTGCTAGTTGTTCTAAGTTTTTTGGTTGGGAGTCTGTCCATCAAATCCTGAGGAAAATCTTTCTGAACTAGGCTAGGGAGCTGGGTAGCTAGGGAGCTGCCACAAATCCTATTGAGTTAGGGTCTCTCTCTTTCAGAATTACGAACTCGGATCAACCTCAAGCCTCGACTCTTCTGGGAGGGTGATTGCCGCCCACTAATTCGTTCTGCGGCCTGTACAACCCTGGTTTCAGTTCTTCAGTACAATCTGCCAACAGGGCCATATTTTCTCCCGAAACTAATCAATTCCTCAATCAATTATCTCTCTCCATGTCCATACTTTCCTCTCTGGTTGCTGACTGTCAGAGGTCACTATCCCCTCCAGACCAGCCGTAATTCTTTGTCTATCAGGGATGTTCTGAATCCTCTCTTGTATTTGAATTCCATGGGTTTCAGGGAGTCAAGAAGTCCTCTTATCAGGGGAGCCGTCCTTTCTGGGTCCACAGGCATCATCACAGGGGAACCCTGGTTTGGCTTGAGCTCCCGATCAAACAAGGCCAAGGCCAAGAATTCATAAATTATATGGAGATCATTTAGAGATGATATTGTAGTCTTCCTAGTGATAGGAGGCCAGGAATTTGTAAATTGTATGGCAACAATGTTGAGACAAAACACAGTCCACAACAGTCTCTTACAGGTTTTCTAGTTTAATAGATATTCTATTTGCAGATGTGCTCCACTGCTGCAGCATGAGTCAGGTTGTGACTAAAAGTCTTCCCTATTGCTTGCTTAGTTTATGCTCCCTTGATAGACTGTTCTTATTACCTCTTTAGGTCTTGCATAACTTTTCTCCATAGAGATATTTCTTAAATATAACTACCTTTGAATAGTCCTTGTGTTCTCCATGGCTTCTCTACAGTCCAGAAGTGTTTCAGATATTTAAATGTAGTGCAGATTTTACTGATAAGAGGCAATAATTTAATTTCCTTCCTATGAAATGAATTTAGAAAATATTGGTTGCGTGTACTCAAATCCATTGTCTTTAATTTCCTCTAATGCACATAGGAATATCATCTTTATTTGTATTTTGATGCCTTTCTTCTCCTGGTCAGCTTCTCTGTTTTTAAGGCTGTGGTTATTTTCACACATTTCTTTCATCAAAAGTCTAATTAGCTGATAGAAAAATTTGAATTCAGATCAGGACTCTGAAGGTTTAGATCTTTGCAGGCAGATTTTCAATGTAGATATATGCGGCAAAATTCTGAGCTGGAGGAAAAAAAAAAAAGAACAATAGTGGAAAACAGTAAATTTCAGTTGAAATAGTGCTTTTTTTTTTTTTTTCCAACTGAGTGCAGTAAGATTTTTTTTTTCATATTCATGCTGTTATGTGCATATTGCAAGAGGTAGACAAAACTACCAGTGCATACTCTGCTTGACCTCATGTCTTCTTTCACTTAAAGAGTACAGTCAACCTCACTTTCAAATTGCTTGCAGCATAGGAATGTACAGATAATCAGATGCCTAAGGCATTTCTGAAAATTTCAACACAGAGAAATACAAGTATAGGGCTAATGCACATATTTTTATTTTCCTATGTCTTAAGAGTTTTGGATAATGAGACAGGAGAAGACAAAATAGAAGTAGAAAAAACAGATGTGTGAACATGAGGGAGAAAACATCTTTTCAAGGAACAAGACAGTTACAACAGATTGAAATTAGCAAAAAAAAAAAAAAAAAGAGAAAAGAAAAAAAGAAGCAAAAAATAAGCAGGAAGCACATGTGTAAATAGAATATCTATTAAAATAGAACATCTGTACCTGCATGGGGTGTATAAGGTGAAGACTAGTGTTTTGAAAAAATGAAACTTTCTGACTTTCTCATTACTGCCTATTACTTTCTACCTTTCCTCATTTAGTTAATATCCATAATGTCAAGGGATCATATTAAATAGAAAACAGAATAAGGAGAGTTTGGGGGACAGTCTTTTTTTTTTTTTTTTTTTTTA
>NW_020454561.1:2066608-2117554 GCF_003342845.1 Nothoprocta perdicaria
AAAAAAAAAACCAAAGAAAAAGAAAAAAAGCATCATGGTTCCCTGGTTCCCTGTTAATAAAATTTAATATCAAAATTTCTGGTTGCTAATTTTGAAATTGGAACATCAGCTATTTCTTGAGCTATTCTTTGGTCCACTAAAAAGAAAACAAAAGCAGAACAATGTATTAAATATAAATAAACATTTCAAAGATTGATAATGACATTGTCTTTGAACACAAAGTAGATAAATTAAAGCTCTGATCTGTCTAAGAATTCAATTTGGAAATGATAAATCCTATGATATTTCTCTAACCACTAGGTTGTTGGATGTTTTTGGTGTGATGTTACATCTGTACTTGCAAAGATGAAGAAATATTTCCGGAAAGTTGTATGGTCTTATTTAACTATAGACTAACTTGGTGTAGACCCAAGATTTTGCAAATTGCTCTGACATGGGAAAAAAAAAAAAAAAGAAAAAAAAAGAAAAAAAAAGAAAAAAAAAAAAACCCTTATCATTTGGACATTTGGATTGGGGGACAATGAAGCCGATTGCATCCTTTAAAAATAACAATACAAATCAGAATAAAAAAGAAAACCATGTTTACATGACTTTATAATTGGTCTTCCTTCAGATTTGCTTCCTGCAGGATAGAGCATCCTCTAGCAGTGCATTGCTTCTGTCAACTGCTACATCCTTTTGCAGATCAGAATGAAGATAACTGTGAAATAAAGAAATGGATCTGTAACTTAGATATGCTTACTGATACTAGTTACACCATTATTTGGCACAGGAACAAACATAATTCTCTGTGACGTTTAAGTGGATTGTGTTTTACAGCTCTGTAAGCCAGGTAGTATAACTTTAAACGCTGCTTAAAACTGAGTTTAAAATAGTAAACAATATATTTTTCTGTAGTTAAAGAAGCACTTACAAAATCTATGTTTTGCACTAAACTCGAATTACTGTGTACTGTGAACTGTAAAACTGACATAATTTTCATGTGCTCAGCAGCTAAACAGAGCCTTAATAGAAAGAAGTAATGCTGTCAAATTGCACTGGATATGATAATCCACTGTAGAATACTAGCAAGTCCTGCAAAAATATTAGAGCCACTGTGAAGGAGGAAGTTTTTAAAGTAAAGTAAGTAGAGCAGACCTGTGTATTTTTAAATCCACTTACTGTTTATAACCTGAAGGTGCACTTAAATGCCTGCAGGAATAATTTGGTTTGGTTTCCATTTATTTATAGTCTGCAGATATTTGAATTTCACAAGGATTTCTATTGTTCTTTGACTAGCTTTGGGGAAGCGGGAGGGAGCGGGTGGATAGGAGCAAACACTCATTCTGCTCATCACTATAGAGTCCATTAAGTATTTTGGATATACTGGAGTGTTCAGTTCTGGGCTCCCCAGTACGAGAGGRATGTGAAATTCCTAAAGATGGTCTAGTGGAGAGCAACAAAGATGACTAAGGGACTGAAGCATCTGTCTTATGAGGAAAGACTAAGAGAGCTGGGCCTGTTTAGCTTGGAGAAGACTGAAAGGAGATCTGATCAATGTGTTTAAGTACCTGAGGGGAGAATGTAAAGAGGAGGGGGCCAAGCTCTTCACAGTGGTGGCCAGTGCTGGGACAAGGGGTAATAGGTATAAATTAAAATACTGGAAGTTCCATCTCCATGTGAGGAAGAACTTCTTTCCTGTGAGGGTTACAGAGCCCTGGAACAGACTGCCCAGGGAGGTTGTGGAATCTCCTTCTCTGGAGGGCTTCAAAACCCGCCTGGAATGCCACTCTGTGCCGTATGCTCTGGGTGTCCTTGCTGGAGCAGGGGGGTTGGACTAGATAGTCACTAGAGGTCCCTTCCAACCTTAATCATTCTGTGATTTTGTATTACATTACAGTTTAGGCATTCTGTACCTAATTTAAATCCAGATGGAAGTACGGTGAATTCTGGCTGTTAAAAATACTTAGCTATAAATAATGATACCTTGTATAAAAGTAGTTTTAAGTAGTAAAATCAGTTCGTTTCACTATTAAAGCCTTTTTCAATCATCTCTTGTACATAGTGAACATAATGGTATGATAATTGTAGTATTTGAGCCATCAAGTTCTCTAATAGTATGAGTTTCTGGGAGTATGTTCCTGTGCAGGACTTCTTGGAAGTCCTGTTTAAAATTCAGATTTGRGGACATATAATTCACACATACTTTTCTACTGTTTGCAATATAAATAGGAAAATTATTCTACCATCATCAGGGAATTCTAATATTTTCCATTCTGTTAAACTAAGTGGAAGATTATGGTAAAGTCACTTACAGTTCCTATGGAAAAAGCTTTTGCAACAGCTTTTTAATAGCATACTGCATATGAGGTTTAATGTTTAATGTTCAAATATATAAAAGAGTGGAGCATAAATTCGTGKTTTTTTATACTGTATGTATCTGTATGCAATTAATGTCTCTTTTTATCATCAGTAAAAGTAAGTTACCTGTGATATAACTCAGTCACAGATTATTTTCTAGTGATTATCTAATATTATGCAAATGAAAGCTCATTAAATGAAGGAAACTATATTGTGTACATTTGTTATAGAACCAATGAATCCAACTCACCTTTAAGTGRCCTCTGAAACAGAAAGAAGTTTAAGAATTGTAATAAGGTAAGGATGTGATAGTATCCGTAACTAACTTGATTAAAAAACCTTAGTCCTGTTTACAAATATCAAATATCTTGAATTTCTACAAATTCTTAAGTCTTATTATTTTTGCATCAACAGTTAGAAGCTACTCACAAATTCAATTTTCTGATAAATTATTTCCAGGGATGTTTTCTAGGACATAGGCAAGTGCTATAAGTTAATATAAAGATTAAAAAGATCAGTATATGCTAACCATAATTCTATTTTCTTTTCTTCATATTCAGATTGTATGCAATTCTTTAAAGTACTTCCAAAACTTAAAGGAAAGAACAGTGATTATTTACAGAATCTGCAAAGCCATTTGTTAAAAATCTAATTTATTTAGGATTTAGTAAAAGGAAAGATATGTTTTCTGTTTCTACTAAGCTGTACTTATAGGTATGTATATAGGGCACATATAAATGAGGACTAGCAGTACTTCACAGACTTTTTAACACTTTCTAGTACTCTATGCATATTCCTAGTCCTATCACAATTTTCCTAGCATATTCCTAGCATGTGACAGTGTTTTTCTTATCCCTTTCTATTCGCCCAGCAGGTTCACCTGACTGTCTTAAATAATTAAATCTTTTTATCCTGTCATTTTAACAATTGTTCTATTGTCTGTTTACCTTTCTCCCCATTCCTTTAACGCAAAATTATGGTTGGCTTGGGATAGTTCTTGTAAAGTTTTCCCAGATACCCACACAGAGAGACTCATCCAGTGCCTGTGGTGGTGAGACCCCTCTGCAAAGGACTAACATGAATTTTTTCATTATCCACCATCCCTCTGCTTACAGTGTTTTAACTCTCTTTTGATAACAAGACATAACTGATATCTAAAAAGCTAGAAAATAGCATATGCAGCACTGCGAGTATTCTTCTACTTCTCCTTTTATCTCAAATACATTTTTTTTTCTTTTTAGTTTTGTTTTGGAAAGAAAAAAAAAGATAGAGGAATTAAGTGCTACTTCCTAAGTTCTTATTTTGACAAATCAAAGCAAGTCAAAAAACTTCTTCCTTTTCTTCTTGTGGGAATTAGTCTTTTAAGACAGTAAAGTGAAGTAGTGTTTAATAGCATGCCATTCATCCACGACACTAGCACAACATCAGCTTTAACTTAGTTGTAAGGTTAAATAATGATGGAACTCTTTATACATAATATAAAATTGCATATATGATACAAAACTAATAAAGCACTTTAGTATTTCAAGTTACTCCTAAAAATCATGATCTCACTTTTCTTTTTTCTTTTTTTCTGGAACTGAGGATGTATTTGTTATTCCATGTACCAGGAATATAGTAGGTGGTATTAAAAGAGGCTCTAAATATTGAAGGCATGTTAAAATATGAATGCTACTTAATATATCTCTGAAAATAATTATAATTCATCACATCAAGCTTTTGTTATTTATAAAGGTGATGTTTTAAGACTATATGCCTACTTTGAAGGGAGTCAGATATGTAAATGGTAACATTAGCTGCAATTCCTGTGTGATTTATACATTTATCTACTATCATTTTAAGCATTGTGATCTCTCATTTAGTTTTTATAGAAAATATTAGTCTAACACCATCTCTTCCGGACCTGAACCAAGATACCAAAGGTCTGCTAAGTCCTGAAGGTCTTGGATACCAAAGACCTTCTGAAATGCTACTAGGCACCTACAGATAAGCAAAAGAATTGATCTCCCCCAAGATATTTACTTCTTCCCACTGTTTGTAAAGTAAGGTAATTGGTGGAGACTACTCCAATGCAAACACTAGTAAAGTATATATTAAACATTTATGTGATAAACTCTCTTCTTTGTGATTGCATGTTTGGTCTCTACAACATGAAACACAAAAGTTAGTGCTAATAGAAAACCTGCTTGCTTGGATATTTCTAACACACAAATGCATGATTATCTAATTTACATTCATAATGAGTTATAGTAAGGGAAAAAAATATTTAAAAAAAAGTCTGCCTTTAGGATTATTGTTTCTTCCAATGAGAATCAGTTCCAAGCTGCAGACAGTTATATTTACATACAGTTAAATTTACTTGCAGACATACAGTTATATTTATATACAGACAATTACATTTACATAAATATGATGCAGGTGCTTGTGTTCCTTATGAAAATTTAGTTAATATAGTGATAGGCATCTGGAGTGCAAGGCAAATCATCCTTAAGGGCAAGTGTGATCTCAGCTGTAGAGGTCTGCAAGTTTGTGCTGATTTACACTTTACTGAATAGTGCTTGTAATATCTGAATAATGCTTGTAATATTTATATAGGTGCTTCATGTCATTGGAGACTTTTCAGAGTATCTAAAGCATCCATGTGGCACTAACATATATAACAAATAACCTACTGTAATGAGCATGAGCCTGTAATGTGAACAGGTTTGATATCTGGGTGTTAGTGTTCTCCTCCATCCCTCCAATGAGGGGAATGGATTCAAGTAGGAGAAAAAGGATATTTGACATCAACAACTGGCTGTGCCACTGGTGTTGGTAGCAAGGTTTTGGATTCTACGATCACAGGACTCTGATGACCACGAGCTAGTGGAGCGTGATGGGATCCACCTCACCAAGAAGGGCTGGCGTGTGTTTGCCAAAAGACTTGCCAGTCTTGTTAGGAGAGCTTTAAACTGAGCAAGAGGGGGGAAGGGGAGTGTCATATGGACTGGGCAATCAATCCCATACAACCTAAGTCAATGGCCATCCAACAGCCCTATGGGGTGAGGAAGTATGGCTAGGACATGATTATAGAGGGTCCACTCTCGTGCCTTCTGGGAAAAGTTCAGGCTCAATTACATCCCTGAAGTGCTTATACACCAATGCGCGAAGCATGGGGAATAAGCAAGACGAGCTGGAGATCTGTGTGCGGTCCCAGCACCACGATCTCATAGGAATCACAGAAACGTGGTGGGGTAGCTCAAACGATTGGAGTGCTGTCATGGAGGGCTATGTGCTATTTAGGAAGGACAGGCTGGCTGGGAAGGCGAGGTGGTGGAGTTGCTCTGTATGTGAGAGAGCAACTGGAATGCATGGAGCTCAGCCTGGGAGTGGATGATGAGCGGGTGGAGAGCTTGTGGGTAAGGGCTAAAGGGCAGGCCAATGTGGGAGACACTGTGGTGGATGTCTGCTACAGGCCACCTGACCAGGAGGAGGAGGAGGTTGACGAAGCCTTCTACAGGCAGCTGGAAGTTGCCTCACGGTCACCGGCCCTGGTTCTCATGGCGGACTTTACCTACCCCAACATCAGCTGGAAAGACAGCACAGCAAAGCGCAAACAGTCCTGGAAGTTTCTACAGTGGATGTCATCTATCTGGACTTCAGCAAGCCTTTTGACACCGTCCCTCACAACATCCTCCTGTGCAAGCTCCAAAGGTGTGGGATAGATGAGTGGACGAGGAGGTGGATTAGGAATTGGCTCAGTGGCAGGGTGCAGATGAGTGGTAGTCAGTGGCACGGAGTCTAGTTGGAGACCTGTAGTTAGYGGTGTCCCCCAGGGGTCGGTCCTAGGGCCGGTCCTGTTCAGCTTATTCATTAATGACCTGGATGAAGGCATGGAGTGCTCCCTCAGCAAGTTTGCTGATGATACCAAACTGGGAGGAGTAGCTGATAGCCCTGAGGGCTGTGCTGCCATGCAGAGGGACCTGGACAGACTGGATGACTGGGCAGTGAGAAATCTCATGAAGTTCAACAAGGGCAAGTGCAGGCTCCTGGACCTGGGGAGGAATAACTCCGGATACCAGTACAGATTAGGGGTGGACCTGCTGGAGAGCAGTCCCGCAGAGAGGGACCTGGGTGTCATGGTGGATGACAAGATGACCATGAGGCAGCAGTGTGCCCTGGTGGCCAAGAAGGCCAATGGGATCCTGGGGTGCATTAAGAAGAGCATCTGCAGCAGGTCGAGGGAGGTGATCATCCCCCTATACACAGCCCTGRTGAGGCCACATCTGGAGTACTGTGTCCAGTTCTGGGCTCCCCAGTACAACAGGGGTGTGGAGCTGCTGGAGAGAGTCCAGTGCAGAGCTACSAGGATGATCAGGGGCCTGGAACATCTGCCCTATGAGCAAAGGCTGAGGGAGCTGGGCCTGTTCAGCCTGGAGAAGAGAAGGGGGCATCAGATCAGAGGGGGCATTTGATCAATGTCTATTAACACTCAAGGTATTAATGAGTGAGTGAGGAGGATGGAGCTGGCCTCTTTTCAGTGGTGGCCAGCAATAGGACTAGAGGAAATGGCCACAAACCAAAGCATCAGAATTTCTAGAGGAACTTAAGAAAAAAATTCTTTAACAGTGAGGGTGACAGAGCCCTGGAACAGGCTGGCCAGAGGCGTTGTGGAGTCTCCTTCTTTGGAGATCTTCAAAATCCACTTGGATGCAGCCCTGTGCCCCGTGCTCTAGGTGACCCTGCGTGTGGAGGAAGCATTCTATGATTCTATAAAGAATATTTCATATACTATGTCTTTAATCTTTAAAGATTGAAATCCTCAAAAACATAATTTCAGTGTTGTAAATAATCACTTAACATCATTTAAAATATATCAATAAATATATAAACAATTGATCATCATCATCAAGGTTAGTGTCATTTTYGATCAGCAGAGAAGGAGAAATCTGCACACATCGGACCTAAATCAGCATTTCTCTGTGTGAGATATGGCTGTGGCAGTGTCATAGGTGCCACAACATCCTTGCCAGTGCACTGCTCCAGCAGATATTTTGTAGTGAGCGAGGCACACTCTGGACTAATACAGATTTAGCTACTGAATGCCATTAGATTTAGCTACTGGATACTGTTAGATTTAGCTACTGAATGCCTTCTGAGAGTACTTTGAAGCTGAGAGCATTTGTGGCCTTGCAGAATGTTCGCATGGTTGGACTCTGAAACAGATCGACAAACGAGCTGTCAGGTAAGAAAGTAAGTGCAACTTTAATTATTCTTAGGCCACAGTATATCTGTCAAGTGCCAATGTGTTTGGTGGAGTGCTCTGTTCCTTATGAACAAGCTGCAATTTTCAGGTATAGGCATCCTGACAGCTCTGTCACTATTTCTGTTGCAGTCACATTCCTCTTTGTTTCTGTGGCTGGTCCAATGTGAAAGTAATTTAGACATGAAAATGTGCTTATAATATTTGCCTTACAGAGAAATACAATCTTTTCTAAAACATAGTGGATTTATCATTTTGTTTCACTATGTTATACTTTCTGATTTACTTCACGATGCTATAATTCTTTTTTTTCATTTTCATATAGGAAGTATACCTAGAAATTACAGATAACGTTTAGTTAGGCCCCAAGATATACGTTTAATTATACCCCAAGAACCAACTCCTTTTTCACTCACAGAAGTATCTTGATTTTTAATATCAAGTTTCTTTCTATAAATATACCATCCACATTATTTAATTAAAAAATTCTTAGGCATAGGTTACTGCCAAAAAGATAGATACGTTGGCTTTTTATTTTGTGTGCAAGAGAAAGAAAATAATAATCACAAAATTATTTTTTAGCTAAATATTATTTTCTCTAAATGATTGTAAGTCTTTAGTTTTATTCTAAAAAAAAATCTAATAATTCACATTTATTGTTCATGATTACAAGCCCTTTTGTAGATTTCTGAAGGACAGAATTTTGACAGCTCCTTTGCAAGTCCTGTGGAAACATACAGCTCAAAGTTAGTACTTCTCAACTGGATTTTAATAAAAATAGTACTAGATTTAGTGTTACAAGAGGTCTATTTAGCATCCTAAGTCTTAGTGATACAATTTCCCACTTATCTAAGAGAGTGAAGTGTACTGAAGAAGAAGAAGAAAAAAAAAAAAAAAAAAAAAAGCTTATTATTTTTATCCTTCCTGACCTGTATGTTTCCACAGTACTTGCAAAGGAGCTGTCAAAACTCAGTTCAGCTGAATTTTGTAGCTGTAGATTTCTTTTCACATAGGAGAAATGCTCAGAAGTGGCATAATCAAATATTAATTAAAATGTTGAAGGGTTTTCATTTTCTGTTTGTTTATCTTTTTGATTCTGTTTGGTTGGTTGGTTGTTTTCTAAAGGACAAATCTTTCTCTGAGATATTCTTTGAGTGTTAAATTTATGTCACTACCAGTGTTATGTGAACCCAAAGGAACATGATGATGCCCATAAGCTTCCTCAGTGGCAGGTGCAAATAGTTGCTTCAGTATTATATGAATAATATCCTAGAAGTGTTCTTTTCCATCCAGATAGCTGTAAAAGCAACTTAAAAGGTATCGAACAGACACCAGAGTCTCTGCATTATTGTGTTTTTCAGATGAATCCCAAAATAAATATTCTGCTGTTCAAGTCTACTGTTAATGTACACAATAAAACTTTTTACATAAAGAGATTGGAAGAATTAAGCTAATAGATCTAAGTTACACTAAAAATACCGTGTAAAAAACAAACAAAAAAAGCAACAAAACAAAAAACATACTCCCTGAAAATAGGAAAATAAAAACAAACAAACCGAAACAATTGGCTGCACTGATTGGTAGTTTATGTGTTTAGTTTCCAGCTCTTTTAGGAAAGCCAGAGTACTGTAAAATCATCTTTTACTAACTATGCACTTCTGCTATATTGGTGTCAAGAGCTTTTCTTTGTCTGATGGATTTTTTGTAAAGACTTTTGTAAAAAGATCCCCCTGAACAGTTTCATCTCTATGAACCAGCAACAAACAGACCCTTATATACCTTCAAATACATTAACTGTCACTAAAAAAAAAAAAAAAAAAAGATATTGCATAGTCTTTCAAGCAAGTAAGTATAGCCCTTGTTACAGAATCACAGAATCACACAAAATGACGGAATGGCTGATGTTGGAAGGGACCTCTAAAGATCATATCTAGCCCAACCTCCCTGTTCAAGCAGGGACACCTAGACTRCATTGCACAGAGTTGCATCCAGGCGGGTTTGGAAGACCTCCAGAGAAGGAGACTCCACAACCTCCCTGGGCAGCCTGTTCCAGGGCTATGTCACCCTCACAGGAAAGAAGTTCCTCTTATAGAGATGAAACTTCCATTGTTTAAATTTATTAGCCCTTGTCCTGCCACCACCCACCACTAAGAAGAGTTTGGCCCCCTCCTCTTTACATTATCCTCTCATATGCTTATACATGTTGATTCAGATCTCATCTCAACCTCTCACTTAGCTTTTCGTCATACAAGAGATACTCCAGTCCCTTAATCATCTTTGTTGCTCTGTGTCGGACCTTCTCAAGAAGCTTCACGTCCCTCATATGGCCTATCTGGGGGAGCCCAGAACTGCACACAATACTCCAGGTGCGGCCTCACCAGAACTGAGTAGAGGGGCAGGATCACCTCCCTCAACCTGCTGGCAACACTCCTCCTGGAAAATCTAGAGCGGATGTTCAGTGAGGAGTGGTCATACCTTGGAGGCCAGTAACTTTGGGGATGGAGGTGTGTTTTGACATTATAGTGAGCTTATAAGGAGTAAAATTCAAGCAAAGTTTGAGCAAAGTTCATCTGAAAGGAGTGATTTGCCATCTTACTGGCTCAGCCCTGAACATCTCATCATATATCTCCCATTGGGCAGCTACTGAGCGACTTATCAGCAGCACAGTATAGCACGTACAACACAGTTTGGCCGCGGTGTCTTCACTCCACTCCACCCTCCATTACTCCTCTTTGCTACAGAAGCAGATTGTGGTGCCTAGGGACTGTGGAGGAGCAGAGTCCGTGCATACCAACCGTCCTGGAAATGTCATCTGTATATCACCCCAAGCAAGCCTCTGTAATGCCAAAACTTCAGTTAGGTCATAGTTTTCCTCTATGTTTCTCCTTTTCAAGCAATTCTTCCACAAAGGGAAACTCCTATCCCCCCCACTTGGAAGCATTTTCCAGAGTAGATGAACAGTTTAGAACTAGGGATTTGATCAGGATGGAAGCAGAAGAAAGCAGAATGAAAATATTCTGTGAGGAGGTATTCTGACACTTACAGCAATCAAATGTTTACAATGGCTGGAGTTCTTCTGATTTTTACCTTGTATATAAATACATATCTCTATATATAACTAATATATATAACTATATATATAGTTATAGTTATAGTTATATAACTTAGGTCCTTACGTTATATGTATAACTTAAGGACAAACAGGATTTGTATAACAAAACAATACTAGCAACATTATTAATAATAATTTATTTTCTCTTCAAGCTCAAGATACTTTTAAAAACAGTGACGTATTTATTGATATAAGATCCTTTAAAGTAAAAAAACTACTGTTTTGATTACATCAATGGAGAAGCAATCATGATGCAAATATACAATACTTACAGAAAGTCAGAGCAGAGGCAGAAATTAACTGTGTATACCTCTTTTCATGTTTCTGTCAGGATGCAGATTCCTTTATTTTGGGGGGGTGACGGGGGGAGGCGCATAATACACATTAATAGGAATACGCATTGGAGAAGTTTTGAGCTTTTTGGTCCCATATTCCTGCGGAATTCATAAATAACAAAATAAACAGTAAGGTCTATGCCAGCAGTTCCTTCTGGAATCCTCAAATTGTCTGTAGTCATGCTTCAAACTTCTGGTCAAACTGATTACCCAGCTGTAGTAATTAGTACCACTTAATGTAAAGTGCTGTTCAGTGTATTAGAAATATCTTGTCAGAAGATGCCCTGGGCTGACAGCAGGGTGACCAAACTAATTCTCACTTTTAGAATAGACAGAAATTGTAGGTCAGGGCTAGGCATGATATGTTCACATTTCAGCTGCCTCAATTAGATTTGGATCTAGGATAAAAATGTCCTGTAGTTAAGTTATATATGCAGCTGACCCTTTGCCTTTATGAATATGAATGCTCACAGAAAAATAAAGTTAAGAAAAAGTATACTGGTATTTTCTCAAAAGTAATTGGCAGGCATTTTTTTTTTCCTGTCTAAGCACAATGCCTGTATTGGGATATATTAGATCTTTTTCTACTCCTACTTTTCTTAGAGATATTCAGTAGTTTAAATGTGCTTTAAAAGAATCAGAATATGGTACAACTGATCTTCACAGTAGAAAATCTCTTCAAACAATAATCAAAACTTTTCACAAAACCAAATAGTAACAGAAATTTGTGACATTTATGATCATGGATCCCCCATCATACTCCATGGGGGATCTCCCTCAACACAATACTTTTCTTTCAACAGGATATTCACACTAACACCTGTGATTCACTATAAACTATTCACTATAAACTTTAAAATATGTTATAACAAGTTGGCTAAAGTTTTAATTTTTGAACAAGCCTTTAATCAACATCAAAAATGTCTCTGCAAGATATGTATAAAATATGAATAAAAATATCAGTAAACATATCTTTTTAACAATGAACTTTCCACAGCTTTAGAAAGAGTTTTTTTCTGGAATCTTAAATCACATATTCCTCTTATTGAAGTTAGTGATATAACTTTCACTGTTATCACTAGGATTATATGTTTTAAATGCATTTACAAACAGTAGCCTCATAAGAAATACCATTCACACATTAATCAATTAACGAATCATATTGTTCTGCACCTTAATCCTATTATCATAAGTAAGGATATCTTATTGTTCAGCTTTACGGTTTTTACTGATGCAATTTCAAGTCAAAATTACTGCAAAGTGTAAAGTGACTACAAGGAAAATGAATCTTAAGCTAACTTATTCTATGCCATTGCAATAGAATCTCCATCTGCAATGAACAATTTTTTTTTTCAATGAATTTAAAGATTTTGGTCCAAATTATAAATATGGATATCAATATATTTATAATTTAAGAATATTTTAATTAGACTAGCTTATATACAACTCTTTCATTTTCTGAATAAATCTAATGCAAAAATAGAGCATAATATTTAATTCTGAATGACATTCTACAGTAGTTATTGCAATTAATATTAAAATGCAGCTTTTAGTCTAATGAACTGTGAATAATCAAGTTTTATTAAGAAAGCCCTAATTTGTTTAGGTACATGCATTGCCTAGTTAGCCAATTATTGCTGCAAAATTACAAATGGAGAAAGTCAAATCTCTTAAATTAGGAAGGTCACCGAAGTAATTAAGACTGCTCAAGCATATTATTAATACTTTACAGTAGGTGGGGCACTGCTGAAATGTACCTGCTTTTACTTGTTATGCAAATGACAGGCTTTTGTCCCACCAGTGTTTAAATGAGTTAATTTACAGATAAAAGAATTGTAAAAGAGAGGGCAGAGCTCCTGGCAAGAAAATGTCTTATCAGTTACAAAAAGAAATGAAAACTGTTTTTTTCCTCGGTAAGTTGATTGCACATTGCTAATTGTATGTTGAGGATGTTGAATTTTTAACTTATATTTAGAGGGGGAAAAAAAAAGCAATATAACAGTCAAAATTATGAGCTGGAGGATGGAGTGAGTGATAAGCATAGTCCTGTGATGAATTTTCTTTTTATGGCAGTTAAGCAAGAACACATACTGAAATAAGTAAGTAATAAACTATCATGACCTGTTCCATCTTACTGAAAGTTAATTCATTTTTTTTTCTAATTTAGTGGGACCAAGGGACCAAAATACAGATTAAGACATGACATGTTCTAGATATGAGAAGTAACACAAAATGATGATTGCTTCAGACAGTTCAACCCCTAGAATTTAGATCACAAAGATCATAAAAAAGAACAAGCAAAATCAATCAAAACAATGAAAAGTAAAAACTCCACAGTAGCAGATCTTGAAGTTGGATAAATAAAAAATAATGTAAAAGTAAATTTGTGTATGTCAGTACATTTATTCCTTTTCTTTCCTTTTGAGAGCTTTTCTGTTATCTAGTAAGCAGAATTCATTTATATCCCTGAGAATATGAAAACAAGTCACTAAACATTGACAAATCTATACTATTTATTTACTTGCATAGTAAAGAATATGAATATGACATTCAGACTTAAGGTTAATGCTCTATTGTTTTTTATAGTGATTCAAAGTCAGACAGAATAAAGTACATTGTACCTTATTTGAACTGCCTTCTTCTTCTTCTTTTTTTTTTTTTTTTCTTCTTCTCTGAATGCCCCCTACCTATTGTGGACCTACTGACTCCCAGTTTTTTTCTCTCTCTCACCTATTTTAAAAGAGAGAAAGAAGGTGGACATTATCTGTTAAATGTTAGAACACACAGCTAAAGTTGTCAATCTGGTAATCAACATACTTAAAAGATGTCTTAGTCAGAAAGACAAATCAGGTGTATATGACTACTGGCCTACAGAAAGTAAAGCACTCTGCAAGAGGTGGGAGCTGGGCATATGCTGGGCATTTACATAAAAAGTATATAAACAATATACTTTTTCCTAACAATCCTAAATCAAACCTGTCAAAAACAACCATTAGAGTTACAGGCACAGCAAAGTCAGGACATAGAGCCTGGCAGAATCTTTGCCAATCAAATGTCATGAACCAAGTAACCTAGAAGCTGCCACAAATAAATCACATATTTATACAGATCATCAGGAACACATAAGTACTGGTAAGTAAATCCTGTCAAAACCAATTATAATACAACCACATCAAAATATGTCAGCCTGTCACAGAGCTTGCATATTTTCAAAATCTTTTCAGTGAAGAAGATAAAGACTTGCCATTAAACCATGAAAGACTCCTGGACTTGACAGCATCTTCTCAGGATTTACTAAGTATCCAAGAAACCTTTTCTCAGATTTTTTTTTTTTTTCTGCCATATTCTACCTGTGATATAAATATCTATGGATAAATCACAGCCTCAGTTTTCCTTTCAATCTCAGCAATGCATCTGTGAACATCTTTGACAAGCAATTTCCTCACATATGTTCATGCTGCTGAGAAGGTTCAGGAAAAATGGAAAATTAGAAAAGTGTAAAAAGATTATATCCATCCTGAAAGACTAAAAATATTTCATCTAACCCAACAATTATTGATAAAAAGTCTACTTTTATTTATTTATTTATTGCTTATTTATTATATATATACTATGTATTCATTTATTATATTTTTCTTATAAACTTATAGAGCGTCTCCTTTTGAACATGCATTTTGAGTCTGCTTTGAATCAGGTTATTTCAATAGAGGGAGAAGTCACTCCACTGACCAAGTTTCCTTGCTTGCAGGAAGGGACCAAGCTCTTCTCAGTGGTGGCCAGTGACAGGACAAGGGGCAATGGGTGTAAGTGGCAACACAGGAAATTCCATCTCCATATGAGGAAGAACTCTTTGACTGTGAGGGTGACAGAGCTCTGGAACAGGCTGCCCAGGGAGGCCATGGAGTCTCCTTCTTTAGAGGTCTTCAAAACTCACCTGGATGCCACCCTGTGCCACATGCTCTGGGTGTCCCTGCTGGAGCAGGAAGGTTGGGCTAGATGATCTCTAGAGGGCCCTTCCAACCTCAACTATTCTGTGATTCTGTGATTCTGTGAAGTTTAAATTTCAGTCAACAAAATAAGATTGGTTGTCTTATATATCAATTGTCTTAACACAACTAGGTATATCGGTTGTGTTTGTTGGTGTTTTATCCATAATCTTGTGCTAACTAGCTCCTCAATATTAATGTCATGCATGGAAAAATTGCTTGAAATATGAGAACTTAGAGGAAAATCAGGACCTAACAGATGTTACGGCATTACAGAGGCTTGCTTGGGGTGATACACAGTTGCCACTTCCAGGAATGTTGGTATGCACAGTCAGACACCTCATCCAAACTGTGTTATATACCCTACAATGTGCTGCTGATAAGCTGCTCAGTAGCTGTCCAGTGGGAGATATATGATGAGATATCCAGGGCTGAGCCAGTAAGGGTGGCAAATCACTCATTTCAGATTAACTTTGCTTGAACTTTATTCATTATAAACTCATTATAATGTCAAAACACACCTCCTTATATACATAATTGTTTGTAGAACCAGCGCTTTATTTTTTTTAAACAGTCTTGTTTTTATTTTGCTACCTATTTCTTATTTGTGTGGAACATTACAACCACAAACAATGTCCAATTCTATTTGTGGAAAAAGAGTTTTAATTTTTCTAGTCATCTAGTTATATAATTGCAGAGGCACAGTTATGCAAAGTATTCCTTGGATGATGGGTATGTTTTATAAAAGAAATATGTTTAGTGAAAGCTACTAAGTAGTACAGGTATAGGTCCTTTGCTAGCAAGTCTCTCTCTCCCAAAACATGATGTCTTGCTTGCATCTGAGACAGTTGTCAGGATAATGTCATTTAAATTGCCAAAAAATATTCTCTCTCCTTGTTCTCTTGGGAAACTTAGAAAACAAATGCATGTTTGTTTTAAATATATTTAATAAGAAGTTAAGAAGCCTATCTTAAGATATGAGTATTACCTAAAAGTATGAGGTCTGCTGAATTTACATTGTAGCAGAAAAAAAGAATTACAGTTGAAAGTGTATTTTACTTCACAGCAACATGGAGACTATTCTTGTCGAAAGAATGAGACTCATGGAAAGAACTGTCAGTATCTTTAGGATAACTGAAATCTTGTAATACCTCTGAGTCAGATCTCTTCCAATTAAGGCAAACAGAAATACTTTCAATAACCTCAGTAGAAAATAGAAACAAACATTATATAATCATATAATAATCATTATATAATCATAAATTATAATCATATTATTGTGTGATAAATTATGATGGTCTCGATTTAGCTTCTTACGGAGGAACAAAAGACCCAGAAAATCCTTGGTTTATACACAGAGACAGAATTGCAGATGATGTGAGAATGTGTATGAGACTAGAGGTAAGTCAGAATCACTCTAGCAGGAAAATGGAGGTTGCAGTAGCTTAAATTTACATTGGGAATTTGCTGTAGATCACCAGATCAAAAGTGCCATAATGATGAAGAAATGGTCTGTGAAATCCAAAGAGCCTGTGACAAAGAGAAAACAATACTGATGGGAGATTTTAATTATCTCGATATAAACTGGGATGAACCTGAAACAGGACTATGATCAGACAAATGATTCTGCAAAGAATAACATTTTGATGTTCCACTTCAGTTCTTTCTAACTGATTCCCACATCATGTTCGCTCAGTTTATAAATCAAGGTGAAACATTTCTGTTTTCTAAATGCATGAACTGAATTAAATGTATAAAAAAATATGGTTTTGCTGCTCCTTACCTTAATTGTGCTTGAGAATCAAACTTTAAGTGGAAATGGTTTTAATGATGCACAAGGCAGAACGAAAGGTGCTTTGGTAGAAAAGTATGAACACCAAGGTGTAACTTTTGAAAATTAGCCCTGTTTTTCAATAAACAAAAAAGCAAAACTGACAGATTTTTCATGGATGTGATGAACTACTTTCCCCCAAAACAGATCATTGAACACACAACTGTATAACAATCTTACTGACTATAAAGCTAAACAATGAAAAAGATAAGGAAAACACTTAGGATATCTCCCAGTTCTAAAAACAAGGAGACTCTAGGATAAATGTGTAAATGCCCAAATATCCTGAAAAACTCTAGAAAATATATGGTAGTTTAAATAACTGAATTATATAGACATAAATAGCCAGGAAGTTCAACAGAGTAACCTATCTCTGCAAGTTTAATCCAAGGAACAATGTGAATTACTTCCACTGCAATGAAAGCATTTTGCAAAATTTTGCAAAATTGTAAATTTCATTTACAAGCCAGCCTTGGAAAACTCGCACAAGGTTGAGGTACGTAGATTTTCCTATTTCAGAACATTTTATTTAGATTTTTCATTTTGAAAGTACTATTTACTCTGCTATGCACTAAAATCAGTACAAAATAAAAAGAATGTCCAGCCAAAAATGAAACATTTTTAAATGTTTGTTTCTGTCTCCCTAAAATTAATCTTTAATTCTGGACTTTTCTTTTAAAATAAATGTGTTAAATAAAATCACACTTTGAAAACTTACTATCTAATATTAATTAAATTCATTAAATTAATTCATTAATGCTTTTCATTCTAGTCATTCAGGCCTACCCTGGCAAGTGAAAGTTAATGGACATATATCCAGCATTTAGCTCATGATTTGGACTACCAAAGAGCTCTTCTCTACATTCATTTTAGATCACTACGTAAATTGTGATGATGAAGGCATAAGTTGGTAACATTTATATTTCTTCAGCTTTTTTTTCTTTTTTTTCAGATGGAAGTATGCCTAAAAGGCATCTTAGCTTATTCTTGCAAGGCATGTCACAGTCTAAAATCTCCTTTTAAATATAACTCTTTTAAACACTCTTTATTTATCTACTTATTTATATATTTTCATAAAAAGGTAATGTTGCACTGCTTGGCACAAGAATAATTATCTAAAGAACAAGTTATGGCTCGCTATTTTGTCTTTCAGGTGAAGGGTTTTGTCCACTTAGTGTTTAGTCTTGACTCAGTAGCCTGAGTTATAGCCATTACTCTCCTTCTAGTAAGCAGTGGTGAAGCTATGAGAATATATATATGCACCCCGAAAGCATTTTGAAAAAAATAAATGCCATAAAAGATTTAGAAGTATATCTTCAGTGTGTGAATCTATACTATGTGAGCCATATGCACAGCACAAAAACTTGTCCTTGCACTGAAAGGCAAACCTGAACGATATTTTGACTTTATAATGCTGACTCCTGTATTCTTCTGTATAGTAGAATCCTAATCCCTGAGGTAAACACAATGACTTATGGATTATTTTTTCTAATAATATATTTGTTTGCTTTCCTTTTTTTTGCTTTTATTTTGTCTTTTTTTTAGGAAGGAAGGAAGGAAGGAAGGAAGGAAGGAAGGAAGGAAGGAAGGAAGGAAGGAAGGAAGGAAGGAAGGAAGGAAGGAAGGAAGGNAAGGAAGGAAGGAAGGAAGGAAGGAAGGAAGGAAGGAAGGAAGGAAGGAAGGAAGGAAGGAAGGAAGGAAGGAAGGAAGGAAGGAAGGAAGGAAGACCACTCTCCAGAAAAAGCTGAGCTTGCTTCAGAACAAATTGGTTACTGATTGGAACTTCATGTAATTTTGAATGTGAGCATATGAAGTATTACTAACTCTTGTGTCGCCGTATTTTGTCTTCTTGGATCTGCCTTTAAAAAATGTTTGAGAAAATGCAAAATTTTAATAATGATGCAGTAGAGATCTCTTAATTTCAGTCTTTTAGTTAGAAGATTAGAAGGTTAGAAGATAATCAACACAAAATTCAAGTTCCTGAAGAAAATACAGAGTTCTGTTACTGTGATGCAATTGGATTGGAAGGCTCTATGCACTGGGTTTATAGCCTTTTTATCATGAAATATAGCTTAGCTAACAGCTTGTTTCATTCAAAATATTTTTGCATGCAATAGAAAGCACTCCTTGTAAGCACATTTGAGAACACTGATAGTCTAATTACTGTTTAAATAATAAAACCAAAAATACAACAAACAGTAATAGTAGTAGTTCAATTAAATATGTTTAATATTTGAGTTGCTTGCATGCAAAGAAGGTAGAACAGGAAGAATTAGGAATTTTATAAAAGTAACTATTTTTTTCTCCACAAAGATTTCTTTACAAAATCATATGACTATGCAAAATCAAACTTGAGTTTAAATGTTTAAACTTTCTGACTAGGTACTGGCCCCTCTACTTTACATCCTGATTGACTAGATTCATCTCAGTTTTGAAATTTAAATAGAACTTTTTTTTTTTTTTTTTTTTTTTTTTGGTGTGGAATAATTGCTTGAGAAGGGGGAATTTAGAGGAAAATTGGACCTAAGAGAATTTATGGCATTACAGAGGCTTACTTGGGGTGATACACAGTTGCCACTTCCAAGATGGCTGGTATGCACGGAGGCTGCCCCTCCCCCTCCCCTCCTCCTCCCCTACTCCTCGCAGCTGCAAAGAGGAATAAGGGATGGTGGAGCAAAGTGAAGACATCGCGTCCAATCTCTGTTATACTCCCTCTGCTGGACGGCTGGTAAGTATTTGGTATCCCTACTAAAGGGGATTCATCTCTTATCAAATGAGCCCCCTCTCTTCAAACTACAACACTTAGTCCAGTAGCAGTTCTGAGAAATGTTTGAATTTCATATTTTAATGGAAGCTTTGATGTTAGCATCCATACTTGTGGACAGTCATCATTTCATTCCAGAATGAATTATCTCATAAAATCTTGCGCRCATTTGTGCCCCATGATCTGCCAGTCTTTGTGTTCTGTTGCTGTTGTTGTTAGTTTTGCTTGTTTGCTTTTCTTCTTCGCTCTGGTAAAAATGACTTTTTGCTGTGAGAAAGGTAAAATCCTTTGAGTTGTATGTACAGATTTCACTGAAGGTTTATAGATTATTTTTTATTTGTTACCCTAAAATAACTGCTTTCAAGCTTACACATACAACAGCTATCTGTACAATTTTAGGCATAATATCTTGGGCAAACTGAAATTCACTGTTCTTTGAAAAAAAGTGATTAGCATCTCATTCCTAAACAAGCCCAGTGTCTCATCCTCGATTTTGTCCCCCAGTTGAATTTTTTTGACAGCTTTTAAATAATTTCAGAAAGTACTTAGCCAACTTTTCTCATAAATATTCTCCAATATTTTCCAAATTGCAAAGTTGATGAGCACTATGATTTCCTTCACAATACTCAACCATCATCTTCTTGTTGAAAGAAGGTTTGTAATAAGTTTATGCCTGCAAACCTGCAGAAAGCTCTGTTTGACAATTCATCCCATTGCATTCCCTTGTTTTTATTACAGTGAATCTCCTCCTATTCTTTTCCTACAAGTACTTTGCATAATAAAGTACTATTTCATAAGGTTTCACTGAGTTATTGAAAGAGATAGGCAATAGAATTTCAGCTATTACCATAATTCAACAATACAGAAATATAAATATAGTGGCTTACAGTTAAAATGGTAAGCCTTAGCTAAAAGATACAATATTATTTTAACATCCTCTTTTACTAGTACACAGTCCTATATTTTGCTCTACAATAAAGAAAACTTTAATATCTTAATATGTTCCAAAAGACACAACCCAGCAACCAAAAAAAAAAAGTAATATAGTATATTTAAAAACCTTTGAAAGAGATTCTGCTTTGTTTCTTGTTTGCTGTTTGTTTACCATGAAATTTCAGTAACAGTCCAAAACAATTTACTATTAGAGGGATAAATAATGCATTGTGAATGACATAATGAGAATGACATTAACAATATATTCTTTCAAATATCATTTGTTCATTTCATAACCATGCTCCAAAATTGCAACATGTGTACACTTCAGATGCAAACTATAATGCAAATTTTCTTATCTGTTGCTTCCTTACTAGTATGCATAATACGGAATGGACCTCCTGAGGTGTTACCTCCTACCTGAGCAGTGACATCTCTAAGGGACAGAAAAGGAGAGGAACAAGCCCTTAAAAAGACTGAGCAAATAAATGACTGAAGATTAAATATTCCTTGAGCTGCAGCACAAGATAAGGAAGAATGAAAAGGCTGTTGGAATTTGAGAAAATTCAGAAGGTTAAGAGGCTGTGCCAGTAAGTGAGAAGGGAGAACCACAATCACTCTGCGTTTAGACATCGCAAAAGAAACATCAGATAGAAAAACGTCAAAAGGCAACTCCGACTCCTCAGCCTGAAACTAAAAAGTTGCATCATCTGGGTATTCCTTCTYCATCCACACTTTGGAAATGGTAGTTGGTCTTTTATCTTCTCAAATCTCCTCCTGTCCCAGTTAAATGCACTGGTTTGAGTCTTTTCTGACATTGCTTCCTTTTAAGGAAATATTTTATCTAACCTTTACTTTAATATTTCAAAAATGTGCTTATATAAATTAGTAGATTTAAAAGATTGAGTCCATCCCCCAATATATGCAATTATCTATGAAAAGCTACCAATTAAAACAAATCACGTTGTTTTAATAGTCACTAAACAGTGGAATGGTGGTTAGAATTCAGTTGTTCTTAGATGACAGGTATTTAAAGCAATATAGAATTACATCATGTGCACAAGCGTTCCTACTCTCCTCTTTTTTACTAAGCCTGAGAAGATTGTTTAGCACTAAATAACCAGGTAAAAAGCTTAAAAAGGTAAATAATGTGACTCTTAGTTTGTGACTAGATTGATGGTCATAGATTTTCCTGAGTATTTTTATGTGTTTGTTTTTATTCTGTGCTGTAATTGCCAAGAACTGGCGGGGGATTTCCTGTATTGTTTGTGTTTCTGACATTCGCATAACTGCCAGATTCATTTAGCCAAGTGTTTTTTTTTTTGGGTGGGTTGCTAAGATACAGGAGCTGTTTCTGCCTTCTTCTCCCACTTCCTGTAGAAAATGTAGACAACTGTTTTGCAAAATACACAACACAGTGACA
This sequence comes from Nothoprocta perdicaria, assembly GCF_003342845.1. Classification (NCBI taxonomy): domain Eukaryota; kingdom Metazoa; phylum Chordata; class Aves; order Tinamiformes; family Tinamidae; genus Nothoprocta; species Nothoprocta perdicaria. The sequence continues at coordinate 2,088,575 of NW_020454561.1, forward strand.
CATATAAATGTCACATGGCATCATGCCTGGAAGTTGACCTCACCTGAGCTGTGAATTGACTCAAGAAGTGTACATAAAAAACATCTTAGTATAGATGAAATATAGCACAGAAGAAGGAACTCCTACTTAATTTAAAATACTCTCTGATATATACTGTGCTTTGAGAGAAGGTTCTCTAATAGCTTAAATTATTTTAATTTTCTTCCCTTTCTATGCCTGAGCATCCAGTTACAGGATATTCAGATTGTCTAGAAAAGCTAGCATAAAGTTCTGCTTCCTTGAAAACTGAATGCATAAAAGGGTAGCTCCAGTATTGTACGTGCAAAATGCATTAGATAAAGTATTGTTTCAGCTTCCTCAAGACAGAAGATCTAAGCCAGAGAACCTAAAGAAAGTTGTTGCCCAGAGCTTTTTATCTTCTGTACTAAAGTAAATAACATGAACTATTTTCTTTCCAAATCTATATGTAATTCCTTTATTTGTCTGTGAGTAGTTTTTTTCTCTCATTTCTGAAGGTATTTTATTTTCTGCTTTTTCTCATGGCTAGATTATGCATTAACCTAGGCAAGAATTTAGGGTTCAAAAATGCTTCTTTTCTTCTGTAATTTATTTTGAAAGATTACTTTATTATTTGCAGTTCACAAGCTATAAAAAAATACAGCATCATTCAATAAAAACATCATTTTTGAAATTTTTCCTTTATTGAATAATGATAAGCTATGGAAATGATTGTAGGCCTAAGGACAGTGAGAGACAAGTTGCTTTATATCTATCTCAATTTCCCACTAGGTGAATAAATCCCTTAAAGGAAGAATAAAGCCTTTTCAGGTAGATCATAGAAGTAATAAATAGAATAATAAAAGCAACTGAAGTTAATACAATTCTTTGAGAAATCTATTATTATTTTTATTAATATATATGTTATATTATATATGTCATGATGTATACCTGAAATGCCTTTTTTTTTTTTTTTTTTTTTTTTTTTTTTTAAGTACAGGATGCTGTAAACATGCTAATATTCTAGATTTTAGATTCTGCTCCAACTGAAATTATGGATATTCCTGAGGTTTGTTTGGTGTTATTTTCTTCTTTTTAAATGACAATTTAAAACTCCTATGAAAAATTTATGAAGTGAAAATATACCACAGATAGATTACATAAAAATCACCTGTACAATAAGAAATATTTGATAAGATAGCATATAAATAAACAAATAAATAAAAACTACCTTTTGAATCTTTATGACTTTTTTTTTTTAAATTACTTTTAAAGATATTTCTTATTCATTTATTGGACTCTTTTCTTGGAATAAATATGAAGATGCAAAAATAATGCATTCATGTATATTTGTGTAATCACAAAGAAAACCAAAGAGTTTTCATGAAAGAAACCCAACCATTTTGATTTTCACAATGAAATCAAAGGGTTTTATAAACTGAAAGCACAAAATAGCAATCAAAGAATTTTGGAAGATGTGCTCAACTATTTCATATATAAGGGATATAAATCAAAACACGGCAAAGATCAAGAAATGGAGTAAATATTAAAGTATATTGAATTGGCCAGAATGTGCAGGAATGCATGTATCCAACTCTTTGGGGGTTTTGTAGCCAAGAGCCCAAACCAAAACCATCTGGTTTTATCTATATATACATAAACATGTATAAATAGATAGATAGATGGATAGATAGATGTATATACCCACACTATTTGCTGCAACTACTAAACACTAGATTTTTGTCATATTCTAAAATACGGGATAAAACAATTTCTCATTTCTCAGATGGCTGTTTCTCGAATGCAACATTTCAACCATCTTGGCACTGACCAGTGCTTTGTTCATTACAGTGTGTGAACAGGGGTTACACTGAGTTATATTACTTCTTTCTTCCCTTCCCTTTCTCTTTCCTTGCGTTGCCTTTCATTTCACTTTATTGAGGACAACACTACACTTGGAACTGCCAGTGTATTTTAGCGATCAGTAAAGATCAGTAAAGAAATAATATTCATTGTGCAGCCGGTATGGCTGTACAATGAAATAATATTCATTGTACAGCTGGTGTGGTTAGGTAAATTCATATGGATATGGATAAGAGATGAACTCTCAGGGAACCAACAGGTTTTTGGTCATGCCAAGAGACAGTCAAATTAATGCTCACAATTTTGAAAATCTGGGCAGGAGGTCAGCAGGTTCTAATCAGGTTATAATGTGCAATGTGAATTAAGAGAGAATTAAAGTTCACTGAACTAAATCCTCCCCTGTGGTACTCTTATAGAATTGTAATATCAGTTTAACGTCTACATCACCATAACGATCACAGATGGAAAAAATGGAAACTTTTTTTTTTTCCTGCAGTATGATCAAAATCCCAGTGAGAGTCTGGCTTTTGTTATACTGTCATAAAGTTGAATTAAATGCACTTATATTTAAGTGAAATTATACCCATATATTCTCAATTCCCATAATATATATATGTATATATAGTCAAGAATAAAATAACCAAGTTCTGATGTTTATGTATCCACACCCAACTGGAGGGATATCACAGAAAAATAATGTGCGTAATTTTCCTCTTCCCTCTTACATGCTTACTTTGACCAAGTTCTTAAGTGCTTTCTTAAGGACAGTTAATCTTTAGGGAAAGTATCCCTCCAACATGAATGAGGGATGCAATTTCTACAGTTTCAGTTCACATAAAAATGAAATTGAACCTCTGGGAAATGTATGAGCTAATCCCAAGAAGTTAATGTCAATTTTGATCACTTATTCTGAGAATTCATTTGTCAAGATGCTTTCTCATTCAATTATTATCATATCTAACATTTCATAGGGGTATAGATTAATTTCTAAAAAAAACCTTTCATTTGGGATATTTTTTTCTAGTGATAAAATAAATAGTGCTACAWGAAAGATGATATCAAGATTTTCTAGCAACTTGACATCTCTAAGTTGCCAGGATGGTCATTTTCCAACATCATATTTTTCACTTGTTCATCTGTGTAGAGGACTGATTCAAAATCATTAACACTATATGGGTTTTAGAAGTTCTCCTCCTTACATGAGTTCTCAGATATCTCGTATTAATTCAAATCAAACATTTTCTGGATTAAATTTATTAAATGTATTTCTTAAATGTGACAAAAAAGACTAAGAGATATATCAAGAATTCAAAATTTATTTGCCAAATAAGGAAAACTGCAATGACAATGCTACTCTTGGAGGAAGATTAATCCCCAAAATGGCACAGATTTCTCTCTTTACTTAATGGTAAACCAGCAGATTTATTTTGAGAGCTATCAGCCACCATAATTTTCACTGAACATCTCTTTCAAATGTCAGCAACCCAATAGACAGTGGCAATGACCCTTCTAATAAGAGAAAATCTCCACACTTAGGTAGAATCCATATCAACTTTCTTGAGTGATTTATTTAATGAATATGAAAGGTAAGGTCTAGCAGTAGTCAATACAAAAAGAAAGAAATAGACATTTCCGGAATAAACTTAATTATACACCTATGGTAGATGTATTTATCCCTTCATATCTGGATATTCACCTCACACCTGCCTGGAAACTCTTGTCACTCTCTATTTGCACATGCTTAGTGGGCTAATGTGAGGTGACATGAGGTCTGCTCACTGCCACTGCAGCAAAAAACTATGTTTATTAACAGATCTTAGGTGATATAAAGCATCTCACATGACTGAGTCTTTTGGTTATTGGTACCATTGGCTGATATTGAGTAATATTTGTCAAGGATAAAAAGGACATGAGCTTAAATGCCCTCCACACTATAGTGCAGCATCTGTTTTAGGTCATGAGGCACAGACATGACTGTAGTTTTATATGACTGACCACTTAAAAGGAGTGCATCAAAGATGAATGTCTAGAAGGTCTGAACTTTACTACATTTTTTGTGTGTGATAAATGATAAGGATTCTCACTGAACTAGAGTAATTCTGAGGCATGATGTTGCTATTGTTGAAAAGCAACATATTGTCCTGTTGTCAAATGGAAACTTGTTTTTTTTTTTTTTCCTGTGCTAATTTAATGTTTTTCCTTGAAACAAATGCAATTAAAAAAATGCAATTTATTACATCTGCTGTTATTAATAAGTATTTATCATGTAGCATTTGCTCTGTGAAATGGAGAGGTATACCAGGATAACATTGTCAAACAACTAGAAGGAAGAAGAGCTACTTAAAAATGAAATGCACAGTTCAGATGATATATAGCACTCAGAGCAAAATGTCAGTTGTTTTTCTTCTTTTTTTTTTTTATTTTCCTTTCTTTTCAGTAGTTATGAGATTCAGTTTCTAAGGCAGCTTCATTTGATAAGATTTGGAAATTCTGGGGGGCTGTTGACTTATCATCAAAACACAGCTTCTCATGTAAATGCGATTCATGCAAATTTCTGATAAAAAACACATTTATAATCTCAGTGAAAAAGATACTCAGTAGGTGAGATGAGGAACCTGTGAAACTTGGTTCTACTTATTGACTTGCAATGGATATGGAAGAATACAAATAAACTAGGTTCACATTTAAAAGAAATAATTTAGTACTTAATATGTTTCTCTTTTTTTTCACGAGGCCTTGAATCATAAGGATGGTATATACATATGAAAAAAATGAAATGAAAACACTATGAAAAATGAAAACACTATGAATAGTATTCCCCCTTTTGTTATTATTCATTATTCTTGCTCTTGTTCTTATTAATTTGATTACCTCCACCATTTCAGTCTACTACCATCAGGAAAACTGAGGAAAATACTTTCAATATTTCTTTAGGCCATATTTCTGCCAGGACACTATATGCTTTGCCAATCTGAGATATATCATTGATTTTCAGAAATCAGGTTTCAGAAATCAGATTTTCAGGTCAAAGTTCAGAATATGTCTAAAAAATATGACTTAAATTTCCAAGGTTCAGTCACCACAGTTTAAAAATACATTTTGCTAATCTAATAAACAATAATTTTTGAGATCTTGCATATTTTCTTACAATACCTATTGCCATGATGTTGTCAAAACTAAATGTTAATTCGACCTTTCCCTTAGACTTGCAAGCTAATCCATCTCAACTCTGACTAGTTTAACCCTTATAGAGATAAGGGCTATATCCATATAGATGGACATAAACAGTCCATCTCTAGATTTTATATAATAGGTGATAAGTTATATGTTCTTTTTGTCTACCATGCATATACAAGATGAATAGTTTGGATTAGTTGGTCCAATGGAGACCAACAGGGTCCAATGGAGAGCAACAAAGATCATTAAAGGACTGGAACATCTCTAATAGGAGGACAGACTGAGTGAGTTGGGCCTGTTTTCTGTGGAGAAGAGATCTCAGGCTGAGAGGGGATCTGATCAATATGTATAAGTACATGAATGTAGGAAGGAAGGGGCCAAGCTCTTCTCAGTGGTGGCCAGCAATAGGACAAGGGATAATTAGTGTAAGTTGCAACACAGGAACCTCCATATGAGGAAAAACTTCTTTACTGTGAGGGTGACAGAGCAGTGGAACAGGTTGCCCAGGGAGGTTGTGGAGTCCACTTGTCTGGAGGTCTTCAAAACCCACCTGGATGCCACCCTGTGCTCTAGGTGTACCTGCATGAGCAGGAAGGCTGGACTAGATGATCTCTAGAGGTCCCTTCCAACCTTAACCATTCTGTGATTATATAAAAATAAAATATGAAAACCCCGGCCTCCCCCCAAAAAAAGGAAAAAAAAAAAAAGTATATAGTCTGTCATCTTTAAAATCTCCCCTATTTGCCCTCATTCTAGCAAAGAATATTATGCAATTTCCTCAGAGGCATCCTGAGTCTCCCCTCTAACCATCCTCTTCAAAAGACAGTCAAGCACTGTAGAAGATCTAATCTCCCCATCTGTCAAGAACTAAATCCTGAGCAAAGCCTTTCAGGTTCAATGGAGGTCCACACAAAGGTTTTAGCCTGGATTGTTCTGCATTGACCTTCCATAGTTTGCAGAGATGGTATTCAGCTCCTTCTTGCTGAATACATTTCCTCAGAAATTAATTGACAATTTAGATCTTATAAACTCACAGTAAACAACACAGAGATGAAGTCAAGGCACATAAATCTCTACAAGTAGTTACAAAGCTGTCACAGGTAATGCTTCATTAATTACAAGAAGAACATACTTTGTCAACTTATTACATAGAACTTCTGTATTCCTTCCTGCTATTGAGGAAATATTTAGTGGTGCAAGCATAGGAGACCTGAAGGATAATGAGCATGATTTTTTTCAACTTTAGTAATTAATTTCAAGCTGTAATATTTCCATTTCTACCCAGAAAAACTGTATACCTTACACTGCTTATCAGGTCAAAATTGGATGCTCTTAAGTCTTTGTTAACATATATATTGCAAAGGAGGTTATAGGTTTGAGGTGGGAAGAAGAATTGAAAAAAAAAAWGGTTTTACATTTGCATTACTTATTTTCCTTCTGTGTACAAAATTAGCCTTGTATTTTTATATTTGAATAGTTTAATAAATTATTCCTATAGAAAATATTAGGTATGTGCATCAAACCATGTGGTTAATGACATTTATCTTTCCGTTACAACATAACAATATATGGGATCATTAATTCAAGGTTAAAAGTGTTACAGAGTCAACTTTTAATAAAAATAAAAATAAACAAGTAGATAGCTTGAAATATATTAGAATCATTCTTTTGTAACTGAATAATCTACCCTCCCCCTATTATGAAAAACATTAGATACGGATATTCAGGAAATGAACAACTAAAATCTATGGAAAAGGTAATGATCTCTGAAAATTTTATCTAATGACTAATTTGTGGCTCAGTGGATTTCAAGAGATTATTGGTTTTTGAAATGGATTCTATCAACTAAGGAAATAATAGAAATCATTAGGCTGAATAAAGTAAAACAGCAGATTTGTTATGTGCTGTTCTATTATATGAGCTTCTATTTCCTGCACAATTTAGAAGTCTTTTTTCTTAAACAGAATTACTATGTCAACCTAGGGATCAAATTCTGATAGCACAGTACTCATAGGTAAAACTTTCATTAGCCTGAATTAAGAATGGATTTAACTGATTTTTATTAGGAGTTCCTGGATCKGTGAGAAGTTCAGATGATCAACATTTCTCACACTATATTTCTGCTGCAAGTTCCATTTTTTCACATTAAAGCAGAAGAAAAGCATTTAATCTTCATTATCAGTTCATGAGCAATATCTTATAGGACTAGTGCTGGAGTTAAAATTCTACGAATAATTAATCCTGGTGACGTTTTTAGGCCTTATGATACAAATTATTAAACCAGACGCTGTACCAATTATAAAAGATATCCTGTGCTTTAAAGAGCTTAATAATTTAAAGTTCAATATTGTCCTGGAGAAGGAAATATCTGTCTTATCTCACAATGATATAAATGATTCTTTATCTTATCATTTTTAGATTTTCTTCTTAGGAATACCCTATCTGTCTTTTTTGTTTATTTGTTTATTTGTTTTGTTTTGTTTTTTTAAGTGATCCTGTTAGGATATAGGTAGAAAAATATTTTTAACTTACTATTATTTACCAATATTTTCCTTTCACATTGATCATCATTAAAAGGATTAAATTGTTAGCAAAGTTAAATTGTAAGCTGTAGTAACATGCTGGCCATTTAATTTGAGCTGTTGAATTAATAAGCAAATTAATTAGATATAAAATTAAATATATAAATGAATTTGAAAAATACAAAAAGATCTAACATAACTTCTGTATATTAAAAGCAGCTTAAACTAATGAGATGAAAATAATTTTAATAATATATATATACTTTTTTGCATCTGGTGTTAACTGACTTCTTGTTTTCATATTTTGAAATATTACCTAATTAATTACTAAATAATTGATTAAATGACTAAATGATTAAATGATTATGTATTTTAAATAAGCATCTCAGCAAATGTTGGCAATAAAAAGTTATGGTGGAAAAATTACAATTAAAAGGCATTTCTCATTTCAAAATAATTTAATATATGTTTATGTATTGATGACATAGATCTCTCTTCTGATACTTGAAATATTGTTCTTAGGCTGAGTTTATGTTCCATTAGAATTTAATGGCCAGTGATAGGCTGCTAGGCAGTCTGAATCCTATGTGACACTGATCATAAGCAGGAGGCAATGTTTACCAGTTAAGTGGCAAATCCCTAAATTCACAAACATATTAAGTTATCTTTATTTCACATGCTGAATTTCAGGGGATATTAATGAATACTGGATTTAAAAAAAATCTAAGACTGAACTTTTAAAAATCTGTTGTTTCAATATGTTTTAGCTGCATCTATATTCTAAATGCCTCAGTTCAAGGGATTGATCCTTCAGGCAGGTTGGCTCATGTTCATATTGCTTCAGGCAAATTTCATTTAGGGTAGACTTGCCACATCTGCATTATCTAGTATTAGGGATTTCATTCAGATGTGTTGTCACTCTCCCAATGATCCTAATGCATAATTTATCTTTTTTTTGTGTGCCTTTTCAGATTAAGTTTTATGAAATAAAATTGAGAGTGAAATGATAGGGCTGGTTTAAGGAAACACTGTGGTGTTTTACAACATGGCACTGATCATGGAAAATGTGTTGCCTACCCGCAGGCACAGTACAGGGGCATCTGGGGCTGACTGAAGGAATAAAAAACAATTGTTTTTGTGCTGGCTTGTATCCAAGTTTAATTAGCTCTGTGTTGAAGTACCAATCGCTTTTTCTATGGGAAATCTGGAAACTAAATTACACATACATGGTTCTTCAAATTTCTAATTTACTTAAGCCAGTTAGAGGAAAGATTCCTACTTTAAGTAAGAACACAGAATTTTCAGTATCAAAGTGTGGTGAGATCAGAGTGAAAAAGCTCATTTTCTACTGAGGTGGAAGAGGACCTACCAGTGTTTAAATAGCAATACTGGTCATGTTTTTTATTTTCTTATGCTTAACTGTGGGAATCTCTTCTGGTATAAGGTTTTTTTTTCTCTGTTCCTCCTTTATCTGTGTTCCTGTTTTTTGTATCTTATTCTTGCCTTTTTGAGGATTTCTTTTCCACATATGATCACTGACAACTCTTGCCCTTTCATTGGCCTTATGGGACACTGTTCTCATATAGTTTCCTCCTTGATAGAGTTTTTTACTTTACCAGTCTTGATCTGCACTGGCATGTTTTCTGTGGCTGTTGACATTCAGAGACATACCCACTGATGGGTGGATTGTCAGATCTACAGCACAGCTGACAGTGGGTCCAACTGCAGACACAGAAGTACATGGCTTCCTTTCTTGTCTCTTTCTTTTACACGTAGTTTGACACTTGCATGGTTTTGACTCTGGCTGGGTTTGACTTTTGTACAGAATGACTCTTGAATAGTCTTACCAATAGGTCATCCACTGGAAAAGCTCCACTAGAAGCTTACTGTTTGGGTCTGTGGTGTCACAAAATCATCATCAGGTATCTCTTGCCTTTTTTCTGGCTTGGTTTAGCCAGCAATTTTGGAGTCTGTCTTGGAAGGTCTGTCATTAGCCTGAACTAACCCTACAGCGTGGTCACTCCAGCCATGGTGCACCTGGATTTTGCTTGCTCATGGATCTAGCAAATCACTCCAGAGCAAACCTCTCCTCTGTGCTCCATTCTGAGTCCTACGCTTTCCTGTGTGATGTGCAAAACAAACTCTGATACAACTGTGTAAAGAAACTGTATTTAATATCTTCTTGACTATAGTGAATTTTTGCAGAGATCCTTAAAAACAACTATGATGGGTGAGCTAAATTTATAGAGTTAAATGGAATGGAGCCATCTGATGAATGGAGTCATCTAATTGAAATTAAAACAGAGTCTTGGAATAAGATAACAGTAACTCATACAATGCTCGAATTCATGCCTTGTCTCTATTTTATTTAAACATAGATACCTTATATGCATACACACACGTAAGTCAGTCAAACCTGTACTATAGGAGGTCCTTTGAAAACAATGGAACCATATCAAATCATATCACTTTCCTTCATGTTCTGAGTGCTTAGAAAAAAAAGGTAGTGATGAGGAAAAAAAAAAAATCTTAACCAGTGCTTTGCTCACTCTTATAGAAGAGTTGAACTTATAGCTTTACTTCAAATCTCCTTTGATAATTTTGAGGCTTCCTGCATCATTATGTCACCCAAAGAGGCAAAGCTAAATTATTCCTAATAACATCTTTATATGAATGGTTACATTAGTTTACTCATATCAAAAAATACCATGTTGTTATTTTCATTAAGCCAAAATACAAGTCAATATTGGTATAACAAAACAAACAAACAAAAAAAAAGAGAGAATTTTGTTTTGTTAGCATTGGAATATCACCTGCCATGTAGGCAGACTTAACATACTGTAAGTTACAGTTATGAATACAAATWTAACATTGTGATAAACGGGTTGTAATTCACGGAACAAACTGTAAAAAAACAGGCTTATCGCAAGTGTCGTAAGCTATGAGTGTAAGATACCACAAGAACACAGTATCAGCATACAGCCAAAACCGCAGGAAATTGAAGCATGCACAGAATCCTGAGGAACAAGAGCAGCCTTCATCAAAGACCACCAGGAGACCTCAGGGACCCCTACCAACAAGGAGAGAGCATGTGCAGAAGTATTGCAACATACCAGAGATAAGAACTGAAAYTGRGAGGCAACTTCYGGGCGCCAGTGTATAAAAGAAGCACCCTCCCGTACTACAGCGCGCGCTGTTGGTGGAGCGGAGACTCCCTGGCCGCCCAGCGCTGCTTGCTTGCTATTTACAATAAACAATACTGATAAATTAACTGGCTCGGAGAATTTATCAGTTTATAACAAACATGAAAATGGAAAGCGAACACAATGGTGGCACAGAATGTCTTTGTCCTGAAAAATCTAGTGGCTGTAAACTTGTTGTGTAAAGCTGTATTTATGATAGGATTGTTGCTCACCTACACAAGCAGAACACAAAAGTTCTACCTCCAAGCTTCAGCAACTATTTTTTATTGTTTTGTGCCTAAAGTTTGGAAAAATTCAGATATATGAACAATATGTGCTCAATTGACTCACATGTTTACATTATAGTTAACTTAATTACAACTTAACTTTCTAAACTAAGCAAGGAATGTGCTTTTATATGGTTCATGTTTTAGTTGAGGTTAGTTTGGCAGGCATAAGCTGACTGCTTTACAAAGAGGCTCAGAGGATCCTCTTTCCTTCTTTTCAGGCCCATCTACAATTTAGTAGCACTTGCTTGCAAGTAAAATTAGTTTGAATAAGATGTTTTACTATTTTTTTAAAAAGATTTGTTTGAAGAAGATTTGTTTGAAGAACTTGGTTGGTGAAGATGACACAATCAGAAAATTGAATTTTGATTCAGATTGCATCCAGTGTTGTAAAAAAAATAACATATATTTACAGAATTGCTCTGTAATGGGCCAACATGAATATACCTATGCATCCTACAGACAGCTTTTTTCTAAACAAAGACTCTTTCGTATAACACTGCAGCAGAAGCTGAGAGACTATCGCATCTTCCCATATAACAGAAAATGGACAAATCTATGTGGAAAAACTTGACAAAGGATGAGTTCACATTTAGTGATAGTCAGTAAGCTAAAATGACCCCAAAAAGCATTCTACACATTTATTATATTTGCATTTTTTGAAGGCTGAATAAGATGAATTAAGCAATGTTATAAACTCTGCTTTTCATTAGTATGATTTGCAGTTTGAGCTGCATTTCTACAGTACTAAATTCATGTTCTCACATCATTTGATCTTAGAAAATAGATCTGAACAAAAGCATTCCCTGATAGTGCATTGTGATTTGCAAATTCTTCACAAGCCAGAAAGAAGAAGTGGCAATAGCTCTGAAGATCTTACTAGTTTCTTGATTTCATGCAATCCAGCAGGGAAAGAAATACCATAGAAGGATGTGTTATGCACAACTTCTAAAAATAGTATTTGTTTTCCAAAAGAAGTAGTGATGACAGTTTACAAGAAAATTCATATGTAAACAGCAACAAAACCTAACAGAAAGCTGTTTGTCTGAAGATGAAGGATTTAAGGGAACACAGATGATCATGATTCCTCTGATGTCTACATCAATGCAGAACAGATTTTGATGGGAATCTTTAGGCAGTTAGACATAGATTGAAGCCTTCTTTGAGGTACCTAACTGAGAAATGTAGGTAAGGAGTGCAGTCATCTAAGTCACTAAGAGAGAGCCTAAGATGAGACAAGCACCTCCAGAAGGTGATTTTGAAGTCGAAGTGGTTAAATCATTCTTGACGTACTTTTTTGGGACCTCAAGAAAACATAGTATTTGAGGTGCACCTTCACTAGCACTGAGTACAGGGGGATCATCACTTCCCTAGTCCTACTGGCTACACTATTCCTGATGCAGACCAGGATGCCATTGGCCTTTTTGGCCACCTAAGCACACTGCTAGGCACACTGCTGGGCACACTGATGGTTGAGCCAGCTGTTGACCTCAAATCCTTTTCTGACACGCAACTCTACCCTGAGCTTTGCATAATTGCAAAGCATTAGGATTTTTCTATATCACTAGGAAAAAAAAAATAGATTGTTAAAATATTATTTGGCTTAAGAAATAAATTCTTGATTCCATGTATAAGGCAAGTTCCCTCATACTCATAACAAAATTTTGAGTGTAACAGGTTCATCCGATCTAAGGTCAGGTAAATCTTATCATGCTTATTTTTCATTCTAAACAAGGAAATCATTTAATGATCCAAATCTAACAGCCTTTTTCTTCTCCGCTGGCACTATATTTCTTGTCAGTAAATAAAAGTTATATGGAAAAAAGGACCATTTTCTGTAATAGAAGGAGTGACGATAGATAGCATGCATCAAGGACAAGGTATGAAGAAAGATTTCAGAAAACTTTTATTTATGAAATGGGTGAAAATGTTCTTTGCTGAAAGAACTAGTGATAAATGACTCTAAATTAAACTGTGAGCCTGCTACTTCAGGATGAATAAGTATATGAGGATGAGTCATTTGAATGGCAAGTAGAAAGACACAAATAATGTCAAAGCGAACAGAAGAAGTAAAAATCGTGTTTATAATTATTATTTGGTAAATCCCTCTTTAACAGAAAATTATTATGTCTGAATTTTCTACAACATTAATTGTCTGATAAAAATGATACAAAAAGATGAAAAATAAAATGATGATTATTTTCCAAATCTTTATACCACTTTACCTGAAACAGCAGATGTGCTGCTGCTATAGCGTTTTTCCAAATCATTTTCAGGTCAAAGTCAAGAACTGTTTGATATGCATATGAAATAAAAAAGATTTCTGCTTTTTAAAACAGGTCTCTTTAATTTGTTTTCAAATATATTAAATATTTTGGGAAAAATAAACATCATTTTCTAATCTAAACTCCTGTTTTCAGTACACAGACTGGCTAGTATTATTTTTAACACTTTAGTAGGTAAATGTTCTATACTTTTCTACAACTTTTCACATTTCTGGTATCATGAAGAATCTTTAACTCAGAATTTGACTTATATTTACAATAAAGACAAGAAATGTGATTAGCAGCTAAGGTAACTATTTACTGCTAGAGTCAAGTGCAATTTGAATAACATATTTTTGCGTATATTTGAAACCAACTAGGATTAAAATCTACTTGTAGATAGATAGATAGATAGATAGTATCTGAAGTCTTCAGAAATGTGGCTTTGCTGCTTTTAGAAGCTAGTGAGAGTAAAACTAGTGCAGTGTATCTACATGTACTGCAGTCATAATTTTGGTTGCACCAATGTGCCCCAATGAAAGCGAAATTCTGGATTTTAAATAGATAGCCTTACTTAAGCCTTACTTAAGATGACTGCTTAATATATTCTACTTAATTAAATATACTTAAATCAAGGAAAAATAAAAACACAATGTTTTGTGTTATTTCAGCCAGTTATTTCAGAGAGGTGAGAACATACACTCATTTCTTACTTCAGTGAATTTTGCAATATTTTCACAGAATCACACAGAATGTTCAAGGTTTGAAGGGACCTCTAGAGATCATCTAGTCCAACCTTCCCGCTCAAGCAGGCACACCTACAGCATGTAGCACTGGGTGGCATCCAGGCRGGTTTTGAAGACCTCCGTAGAAGGAGACTCCACAACCTCCCTGGGCAGCCTGTTCCACTGCTCTGTCAGGCTCACAGTGAAGAAGTTCCTCCTCATCTGGAGATGGAACTTCCTGTGTTTCAACTTATACCCATTTCCCCTTGTCCTATCGCTGGCCACCACTAAGAAGAGCTTGGCCCCTTCTTCCCTACATTCTCCTTTCCTGAACTTATACATGTTAATCATATCCCTCTCAGCCTTCTCTTCTCCAAGCTGAAGAGGCCCAGTTCAAGCAGTCTCTCCTCACATGAGAGATGTCCCAGTCCCTTAATCATCTTAGTTGCTCTTCTCTGGACCCTCTCGAGAAGCTCCATGTCCCTCTTATACTGGGGAGCCCAGAACTGCACACAGTACTCCAGGTGMGGCCTCACCAGAGCTGAGTAGAAGGACCTCCCTTGACCTGCTGGCAACACTCCTCCTGATGCATGCCAGGATCCCATTGGCCTTTTTGGCCATGAGGGCACACTGCTGACTCATGGTTAACTTGGTGTCAACCAGGACTCCCAAGTCCCTCTACGTGGAGCTGCTCTCCAGCAGGTCGACCCCTAATCTGTACTGATTCCTCCCCAGGTGCAGGACCCTGCACTTGTCCTTATTGAACCTCATGAGGTTCCTCTCTGCCCTGCCCAACTCTCCAACCTGTCCAGGTCCCTCTGGATGGCAGTACAGCCTTCTGGAATATCGGCCACTCCACCCAGTTTGGTATTGTCCTCAAACTTGCTCAGGGTGCACTCCGTGCCCTCGTCCAGGTCATTGATGAACAGGTTGAACAGCACCGGGCCCAGTCCTGACCTGGAGGACAGGGGCGGTGTCCTGGGGTACACCACTGGCCACAGGCCTCCAACTGGACTTGGCCCCATTTATCACCACCCTCTGAGCTCTGCCATCCAGCCAGTTCTTGATCCACCTCACCGTGCACTCATCCAGATCACTCTCCTGGAGCTTCCATATGAGGATATCATAGGAGAAGGTGTCGAAAGCCTTACTGAGAAACATCTTTGCTTCATGCTAACCGATTTATAGTGTAACCACACCGCTGATGAAAGACCTTTAGTAATTTGAGAAAAGACCACAAAATTTTTGAGAAGGAATTACAACATCCAGCTATATTTCTGTGAGAGCTTTGCAGGAAGCCTTGGAACTTTTTTAGGTTGATTTAATTATATTAAATATTATGGCAGGAGCTATTTAGAAGTAATTTTGTTATTTTTTTTTAGTCTAGGAAGTGCCCTTTAAGTAAGTAGGTGCTTAAGGTCTTAGAATATAGTCATTGCAAAAAGAATGGTTCCTTCTGAAAGCAATGTAGCAAACATATATTACTGCTGTGAATAATCTTGTTGTGGAGCTTTTGTTCTTTAATTAACTAGAAAAAGGAATGTGGAGAAATTAGCAGCATTTTCAGAGTCCTGAGTGTACTGATAGGGGATTATCTCACTTGATCAAGGTGAAGATGCTGTTGAAAGCAGACTACTGTCACCATACAGACAGTGACTGATCATTCTTTAAGGGAGAGTTGTCAATTGCAAATTAGTTATTTGGGATTGGTTTTATTTTTTTTTAAACTTTCTCTCCGTGTTTACCTCTGCAACAGAAGTAATAGGTGGTATATAGACATAATGCTCAAAAGCATCCCAAGAGACACTAGCAAGCTGTGATTAGGCAACTGAAGTGTTCTTGGGTATATTTCTAGCCAAGTACTTTACTGCACACTGGTTGTCTCCATCTACTTGGAATTTAAAATATACATATCTTTTTCAGGACATTACACCACTGAGGAAAAATTACAAGCATCAGCATTTGCATAACAGCCTGTTGGATAAAGTAGCTACAAGTCAAGAGTTCTGGGAGTACAGAATAACACTAAAAACAAATTGTGTTCAAACCCAAAGCTATCATTTTTCTAAGAGGATGCCAGACCATGCTGTAATGGGGCTGTTTTACAAAATCCTTGCTGAAGATAAATTATTTTGCAAATGAATGGCTACAAAGTTTACCGGATGGAGAAGTAAGCAAGTAAGAAGGAACTTAATTCTTCACTGAAGACTCAAAGATCTTAGTGATCTTCAATATCCTAGGCTTATAATACTATAGGCATATTTTATTTAGTGACTTTTTAATAAATAAATAAATAGCCCTGGAAGCAAAGTTTTTAATCGTGACTTCTCCTGCCTTTAGCAAAGAACTTTGTGATTAAAATATTATGCAGTATAAACAGCTGGTGAGCTGTAACTTATCTTCTACTTGAATAGAGAGTGAGATAAGTAACCAAAGTAGAAGTGTTTGTCTTAAACAAAATTGAATGCAATTTCTCTATAATGTAGAGAATTTGGACTATCATTTACCAATTAATAGATTACATTTTTTTTTTCAGAAGTACATTTCATTTATTTTTCACTGGACTAAAAAATGTGTTTCTTCTAAAACAATATTCATGTACTATCTTTTAGAAATAATATAGATAACATAATACCTAAAATTAAATTATTGTCTACTTTTCTAATTCTTATCATTACATGAAGACTACTGTTAGGTGAAATGAAATTTAGATTCCTGATCTAAATGAATATTTG
This sequence comes from Nothoprocta perdicaria, assembly GCF_003342845.1. Taxonomy (NCBI): domain Eukaryota; kingdom Metazoa; phylum Chordata; class Aves; order Tinamiformes; family Tinamidae; genus Nothoprocta; species Nothoprocta perdicaria. Next base: position 2,105,327 of record NW_020454561.1, read on the forward strand.
CTACTATAAGAAATACCAAGTTTTATTTTGCGCTATGGACAATGACCAAGCATAGGTAAGGTATTACAAAAGAACTTTTCCTTAATAACTAAAAATCTTAAGGTTTTTTTTTGTTATTAAAAAATTCTGCTTATTACAAGTTATGGAACATTTGCAGCACTTTTGGACATACAGTTTAATTTCTTTAGAATTTCAGCTGGAGGGATATTGTTTACAATTTAATAAAAACTGTAGACTCTTTGGACCAAAAATAAACAATGAGTAATAGTGATCCATTGAGTGAGAGGAATATAGGAGAATCACAGTTTTGTTCATTACTTTATTAATAATTTATCTTAATTAATTTAAAATTATCTTAAATTTTACCTCTATTTTCTGTTTTCATCTTCCCTTTGCAATCTAACCATTCCCTTATAGTCTAACTCTGAAGTAGTTATGATGAAGTAGTAGTTTTGATTAAGTTCAACTACAGAGCTGGTAGTATATCCTGTAAAAAAAAAAAAAAAATCAAATTATACTATTATCCAGTCTGTAACTGTCATTTACAGGTACTTTACTTTGACTTCAATTAAAGAAAATTAAAATTGTGCATTTCAACTAAACTTTTATTTACTTTCATTCTTAGAACTCAGTTGTCTAATTATAAAATTATTTCATAACCCTATTAAAATTTATAAATCAGACAGAAACTGATATAGTAATTCATATGAACTATAACAAAGGAAATATAGAAACTTTATGTATGCAGGAATTTTGTGCTGCATCCACATTATTGACAATAATGTTGAAATATGTGGGAGTTTTTTTATTTACTTATTTTGCTTGACAATTGAATGTTCTTACTTACTAAGTAAAAAGAATAGTAAGTAAGTAGATGGTCATTTCCATTACCAAACAACAATAAGTTCTAAAGAATAGAATTTAAGTGAAAATACTTTTATTTTTTCTTTAAGCTCTTAACTACGACTTACCTTTAAGGGCTCGATATTATATCATCATGTCTTTATCTTTTTTATATAAAGCTTGATTGTATGAAATACAAACTCAGAATCAGCTGTTTGCAATACAAGAAAATTTATTAAAATTACAACATTTATTCCTGCTTATACTTTCTGTAARTTAGAAAGATTTCATGAGAATTATTATGCAGACAAATTTTCCAAATGGATGTCCAAAACATAAATTAGGTTACTTCTGTCAAAGGTGGTGACAAAAAAAGAAATCTACCTACAAATATACACAAGATTGCTCTTCCTGGTTGAACATAAGAAATTATTCTCCTTTGTATAGGTAAACCTTATTAAATGAGTGGAGCATTATGAGCTTTTGAATGTTCTGACAGATATATTGTGCTTGTCCACTACAAACTTCTCAGTTTGCGTTCCAGGAAGTAGGGGCAGAGAGAATAATTTTGGGATTACATTACCATGTGTGTATTCTAGAAAAGAAAGGAGAAAATAATGACCTGCTGGAAAGCACCTCCACGGAGAGGGACCTGGGATTCCTGGTTGACACTAAGTTAAMCATGAGTGAGCAGTGTGCCCTCGTGGCCAAGAAGGCCAATGGCATCCTGGCCTGCATCAGGAGGAGCGTTGCCAGCAGGTCAAGGGAGGTGATTCTGCCCCTCTACTCAGCTCTGGTGAGGCCGCACCTGGAGTACTGTGTTCAGTTCTGGGCACCCCAGTATAGGAGGGACGTGGAGCTTCTGGAGAGGGTCCAGAGAAGGGCAACCAGGATGATTAAGGGAATGGAGCATCTCTCGTATGAAGAGAGGCTGAGCGAGCTGGGCCTGTTTTCTCTGGAGAAGAGACGGCACAGAGGGGATATGATTAATATGTATAAGTTCAGGAAGGGAGAATGCAGGGAGGAAGGGGACAGGCTGTTCTCASTGGTGGCCAGTGATAGGACGAGGGGTAATGGCCACAAACTGAAGCACAAGAAGTTCCGTCTCCAGGTGAGGAGCAACTTCTTTACTGTTAGGGTAACAGAGCAGTGGAACAGGCTGCCCAGGGAGGCCATGGAGTCTCCTACTCTGGAGGTCTTCAAAACCCGCCTGGATGCCACCCTGTGCCACATGCTCTAGGTGTGCCTGCTTGAGCAGGAAGGTTGGACTAGATGATCTGTAGAGGTCCCTTCCAACCTTAAATATTCTGAAATATTCTGAAATAATGCTTAAAGAATCTGTCTTTTTTTTTTTTTTTTTTTTTTTCCAGATATTTCTCTGGAAAAGAACAAAATAAGATTTTTGCATATAAGTTAAGGTTCTAAACCATCAGAATTTGAAATTTAATCAAACAGTCAAGACTAGCAAACTTAGCTTTATATATTTTCCAGAGTCATAAAGATATTTCTTGCCCACAGGACTTATCAAAAGCTCTTATCAGAAACAACTTCTGATGAAGATTGTTTCCTACTATGTGAAGATTCAAATAAGGGCAAGATTACTCCTCCACAAATTTGAAAAGAAAAATCTTACAGTTAAATATTATTTTGTATATAGTAGAGATGAAGTTAGAGAATATAAATGAGCATACATAAAAAACTGTAAACACCTATCATTATTACATTTAACCACTGTGATATTTATTCTAAGAATTCTGAAGAATTTAGAGAATCAGACATTATAGGGTATAGAGATCCCACAAAGTTTGTGAAGAACTGAAAAGATGGGCTAATAAGTAGTTAGAATAAATAGAAGAAATTATTAGAGCCAGATAGTTGAGAAGAAAAGACAGAGAATCTTCTTAGAATAATCTTCACAAAGTACATTTTGTGATGTATACTGATAGGTGGTGATATATAAATATATAGCATATTTTTTATATATTTTATTAAGATATTATTTATAAAGATAATATATTTTTATACTGTAAAAGTATATTTTTCACCATAAAAGCACAGGCTTTCCCTGACTCCTTCCTAAAAAAAGTAGTGTCCTTGAGGACAAAGCATCTAAGGACAAAGGCAAGAGACATCAAGACTACAGAAGTCAGAGGTTGAAATAAGTTACCAATAAATTAATAGATGAGTTGTTATAAGATGTTGTCCAAGTCCCAGAGAGTAAGCTGAATGAATCCAAGTCATTAATGATATTTTCTGGAGCTGACTATATTTCTGGATGATGAATAATAGATATAAAACACTAAAATGATAAACAGATTAATGGATTATGCAATGAATCTTTGCTGATTAAGGAATGCTTATAGAAAAAGTGGCACCTTGCTCTTAAGGATATTGGAAGCATGAAAATAGGGTAGAAAGTGTCCTATGTTTGGAAGCCATAAACTAGAATTAAAATTTTTAGCGTTGTATGGACGATTTTTATGTTGCAGCATGACAGTCTATCAAGAGTGGTAAACTCTGATTTTTTTTTTTTTTCTCTTGTAATTTAAAAAGAATTTTAATAGCAGAATTCCAAATATGAGATATTTTACAATAATGTATTTAATTTCATGCCATACTAAATGTGCAGACTTCATAAAATATTATTTTATTTTTTTTCTCTTTCAAAATTGTTAATTTTTTTTAGAAACATTACAAAATATACAAAACATCAGTCTTCTGTACTCTGCAGATGGGCTTTTTACTTTGCTATGCCATCACATCAGAAGCATGAAGAAAATTTACCTCAGTAGAGAAAGCATGAAACATTTTTTTCTGATAACACTAGCAATGCAATTTTTGAGTAGCTAAAATGGTAGCATTAAATATGTTTATTAGGGGTAATTACCTTGAAAGACATTGAAGCACAGAAGTCTAAAGTTATGATATTCCCACTCTTATTCTAGGTATGTGCTTCATAAGTTTGTTAAAATGGAACACTGACATGCAGAGGAGCATGAACTTATAAGATCTAATTCTTCATTTTCAGAACGTAGTTTTACAAAGTAAAAGTGAAGTGGCATTCTCACAATTCATTCTCTCCACTGGGCCAGTTAAGCATAATGCAAGTTAAGTATAATATAAGTTAAGTATAATGCAAGAACAGGAAAACTACATATGTTCATTTTCAGAAATGATACAAGCTTCAAAATGACATCTGAGAGATCTTAAAAAAAGRAAATTGTAATAAGAAAACTGTAGGGTTTGGGGAAAACGGGGCACTGTCATGAAGTCATTTACATTTGATCGAAAACTCGTGTAGCAGAGAAGAAAATAATTCTTTTTTCATTGAATTTTGCTTTGGGTCAGGCTGTAAAGTGCCTTTGTGATAAGAGTGGACTTCAAAATTAAAGGGCAAAACAGTAACTTCAAATGCTAAAAAATAAAGAAGACTCATAATCCTGATAGGAATTGAAGTCCCCTTCTATACAGAAATGTTGGATGTCTCATTATCTTCAGAAAGAACATAGGATGATGCTGTTTTTCTGGAGAAGAAGGGATAAAGGAGAGACAAAATCAAAGGAAAGTAACAAACGAAGAATACATATATTTGTAAATAATGTTTCTTGTAGTGCATATGAAGATGATAACTCACTTGCCATACATATCTCCAGAACTCAAGCTTTTATATCTGACTCATCTCTGGCTTTTCAGCTATGAAAGAACCAACTCTAAGGAAAAACAAAACAAACAAGCAAGCAAACAAACAAAAACCCCACTTTGGATTAAAAGCCTTAAGTTTATAATTTTACTTTACTTTACTTACATTTACTTCAATCTTTTCTTTCCATGAGAGGCTAAGAAGACAGTACGACAGGACTGGGAAATGTCATGTCTGTTTTTGAGGGAAAAAATATCCCTTTCAGCAGCTGGGTTTCATATCAACCTTATTTTAGCATTGTTGAATATATTCTACCATCAATGGCTTGACAGTAAGAAAACATGAGGCATACCTGAATATAGAGTAGGTGACTGATGCTGTATTTTGATTGTTCTATCCTGACCACTTTAACCTCATGAACATAATGAATGGAACAGATGCATGCATGAAAATATTTTGAAAAGGGAGATTTTTAACCTTTCCTCTGGGATTGAATTGTATCTTATTTTCACTTGCTTCATAATCATGAAATCCGTTACCAGCTGAGTATTTGGACAAAAGCAAATTTCTATACCTTTTTTAATGTTCTAGAGAATATACAATAAAAGTACCATGAATTACTGCTAATTTAGCAGAGGAAAGTAAAGAATAGAAAATATGTTTTAAAATCACTCATTTTCTGTAATTACTCTTTCATAAATCATAAAAGCGATCATTAAAGCTACAAATTTCTGGGTTTCTTTTCTTTTTCCCTTACTACTTATAAGAACATATCGCAAAAGGCAGTGGAGTAAAATGCTTAAATGAAAACTAAACCAGCAGGAATATTCTTGCAAATCTACTTAAAAATATAAAAGTAAAAACAAAGATTTAATAGTTATGTGTAAAGCATAACTAATTTGGCAAACAATTATTTTCACTTCTGTACAACATTTGTTTAATGCTTTCTACTAATGATTATGAAAAGTCTGTATGTGATTCAAAAATAAACTGAATCAAGCATTTGCTGCACATCAAATCTGCATGCTCTTTATTAATCTCATAGATAAATGTTGCTTCATTCTTATGCTAGGAATTAATTAAATGTATTTTGTACCACCTACAAAGGAGAGGTACGTTTTATAGAAAATCTTCTCACAGATAGATAAATATGCATCTATAGATTTGTCCTTGGAAAAGACAAAAGTCTGCAGTCCTTCTAGCTAGGGGATCATTTGAGTTTCTGTCTAAGAACAGTATTGTATTTTTTTCCTTCCAGTCCATGACACTTGAATGTCATAGACTTCACACAAGCTGAAGTATGCAGAGTAGTTACAAATGTTTGTACAGCTAATAACAAGTGATATCTCCATTCTTTGCAAGTTGCAAATATTAATATATTCACCAATTATAGCTCATAACGAAGAGAAAATTACACTTCTGTATCTTGAGACCATAGCTGTTTTATTATTGCTGCTGTTCATTCAGGATGGACTAAAACAGGTTTTACTCTAATGAATTCCACAGGCCAAGTTTTCAACAGCTTTAAGCCTGCTGGGCATATGGTGGCACTGCATTTCTTTATACAAATACTATCTTCAATTCTCTGTGGCAACCTGGGGCAGTATATGTGTGGAAATAGCTCTGAAAATGGAATATCGTTCAGACAAATAAGGTCATTTCAATGTTGATGATGTCTGAGCTTTGGAGTTCGATATCTCTGCTCAAGTGCAAACTTTTCAGGAATGTAATTATTGTTGCTATGGAAATGGATATTTTTTTTCAGCATTATATTGTTCTCATACTTAACTATGTTAATTATGTCTTCATTTTATTCAATTTAATATCAGTGAAGCAATGTCTGACACCTTCTTAGGAAAATATTATTCATTCTTTTCATGATGTTTATATGAATAGATCATTCAAAATCAGGTGCTGGAGGTTTCATTTTTAAAGTTAAATTATTAGCCCTGTATTTTATAACAAATCTTGATTTATATGATTATTGAAAATTCTAGGAGACTATAAAATCCCACCATTGTAACATCCTTTGAATATTAGGGAAAATGATGTGTTATTTTTACTTGCAACTATTTCTGCCAATCAAATAAACTAATTCAAAAACAAACCACACAATTTATTTAAATGGATCTTGAAAAAAGTGACACAATTTTTAATTAAGCATATCCTAGTTTGTGACAAAGTAAGTTTATTCAGCTCCTTACATACTAGTCATCTGTTTGTATCTATAATAAAGCTGTTAATAATAAAAAAAGGCTGTGCTGTCAGCATCTTGACAATGAATGAAACATTGCACCTCAGCCTTCCATCTGTTCATTTATTTATTTCAGAATACAAAACAAGCAAACAAACAACACACGCCAAACTTTTACTCTACTGCTATAAACATGATGAGAATAAAATTATTAAAAATAACAAATAAAAATTTTGACRCTGATATTTATTTAGTGAGTGCATTCCTTTTTATTCTTGAAGACATTGGTTCAAGTCTGTATCACAGGATTTGAAAGTAATTATCTTTCTTTGATTAATGAGAAATGAATTGATAGTCTCGGTCCATTTCCCAGTATACTCCCATCAAAATTGCCATTAATTTATTATGCCAGCAGAGAGACCAAGGATTAAATATTCTTCAATAAACTGCTATTTTATGTCATGATACAATATTGCTAGCTTATGATTGAGTCATTTGTGTGATCTGAGTTTGCTTAGGCTCTGTGACTCATTGACATTTACTAATTCCAGGCTGTCATGTTTCTTAAATTTTCGTTTCACCTTACACTTACTTTCCATTCTGAAGAACAGCTACCAGTTTTATTTTCAAAGCATTTACAAACACTAACTCAAGTGGCCTACTATAAGTATTGTTAACAAAGAAATTTGCAAAAGGTATCTGATTATATCTTTTTGTATTATTATATAATCCATATGTAACAGATGCACTCCAAATGCAGAGCAATTAATCAAGAAAATGATGATATAAACGTGAAATATGTATTTGATGTAGTGTCTCCATGCACATTTTTCCTAGTTCTCTCTTTTTTTTTTACACTAAAAAAGATTAAAAGTAGTTATTTTCTGAAACACTTAAAAGCTCTTCCAAACAGCCACCAAATGAGTCTTTAGAACTAAATTACTCCAGGAACTAAACACTATGTCTTCTGGATAGAACTGTTTTATCAAAAGATTTTGGACTTAAACGTGAAGGGGCAGAGTGAAAAGAAGTTGCTATGAATAAACTTGGTATAGTTAACCATATCATAAATATTGAAAATGCATGTTTGCAGGTCCAAACAATATAAGAGATTAGGTACTGTGAGTATGTTGCTCTGGGACGAAAATTATATCTTGAAAAAAAGATAATGATGTTTTGATCTTTTCTAGTCTGCATTCCTAGGCTGAATTTCATATTTCCTGTCTAGGTTACCAAATCCTTAGTGGAAACAAAACAAAGCAAAACAAAAGAACTACAATTTACCCATCATGCAAAGGCTTTTATGTCTTAGAATAGGATAAAGGATATGTAACTTGCTGTTAGATTGCTAGAAGATTAAAAGAAAGCGCTCTGCCAAGAACCTGTATAATCATGACTCTAAGGACAGTCAGGGAATTTTTTCCACATGTATACATCAGAGTTTGTTAATTTTGCTGCCACCCATGGGGAATATTCTCTTTCAGCTACTATTAATAAAATATATAACAGAGACTAGGATTCTGACTCTTGTTTATCATATTATGGAGTTAGCTAAGAGTAGATCTCTTGAAGTTAAGGGGATTGCAGAACAGAGAAGAAATATGTTGAAAATTTTGATTGGAACATACAGTGAGTTTTTTTGTTTGTTTCTTTTGTTTGTTTGTTTTCTCTCTCTTTGAATGTGTTCCTTGCAACTTTATAATTCCAGTATTTTGTATATAGAGCCAACCATCAAAGGAGGTAAATAACAGTATAGATATAGAATGTTACCATTCCATTGAATTAAATTTCCTTTTATTGCATCCATGCCATGTAATTTGTTTTAGAAGATTTTCAAGCCCATTTTTAAAATGAGAAGAAGATGAGGTTCTGATGTCTTCTTGTTCTTGTTGTTCTTTTTGTTGTCTTTTTGGTTTCAATGAACYTCAATTTTTTTTTCTGTCAAAGTGGATACATGAAAAAGTAAAGAAAACTATGAGGTTTAAATCCATTCTGAGAAGCAAACATGTAAAAGGGAGATCATTTACTACCAATGTGCCAGCTTTAACACACATAGCTTGAAAGAGATGGATAAGCTTGGTGGAAAAGATGTGACTGAGAAGAATAGGGAAGGAGATAAAGTGAGATGCATAGGAGAACAAACCAAATCTAGAGTGAGATTCAGGATAATGAAGAGAGCCAGTCAGGACAGAGATGAAAGAATTTACCTTTTGATGAACATCTTGACAGAGCTACTGACTTCTTCATGATTATATAAATTGGATCTCATTTAGGATGACAATCTCTGCATAGAAACAAATATGTGAAGGTAGAGAACATCACTACAAGTTTTAAGAGCAGTTTTATATAATCAAAGGAAACTAAAAGAATTTTTACATGATTGAGGAGTTGCTTGCCCCCATATTTTTTCCTAAAGGTGACATGGGAAAAAAATAATTTAGAATTTATGAACTTCCATGTAGAGGTGTCTTCATAGAATCATAGAATCAGAGAATGCTTAAGGTTGGAAGGGACCTCAGAGGTCATCTAGTCCAACTCCTCTGCTCACGCAGGTCAACTAGAGCATGTGGCACAGGGCTGCGTCCAAACAAGTTTTAAAGATCTTCAAAGAAGGAGACTACACAACCTTTCTGGGCAGCCTGTTACAGTGCTCTATCACCCTCACAGTCAAGAAATGTTTCCTTAAGTTCCTGTGGAACTTTTGATGCCTCAGCTTGTGGCCGTTTCCTCTAGTCCTACTGCTGTCCACCACTGAAAAGAGGCCAAYCCCCTCCTCTTCACTAACTCCCTTGAGGTATTTATGCACACTGATCAGGTCCCCCCTCAGCCTTCTCTTCTCTTCTCCAGGCTGAAGAGACCTAGCCTTTGCTCATAGGGCAGATGTTCCGGGCCCCTGATCATCCTGGTAGCCCTGCGCTGGACTCTCTCCACATCCTTGTTGTACTAGGGAGCCCAGAACTGGGCACAGTACTCCAGATGTGGCCTTATCAGGGCTTCCCTGAACATTTTAGATCTTTCTGAAAATTGACTTCACAACATTTTGGTGGTCASCAGAATTGGTGGCTGCTTCTGCAGCTATTCCTTATTTCAGTTTTCCTGTTCTAACTCTACTTTCCCATTCCCGGTTTCTGTTTGTTGAGATATTTGAATATAGTTGTGAAAGATGCCAGTCAGAAACTAGGAAATCAATAGCCGAAGATTCAATGTTTCAGTGCAATAACTGGTCAGATATAGTTTAACTGATGCCATTGTCATTTACACTGAATGTCGAAAAAAAACAGAAAAAAGTTCATGCACTGTCTTTATATATAGCAGTGAGAGTATACTCTAGAGATTAAGGATTGGGATATATACTAATGAAAGTTATATTCTCCTTGTTCTTCATCAAGCAATGGATGAACAAATTTAATTTAAATTATCATAAACTTAAATCTTTTGTTTGACCTGTTGGTATGCATGAAATCTTTGAATACAGGTAACAAAGGACATAGTTCAAAACTATTACACTATTACTAGTTATAAGCTTTCTTTCATTCAACAAACTCATTCAACAAAATCAGAAGTCAACAGTAATATTTTTCAAAATAAAAACCAGGTGTATTTTGGGTATGAAGAGAGGCACAGAACCAAAAGGCATTAACATATTCAAGTGCCTAGACTTGAGATTCACACTTGAGTCAAGTACTTGCTTTCTCATGTGGAATTCAAAACAGTTACGCACTTTCCTTAGCTAACTACTAAACAGACAAAAGTTACTATCATATTAATGCCATGCCCAACTGCCAGTGCCATACTAAAAAAAAATTTAAAATACCTATGATCACATGTGAGAAGTATATCACTAGGTCTTCTTAGCACAAAATCTAGCAGTACAAAATCTAGCTGCTGCCTGGTTTCTTGTGGTGCCTGTTCATAATTTTTGGAGACTTTATGATGGGTAATGTGTCAGCAAGTTCTTAGATGATAACAAACTGAGGGAGTGTTTGATAATCTGGAGAGTAGACTTGCTTATTAAAAAGACCTTGTAAGAATTAAAAAAAAAAAAAAAAAAAAAAAAAGAAAGAAAGAAAAAAAGGACTTTTCCTAGAAGGAAATAACTCCACACACTGCTACATGAAAAAGCTGTCAAGAAAGCAGCTTTTCAAGACAGGATCTGAGGGAATGAATACAAACATGAGTCAGGAGTTGTCGTTGACCTGAAGAAGCTTAAATTTATCTTATGTTTGCTTGGTTTTTTTTTTGCTAGAGGATAGTCAGCAGATCTAGAGAAGTCAGCTTTCCCCTCTATTCACCACTTTTATGACTACATTGTAAATGGAGTGTTCAGTTCAGTCTTTCCACTAAAAGCAGGCCCAGTTATTGAGGTGGGCCCAGTAGAGGCCATTGAGCTGGTCATGGCCTGAAGAGCTGGCATACACGAAGAGGCTAGGAGAGTGGGCTGTGTTCACTATAGTGTTCTGGAGAAGAGAAGGCTAAAGAGGGAACTCCTTCTGACTTCACTTACCTAGTAAAGAAAGAGAAGGTGTTAATGTTCCTGGAGGGGCACTGAGTTGGGACAAGTTGTCGTGAACAAAAACTGCAAGACTAAAGAGTTATAATCAGACATAAGGAAAAGTTATTATTAGACCAGTTATGTACTGGAACAGATTGCCCTCAAATATTGTGGTATCTCCATCACTGGAAACATTCAAAACTGAACCACCTGACCTAAGATTCTGCTTTTATATAAATATATTTTTTAACTTCATAAGCTTTGCATATCATTCCACCTTTCTAGCTCATCCTCGCAGGTGACGGCTTTGGAGCGGAGGCTCGCGCCGTGAGACCTACCCGAGAGCAGCTAAACCGGCGGCCCCAAGCCGCGTAGTGCAGCGCACGCCCCCNCCTACCCGAGAGCAGCTAAACCGGCGGCCCCAAGCCGCGTAGTGCAGCGCACGCCCCCGAGCAGGGCGAGCGAGGCACCCCCAGCCCCAGGCGGCGCAGGCGCAGCGGGGGCGGAGTCGGCAGGGCAAGGCGGCCCGAGCCCCCGCCTACAAGAGCCGCCCCCACGGAGCGCGGGCGACCAGGAGTGCGGGCGACCAGAGCGTGGCGCGGCAGCAGGGCGTGGCGCGGCAGTTCGTGCAGGCAGGGCGGGCAGGTAGGGTGGGCAGCGAGCAGTTCCTCGGCGCACCCACCATGGTAATCACCCGCCGGAGGGTTGCGTTAGCACCCGCTAAGAAGGAGATAGACACCCAGACTGAGTGGCTGCTCCAGCATGCAGCCGTCCAGGTGTTGGGCTGCGAGGAGTGCTGCAGCCTGGCGCTTCCGATGGACGGCCTGGGGGARCGCACTTGTGTGCGGTGTGAGCAGGTGGAGGACCTGCTCCACATGGTAGCTAAGCTAAAAGACGAGGTGGAAAATTTAAGGAAAATATCTAGGTCAGAGAGGGAGAAGCGGGGGCAGGCACCAGGGAGGGCTCAGCAGCAGCGACAGGTTGGTACAGGCTCCAACCCCAGGACAAGGCACAAAGATGGTAAAGAGCAGAGGAATGCATGGACAAAAGTCCAGGGTC